>NC_140444.1:13457974-13897974 GCF_963576455.1 Neolamprologus multifasciatus
TTTTAATTTTGTATATGAGTATTAGGTTAGTATCATCACCAGCAAATGCAAATTGCTTTTTCTATTGACACAAAACAGGGAAGTTAGGAAATGGTGAAGGTGCAAGCCACTATCTGCCGTTCTGTTGTCTATGTGGAGATGTCTGAGGAGGGGCAAAAAGTTCAAAGAAGTACAGACAGCAGCTGCGGTGGAGACTTTTCGTTGTTTTTAACACTCAGCTTCACTTCAGCTCTTTGTATGTTACAACTTCTCTCTTCTCTGCCACTGATGGATGGACTAATAAGAGCACTAGGAAGAGGAGACTACAGACCAGATGCACCAAATATTTTTGCCACTGCCCCAGAGCCGTTCACTGTGTTCACCAATGTGCTACCACTGCTGAACCAAAATTCCCCTTCCAGTTTCAAATGTACCGATTAGGAATGTAAGGAAAATTTCCAAATAGTTTCCCATTGTTCTAGTACATGAGCTTTGTTTTTCTAGTCAGCAAGAAAAGAATGCCGAAAATAATTTAAAAAAAAATCCTAGCTAATGGAGAATAACAGGTTTATACCGAAAACAAAAGGATCTGTTTCAGCACTGAGGCCTCATTGTTTTTATCTGCTTTCAAGTGCAAAAATTCTTCACTTCTCTCCACTGAAGCAAGAAAAAGCTGTCCACCCTCTACTCCACCTCTTTTGTCATCTTCTATTCATCTTTCCATACTTATTCTTGTCTGATAGAAAAGGAATGAACACTACACCAGTCAAGTGGAAAAGCAGACCCTTGATCTGCCTAGACACTGATAATCTGCAGGGATTCAACAATGTTAAACACTCTGAAAGACTTTCTCCCTTCTTCTGTTTGTTTCCTTTCCCCACACCCTCATTTTGTCTGCTTCTTTTTCTCTAACAGACAGATGTTAAGTAGACCTCTGACATCTTAGCACAGGAGCTGGAATCCCAGCATTTTGCTTCGAATCTCAATAAATGATGAGCTTCAGCAGGGACATTAGTCCAAGCATATCATCAAGTTTAGATGGCTATAAGTTATAGCGGAAAAAAGAACAATTTGTTAGATGTCAATGATTCTGATCATAAAGTGTCTGAAATGCCTAGAAATCAGGATAATTATAATTTGTGTTTCTGGAACGGTTAGATTTGATGACCCTGTAGTATTTCCATTTTGTTTTTTTATTGATTTGTATTTGATTCATTCTGAAAGATTTTAAAGTACAATTAATTCAACATTTAGAGAAGATTGTACTGAAGTGGGAAGTTTAGCTTTGGCAGACTCCATAAAACATTGTACCAGTTCCCATTCAGAGCAATCATCTGTGTATGTGTGTGTGATCGGTAGTGTAGGTTTAGGTTGACCTCTCTGCCCACTGCATGAAAAATGTACCCTTTCTATACACCTACACACCACATGGATAATTCTTCAGGCTTGAGTCATATGAACAAACACATTAATGAACTCGTATTCTGATCTAGAAACATACTCAAGCAACACACATTTATACAATTAAATACAATTACTTCTCCACTCAGATCCCCACTTTCTATTCATTTATTAAAACACTAGTGACGGGTCTCTTAAAATCCTGTTCGTCCTGTCTATGCTCCATTTCATGCCACCCTCAGAACGTCATATTGTGAAAGATTTTACTCAATTATTTTTAAGGTTTATTTGCTTGTTTGTCTAGTGCATTTATACTACACTGCCAGCTGGTAGAAACGCTCCATGGACACTGCAGAAAGAGTATACAACTGCTGTCTGGGAACACAACTGAAGTTAGTTTTAAACAGGCTTTATCTGATGATTCAGTTTAGCCCTTTAAAAAACTGGTAGCATTACTGTGTGGTAATACAAAATAATTCCAGAACCATAATCCCACCGTGTCTTTTGTTTATTATAGAAGTTTTATTGAGTTTGTTAGTGACTGAATTACTAGCTGAAAAGAAAATTCTTAACTGGCATTGTTTTCTTCTCTTTCTCTTCCCCCCAGAGTTATATTCATGGCAGCAGTCAGGCACAGTTTGTGGCAGAGTCTCACATCATCCTTCTTCTGAGTATCCTTTAATTAAATTGTTCTTGTTTGTGTGTCACATGTTGCAAAATGCTAATCATCTAGAGTAATATATCTCCATGAAATGTCCAGCAGCTCATCTTGGCAGCAGATTCCTTTAAATCACCATTTCCTCACCCACAGCACCTTTGAGAACTTTTTATGTTTGAAAGAGTGTTCCCTTTTGTTGTTATTTGTCATAAGTCAAAAATCTCTGTTAAGGCCTTTCTGTTGGACTGAAGAAATTCACAATACAAAGACAATGGGTTGTCCTCTTTTCAACTTTTCTCCTTGCCTGATTTGTTCCAAATTCCAACAGCTCATGATTGAGTGTGTCTTTGCATGTATTTTCTTGTGGTCTTGTTTGGCAGGATAGATTTTTCTGTTTGTATTTGTTTACTTCTGTCTGCTTGTATACCCATGTGTACTTGCAGTGGGGCTTCTGTATGTGTGTGGGTAATGATACCATTCATTCCTAGCTGTTCTGTTCATCCCCATAGGAAATAACAGGTCCAAGGTCACACCTGCTGCAAAGCTATATTGATTTGTCCATGGTCACACAGGGTTTTTTGTAAATTTTCTGCCCATCTGATTACACCTAAATGAAACATACGCACCTGCTGAAATGGTAACACAGCTACCTTTGTTGTTAATGCAGGTGGAGTGAGCACATTTTATGAGCGTCATAGAAGAATGTAATCTTGCTTAATCCTTAATTTATGCATGCAGAAACAGTTACCACATTAAGCTACAAAACCATACTCATTTAAATGTTTCCTTGCTGGTATTATTTATTTGTAGACTGTCTAGCATCTTGGTGGTTATTAGTTATTAGAGATGGACCGATCCGATATTACGTATCGGTATCGGTCTGATACTGACCCAAATTACTGGATCGGATATCGGCGAGAAATAAAAAAATGTAATCCGATCCATTAAATATCAAAAAAGCACCTCACAAAACTTGCTACGCGGCATAACTCGGCTCATAACCGCAGCACGTAGCAGCAGTGTGCATCACGTGATAGAGCGGCTGTGTGTATTTGTAGCCTTGCTAGCAAACCAGCATTTCATCTATGAGGAAGTTTTCCCAGAGAGAAGTAAAGCAAGTGTGTAAGTTCATCTCTGAATGTCTGTAAAGCGTTCCCACGTTAAGCTTAACAACCATACCTGGAGCGACTGCCTCTCTCTCTCTCTCTCTCTCCTGCTGCTTCAATCGTGAAACAGCTTAATGATCAGCTGATCGGCTTTTCTGTCGAGAGTCCGTCTCTCTTCTTAGTTTTTGGCCCACTTCTCACCAGAAAGAGGAAACCAGCGGCTGAACAACAGCAGCACGTTTAAGCTTGATAAGCTGTTGTTAGAATTTATTTAATATTACTTTCTACACCAGGATCTTTTTCTACGTAGCTGACGGCTGGTAATTGTGCAGGGGCGGATCTAGCAAAGTTTAGCCAGGGGGGCCGATAGGGCATGAACAGGGAAAAGGGGGCACAAAGACATACTTTTCTTTCTTATTCTCATTTAAAATGTCAAGTTTTTAATAAATAATTATCTGACTCTTACACCCAAAGTTTTAATCTTGTGTAAAATATATAGAAGTCCATTACTGTATATAGTAACTGTTAAGTCTAATATACCCTAGTAAGCTATAGTACTTTTTCCTTTGGGAAGATACCATCTGTGCAGTCTGCAATTCTGTTGAAGAAAGATGTTGAATCTATTTAATTATTCTTGAAAAATAATTTATTTTTGTGCATTTTCCCCCTGCATCAAATTAAATTTGATTACATCGATTAAGCATCATGAGGTGGAGGGTGGTTCCCTATTTTTTTCTTTTTTTGCTGGGAGTTTGCAACCCTATTAGTTAGGTTGCTTAAAATTTCTTCTAAGTACTCTTTAAAATACCAGAATAGGGAGGATGGAGCAGGTTTAACTTTATTAGATTGATCAGTGTTGCTGAACTATGACATATTTTGGACGCAGTGTATTTTTTACATACAGGTATAACAGAGTAGCTTTAGTGTTGTTATTTATTTAAACTTGAGTATAAACTTATACAAAATGCAGCAAGATATTAAAAAAACGTTTTGTTGATTAAAAAACACACTATATCGGATTCATATCGGTATCGGCAGCTATCCAAATTTATGATATCGGTATCGGTATCGGACATAAAAAAGTGGTATCGTGCCATCTCTATTAGTTATACTAAAGTTGCAACTAATATTGGTGCGAATGAAGTGTTAAACAAGTGTTAAATTTGATTGTTATGTTTCCAGGGCTTTATATTGTTTATCAAACATGGTGTGACTGTTCAAAATGACATTTTATATTCTTTAAACAAAGCAAAGAATTTAAAAGTAAAAATATCCAACAAACAAAGACCTGTTTTAGTTGTGTTTCTAAAGCAGCTCTCCTAAAGGTAGCTACTGCATAGTTAATATGCTTTTATTTCATAATCTAAGGTTCACATATTCATAATGTTTGTTACTATAGACTGATGAGGGTGTAGGATGCCTGCAGGCCAAGGGACTGTTTTGTTTGTTTGTTTGTTTTTGTTTATTGGTTTGTTTTTTTTATAGATTCAGCCCTGCTACAGTCTTTTTCAAGTTCAGTTGCTTCTTGTAAGAGAAAAAGCAGTGGTTGCTTTGACATGATGGAAACTTTATATCAATGCAGATTGGTCTATAGTTATAATAATTTTTGTGACACTCTGTATAGCCACCCAAACAGCCACCTTGCTGTACATTGAGATCTTGTCTTTGTGTCGCACCAGCATGCCATATCTTTTACCCCAACATCAAGCGAATACCTTAGTTTTTTCCCTGTATGTTCCCATGTGGCAGTCTTTGTTTGTGCACCCCATCAGGCTTTGCCTAGTTGTGTGCATTTGTATGCAGAGCATGCTGGAGAGAAGAATCTGTAATTAGGCCCTAAGCCATGTGAAGTGATTTAAAAACAGCTCAGGTGTTGAATGAAAAAATGTTTGCTTCTGTAATATATAAGTGTTTACAAAATTGTATGAGTATTGTATGAATTGTTCACAATTATTAAAGTTTAATCCTAACTGCAAATTACTTTTTGCAGTTAGAATTAAAGTGATTTGTCTTTCTGCAGCTATGTAATATTATTAATTTCACTTTATGCATGTTCTACAAGAGCACAGGCAAAGACTTGTTTTTCAAAAATACTAGCTATGTTATTATATATTTTTTTATTTGATAAACAAATTTTAATTCTTGTTTATTTGAAATGAATATTTGAGCATTTGCTTGTGTGTATACATGTATGTGTGTGTGTGTGTGTGTGTGTGTGTGTGTGTGTGTGTGTGTATATATAGAGATAGATATAGAGATATAGATATAGATATATAGAGAGATATAGAGATATAAAGTTATAGATAGATATAGATAGATATAGATAAATAGAGAGATATAGATATAGATAGATAGAGATATAGATATATAGATAGAGATAGATAGATATGTATGTATATATATATAGATATGTATGTATGTATGTATATGTATGTGTATATGTATATATTTTTTTTTGTTTTTGTTTTTTTGTTTGTTTGTTTTTTTTAAGTGGATTTTAAGTGGATCTGCGTTTGACTCCGACTCCGCCAAGGCTCCATACGTATGTATACGTATATGTATGTATACGTATACGTATGTATACGTATATGTATGTATACGTATATGTATGTATACGTATATGTATGTATACGTATGTATGTATACGTATATGTATGTATACGTATATGTATGTATACGTATATGTATGTATACGTATATGTATGTATACGTATGTATGTATACGTATGTATGTATACGTATATGTATGTATACGTATATGTATGTATACGTATATGTATGTATACGTATATGTATGTGTGTATATGTATATATGTATGTATACGTATATGTATGTATGTGTATATGTATGTATGTGTGTATATGTATATATGTCTGTATGTATGTGTATGTGTATATATGTCTGTATGTATGTGTATGTGTATGTATATATATGTATGTGTGTGTGTGTGTGTGTGTATATGTGTGTATGTGTGTGTATGTGTATATTACATACATATATATATGTGTATGTATGTATATATATATATATATATATATATATATATATATATATATATGTATATATATATATATATATATGTATGTATATATATATATATATGTATGTATATATATATATGTATGTATATATATATGCTATAACATCCTTTGTCTTTGCTCAGAATGAACTTTCTTTTTTTCTTTTAGATTTTTCATTATTCTATAGACTGTTCTGTTTGCTACACCACAATAAAGTCATCAAAATTAATAGTTTAACTAACCTTTCTCTCAATATAAATTTCTACTTTCTTCTTTCGTGTTTTCGAGTCTGTTGTTTCCTTGACAACCTTGCCCCAGATGCTGCAATCACCATGGGGATGGTGCTTCTCAATGAAGCTGCCACCTCCAAGGGAGATGTTGGCAAGAGAAGAAGTAAGTTGACAAAGTGTGTGTGTCCGTGTATGCATATGTGTCTGTATAACTGAAACTAAATACATTGGAGCTGTGGCATACTTGCGTCCCTTTTATTGAATATATTTCAGGTATCACTAATAAACTTGAAAAGTTAATTTTCTGTGGCTTTATAGAAAAAAACTCATTCATGCAAAATATGTTCTTAATCTACATGAATATCACATAAACAGAAACTAATGGAAATGCTAATGGTATCCAGCTGGATCTGTCTATTATCTTTGCAATTAACAATGGGTGGAAAAAAAAATACTGATAATTACTGAATTTACTCTCGCAGTCTGTCTGGAATTAACATCTGATTTACTAAGCAGCAAGTAATTATGCAGCCACCAACTATGCAATTTGCAAGTAAAGAAGTTTAATGCCACAGTTCAGTTATGACCTGAAAGTTAACAAGTATTAACTTGAGAACTGTTAAAAGTAGTGTTATGGGAAACATTTTACTGAAATTATTGGTATTCAATTAAAGTTAAATTAATGTACGTAAAATGCTAAATAGATGTCACATAATAACGCTCAGAATAAATTAAAAATACACATTCCCCCAGCAATATAACACAACTATAAAGAGCATAGGTTATACCAGAGCAGGATCAATAAAATTTCTGTTCAACTGTATTTATATGATGCAACTTCAAAACAACAGTCACTTCAAGGTAAAAGAATGCAATATTAGTTTGAGAAGCCCAACAAGTAGACTTTTTTACAAGCAGGTACTCGGTAACAGTGGGAAGGAAGAAGTCCCTTTTAACACAAAGACACGGTAGAACCAGACCCAGGGTTGGACAGCCATCTGCTGTAACCACCTGGGTGGTGAAGTTTAAAAAAAAAAGAAAAAAAAGTAGGGCAAAGACACTAGGACAAAGCTATGAGATAAAACAATAAAGATGATGTCATACCTGATTCTGGATAGATATATATATATATATAGAGATAGATATAGATATATATATATATATATACATATATAGAGATAGATATAGATAGATATAGATATAGATATATATAGATATAGATATATAGATATAGATATATATATATAGATATATATATAGATATATATATATATAGATATATATAGATATAGATATATATAGATATAGATATATATAGATATATATAGATATAGATATAGATAGATATAGATATAGATAGATATAGATATATATGCATAGATAGATATAGATATATATATATAGATAGATAGATATATATATATAGATATAGATATAGATATATAGATATATATATAGATAGATATCGTCAAATGATACATTCAATTATCTGAAACTTCGTGTCAGCTAGTTAGAGGCTAATAGTAAATGTTGATCAGTTTGTATTATATTTGTAAAGGGCACTTCATTGATCACATTTAACGTGAGTCTGGGATAACAATTTGTAACTCCTTTAATCTTTAAGATTTAGGTTTGTTGTGGAAGTTTTCCATTTAAACAAAGCCTGCAGACGAGTGGTGAGCGGTAGCTAACATTCTTTAATCAAAACACACAAAGAACAGACAACCAAGCTTGTGGAGAGCCTACATGACTGCGGGGCAGACGGTCAGCAGTCTCCCTGAGTCTAACATGGCTCTCAGTTAAATACCTTCTTCAGGAACAAAAGGCAGCACACAGCTGTTTCACACCTTAAGGTTCACACTCCCTTGCTACCTCCCAGAGTCCTCAAAGAGACAAAAGACTCTTCCTGTGGAGTTGTCTGCTTCCCCCAACTTCCTTACTAGACACCCACCATTTGTCTTAATGTATGAGTGTGAGACTTGTTAAAATCTAGTGGCACCAAGGCATTATACAATAAAATAATGTGATTAATACATAAGTAAAGGAAATTCCTATACAATCCCACCCTTTGATTCTTAAATCAAGAAGCACATTAATACCAGAATTTCTTTCCTGACATTCTGTATATGACATCAACATTATTGTACACTTAAATGAGTTTCACACTGTGTATCCTCACTTCATTGTTCTGTCAAAGTACTTTGCATGGCAAAGTGAAACAGCATTAGGTGGTCATTCTCAGTCACGGTCATGGTTCCTGGTGTCTGTGCCATCTACAGAGTCATAATTCCAACGCTGATCTCCCTTTGCGCTGTCACTTTTGGAGCTTGGCACGCTCTCTTCCCTCGATTTCTGTTCCAACGTGGCTGTAGATTAGGAGCAGAGCAAGTCGTACACTCCTGTAGTCTTCCTCAACGTCAACGTAGAAACTCTTTTATTTTATTTTAAGATTTTGCTGTTCAAAATCTCCTCATGACAATCTTTTGGAAGCCCAGTGGTGCAGCCCACTGTCGTTTGTCAGTTGTCCTGGAGATGGTTCCTGCTTGGTCCTCTTGAAGCCTTTTCTCCCAGTCATGGTCTGCATTTGCACCTCAAGTCTCTCCTTCCATATCCCTCATGTCACGGTTCCTGCAATTTAAAAATGAAAGCTCCCCGGAAAACCCTCTTTTGCCCTATGTCAGCTTAGCACAATTAGACATGCACAATAAAGTTGTGCATTGTCTCTTAAAAATTCCAGGGATTCTCCCCTGGAGTAGCTTCACTCCAGGCCCTGTCATAAGAAAAAGTAAAACAATAGCCAGCGGTCTGTCCTGCTGTAAATCTTGTGATTAGATCCCACGATTAACCCTTTGCTGTGGAAAAAGTGATGTAGATGTTAGCGCAGCGCATCTGTATGCACATTTTCTCACAGTGACCAATACAAGGTCATGAATAACACAGTGCTGGTAAGATGTCTGTGAAGGTTCTCAGTCATCCAGGTCATTGTAGTCAAAGGAGCTTGCAAAGTCAGCAAAGAGGCACAGAAAAGAAGATCAGACACCAGCGAGGGAGGATAAGAAGGACAGACGCAACAACATTGTCATCCCCTATGTAGCCGGTGTATCAGAGAAACTCAGGAGTGTTTTCTCCATGCATGACATCCCGGTGCATTTCAGACCCAGCAACACACTCAGACAAAAACTGGTTCACCCGAAAGACAAAACTCCAAAACACAGACTTAACAATGTGGTGTATGCTGTACAGTGCAGCGAGGAATGCCCAGACCTCTACATCGGAGAGACCAAACAGCCACTTCACAAGCGCATGGCACAACACAGAAGAGCCACCTCCACAGGACAAGACTCAGCTGTCCATCTGCATCTTAAGGATAAAGGACACTCTTTCAAGGATGCCAATGTTCACATTTTGGACAGAGAGGACAGATGGTTTGAAAGAGGAGTGAAAGAAGCCATCTATGTCCATTGTGAGTGACCATCTTTGAACAGAGGCGGTGGTTTACGACACCAACTCTCTGCCATCTATAATCCAGTTTTGAGTTCCCTCCCCAGACGCCTTAACGCCCACTCACATCCTGGGCCATCTGACCTCAGGAATTCGCATGATAAGGTGGGGCCAGGTTTCACAATGAACTCACCCAAAACTCTGGCTGATTGGGACCCACACCCAGTTTCACACCTTGGCTCAGGTGATTAGAGGATCATCAGGGGGTCCTTTTGTCCCTCTGTGGGGGGATACTCCCACTAGGTTTATATCTGGGACTCTCCACCATTTGACCTTAGAACTGAAGAAGCTTCTCGGATGAGAGGTGAAACGTCTTCAAGCAACTTAAAGAAGTCCAGACGCTTTTCTTTGCAAGCTCCTTTGACACTGCTGGTAAATTCACAAAGACACAGAAAGTGGCAATTAAAAGGTTAAGTCAGCACGGCCCAAAAGCTCATGCAACTTGTTGCTGTCATCTTTCTGCTCCTGTAAAAAGAAACATACATACATACATCCACCCTTTTGTCACTCTGGGTGGAGGTGCAGTCAGTCAAGCTTTTGTCAGTTCAGTCAGTTCCCCATTTTTTATTTGCTGACAGTAGAACCTCTCGTGACGCAAAAAGTTTCTACTGCCAGCAATGACGCCATTTCAAAAAAGAAAAAAAAGAATTTAGACTGGATTACCTCGCTGAATCCTTTTTGACAGGGACTTGTTTTCTGATTGTCCCAAATAAGTGGCTTTCTCCTGAGCCCATTTTAATTTTGGAGAAGCTCACTTGCGATTGTTCAACATGTTGTGTAGCGCTTTCGATTCCGATCTTGCAGGCCTGCTTGAAAAAGAGAAAACACAAAAGAAAATGCATCAGCCAAGTAAATCCCCAAAACTTTCATCCACCAGTCACACACCTCACACAACAGCAATATTCTATTAGATGATGAGTTTCTTCCAATGTACCCAGATGTGTGTCATGATAAGACCTCCCCCACACATCAGAAATAAGAAACTCAATAATCTATTAGTCTCCACTCATCTGACCCTCCTGCAGCATTCTGTTCACCCCTGCTATGATTCAATCATTTTTTCCCAAAATAATACTAGTTCACTAGTCTATGTATCACTTCTTAACCTACTAAGTGAACCGGACAAGATGATGGTAACAGAAATGCATGCTTAAAAATACAGTTTGATCTTCATGAGCTTCATGGCATGTGTGTTTGTGTTAGTAGGATTAATGCATTTTTCTATTTGTGTAATTTTTGTGTACCTCTCCTCTTTGCGGTGCTCCAGACACTTTTCAGTTCTCCACGCAAGGCGGTCGTTTTTTCTTCCCAGTTTCCTAAACCCAAATTTCATTTCCCACACTAAAACAGCCTTCCTCTATGCCCCCCCCCCCCCCCCCCCCCCCCCGCTCCTTCCACTGTGGTCTCATCTCATCTCCCCCCCTTGCAGTAGTCCAGTGAGAGTCAGTTGTCTTTCAGCTTTGTCCTGTCTTTTCCACTGTCTCATCTTGCCATTTTGCTCCAAAAGTGGCAAATGTCCAACTCAGGCAGTCTTTTCAAAAGTCCATTCACACACAGTGAAGTTGCAGCTCGTTGAAAATGCACATCCATCCATCCAGTCATGATGATGCCATTTTTCTCCTTGCTGTCGCTGTTTTGCAAAGCTGTTGCTGCTGGACCTTTTCTTCACTGCTCAGGATACTGCTGTGAGCTCTTGATATCCATCTCGTTTTTCTGGAACTGCATTTCTAGTCTTCAGGGAGAGATTTTTGTAGCTTGTGTTCTCAGGGTGACAAACACATGGAAGTTAAGCTGTAAAATAATTCAGCCAAAACTTGGCTTGAGTGTTTCTAATGGTGTTAACCTATAATTTTCTTCCGACTGCTGCACGTGAAAAATTGATCAGGGTCTGCTCTTCACATGCAAGTGACACACTGAGACATTTTGATCATTGTTCTCACTGCTTAAAACAACACATCTCCTCTCTCTGGTTCTAAACTCGCCTTTCTTAAAACCCAGAAAGTGAGACTGTAGTTGCCCAGGTTGAAAAACACCAAACCCTCTTCCTATTTTTTTCATTTATTTTTATCAATAATTCTGTTAAAAAGAAATTTTTGTGTGTCCACCCTAGGGGAGCTGGTGGCAGTACTACCCTCTCCCTCTAGTTGGAAACAACTTTTACACACATTTCTACACTCCTTTTTTTTCTTCCTTGTTTTTGTTCCCCATTTTCAACATTTTTTAACCCCATTTTTTCTGTTTTTGCACACACATCAACTTTTCCCACACAACCATTCTCTGCAATCTTACACACCACACATTTACTTAGTTCTTACCATACAGTCACGTATTGAGTTTTGTCCCTGGCCGCCCGGTGGAGCGCTTGCCGCAGCCACCTCTCGAGCCGCTAATCCGGCTCCGCTAGCTGCTCCTGGAATCTAGATTCTCTTTTACTGCACGAGACGTCTCTCGTGAGGTTCCTTGCCTTCTACGGACCAAGGAACGAACACTGCCACCCCCAGTTTCCTTTGAAGAAGTTAGGATCTTTTAGAAGACGCTTGGGATGTCACTCTGTGATTCTACACGAAGACCCCTTCGGACCTCTTGCCCCGGAAGGTCGTAACATGCTCACCTCCTTGGCCAGACACAAAACTCTCGTGACTTGTT
This sequence comes from Neolamprologus multifasciatus, assembly GCF_963576455.1. Classification (NCBI taxonomy): domain Eukaryota; kingdom Metazoa; phylum Chordata; class Actinopteri; order Cichliformes; family Cichlidae; genus Neolamprologus; species Neolamprologus multifasciatus. The sequence continues at coordinate 13,470,517 of NC_140444.1, forward strand.
GCAACTTAGCTACAACTCACCCATCTGCAGGAGTCCCCTCAAAGTTGATGGTCTTGGTGGTGACTGAAACACACGGCTCCGTGACTCCTCCATTTCCTTTGCTTTAACAGCTGGTAGGACAAAGGTACCTTTTTTCCTTAGGGGTGATCAGCCCGTCCACGGAACCTTTGTTCAGCGACCACACGGACCATCCTGTTCGTGACGCCATTTTGTTGTGGAAGTTTTCCATTAAATAAAGCCTGCAGACGAGTGGTGAGCGGTAGCTAACATTCTTTAATCAAAACACACAAAGAACAGACAACCAAGCTTGTGGAGAGCCTAGCATGGCTCTCAGTTAAATACCTTCTCCAGGAACAAAAGGCAGCACACAGCTGTTTCACACCTTAAGGTTCACACTCCCTTGCTACCTCCCAGAGTCCTCAAAGAGACAAAAGACTCTTCCTGTGGAGCTGTCTGCTTCCCCCAACTTCCTTACTAGACCCCCACCATTTGTCTTAATGTATGAGTGTGAGACTTGTTAAAATCCAGTGGCACCAAGGCATTATACAATAAACTAATGTGATTAATACACAAGTAAAAGAAATTCCTTTACAGGTTTCTAGTCTACATATGGATGTAGCCGTTTTTAAATAAACCCCTTAGTTTTAAATGCGCACCATGAGGTAAATCATTGGTTTTGGACTAAAAAATGATGTTTCGGCTGCAGCCGTGTTAGTTTTTTAAAGCTACTAGTTTTGTATTTAAATTAGAGGCTTGGATGTTATGAATTTTGCTTACCAAAATTTAAGCACATACTTCTTAGATGTGCTAAGAACCACAATTGTCCATGCTATTTGTAATATAATTCTAGTAATTTTATTAAAATGCTTGTAACACTTCCAGTCTGCACCAGGCTGATGGAACCCATTTTATTTGCAGTGAAAGCAGAAGTCTGAAGATTGACTCACTTTTGCAGCCATCCTCAAGTTGCGATTAGAGAAGTTGCGATTTTTGCAGTACATTATTATGTGTGCTTCACTTTTCACCCCTTGGGGACTTTTGCTTGGTGTGCACACATTTGACTATTTATTTAATCACCATGATCATACCTTTGGTTTGGTGTGGTACTAAAAAGTGGAGCATTTTTTTAGGAAGAAATTATGGTCCCTGACCACACATGAGTGTCTGGGAGTCTTATGATTGTGACACATTACAGATGCAAAGTGGTCACTTGACTGTAATAATTCCATATTAAGTATATGTACATATTGTCACTATTACTTTATTCTAACGTGTGTATTCGCTTAAATATGCATATTAAATTGATGATAATATGGAAGTAATTTACATGTCTTTCTCCTAGGTTTCATCTAATAATTGGCAGTTATCATAATATTTACACCTGCAATATTTACTTTAAATAAATACATTTTAAGATAGAGCTCTCCTCTCTGGTACTTTTTGTACCAGACTGCATGCTTCAAACTGGGTATCATATCAGAAAATTAGTGCAAGCCTCTAAACAGCCCTTAATATTTTACAAGAGTTTGAGGATAATTTGTAGATTATGGCAGGAGATGGATATTAGATGACCTCTCTGGTAATTACCTCAAACACATAGACACGGTTACACACTAGGGGATTTAATTAGAGTTAATGTGATGAAAAACCAACTCAAAAAAGTGTTTCACTTGTCTCTGTGAGGTCCCATATTAAATGATCACTCTAAATATCCAAGGGAAAGAGTATCAACCCTGAGTACTTCTTCAGATGTTAAAGCTTGACATTTAAAAATATAAGATTTTTTTTAACAACATTAAGACTTGTTTTTCCAATATCACACAAACACATACCACTCTACATACGTAGAGACGCACACATGCGTAGGTGGCACACTTAATTATCACCTGTAAAATGACGAATATATTATGTGCACACTGGAGAGGACTCCAGGAGTATTTTTAGTATATTGACTACTTCAATTCAGCCTCTTTTGTAGAAATACTACCTACTAATTTACATAAATTAAAGGAACCACACTATGAGGATTACATTATAATGAAACACAAGTATTTTAGTGCTTACAGAAATTTTCTATGCAATTTACAGAAAAACACGTGTGTATCAAAGTCATTTTTAATAGATTGGGATTTATTCAAGGAGGGGGTGGAAAAAATGGAACACAGTACAGGAAATGGGGTGATGCCAACTTTGAATGAAAGGTATACACTGCCAAAATGACCATATTGTCTTCTTCAAATGTAAGTTAATTATGGGGGGGTTGATTTTCCTTTGTCTTTTAGCTGCTACCTTTAGGGGTCACCAAAGGAGATCACCTGCCATATAAAAATAATATGCTATCAAATTGGGGCAACACTGTTTTGGTCTAATGACAGCAAAGAGTTTGTGCAAAACCTGATCATGCATCCTATCCAGTCAGTACTGCAGTGTTTCATAGTTTCTTGAGCTTAAATAGTTAATTATCTTTGTCTTGACTTCAGCTGTTCCCAAAAGACAAATATTTATTTGACTCTTCTTCGGTTTTCAGCTTGTTCGAGGTCTGTTTGGGGCCATTGCACTGCTGCAGCATCAATGCTTCTCGTTAAAAATACAAATAGGTGTATGTAGCATGTGTCTGAAGAATGAAGTGGTTCTGTCTCTCTCCCATTTGTCTCTTTACAACACCCTGCTGTCACTCTTATTAAGTCAGACTTGGAATTATCCACATGTAATATAGATAAAGAAGCTTTTCTCATTATTTGGTTTGGCCCAGCCAAGATGTTTGTCCCCAGCCTACCCCAGTAAAGAATATATTAGTGAACAAAAAGAAATCACTGTGAACAATTATATTTTTGTAATAGGTGGGGAAACAGGCTTTTATTCTATCTGCCTTGGTTTGTTGTAAAGTCAATGACTTGTGTGTGATTGTATCTTCTGATGGAGTGACTTCACAGTTTATTCTTTGATTAGCAATTGGCTGCCGAAGACACGAGGAATCATTTAGCTTTACAGTCTATTCATTTTCTCCTCCTAATTAAATAGGCTTAACTTAATATGTTTATTGACTTCCTCTTGCTTGTGAAATGTAAATTTATTTTTACCATGCCAATATATTGTGATTTGAATTGAGCCAAGTCATACAGTCAAAAGAGGGATTACCACCTTTGTCGCTGAGGGAAATCATTCAGTTTAAACAACTTGTCATTTCGCCAAGGTCATAAATCACTTGGCATACTTGCATGCCTCGTGTGTGTATCATTATCCGTGGATGCATACTAAGATCTCTCAGTCATAATTGATGAGGTAAGGGAAATGCATCCCTTTCTACTTAATGAAGATACACAGACGTTCTGATGTTCCCACTGTATATGTGGATGTTGCAACCCTGGAAGAGCAAGGACACATGCACTTTCTGTGCAGACGCTGTAAAATATACATTATTTTCAATTAAGTCATTTGGTAGCACATTTCTATAATATAGTACTTGAATATTTTCATCAATTGGGCATCAGTATATTCCTTATTTGACCTCAAAAGGAACATAAGGTAGAGGGGATTCTCCACCACTCAGTCTTAGCAGCTCAGTCCCTAGCCTCTCCCCTTACTCTAGGGGAAAACAGTGAATCCCAAGTTGCTGCTCTGTGTGTGTGTGTGTGTGTGTGTGTGTGTGTGTGTGTGTGTGAATAGGTGAATGAGAAACACACTGTCAAGTTTTTTAAACTAAGGTTAAAAAACTGTTTCCCTTTAAATACCTTACATTTACCATTGTGACAGATGCCCCCTGTCTTCAGTGCTGTGAGCATGTGATTTGTACCGTGTGGTCAATGCACTAGGTCGTCAGTATGCATTCTCAGTTTGAAAAAAGTTGGGACGCTTTATAACACATAAATAAAAAGAGAATGCACTGATTTGGAAATCTCAACCAATATTTTATTCACAATGGAAAATGTCAAATCTGAAGGCTTAAATTTTAAAATTTAGTCATTTTGAATTTGATGGCAGCAACAAATCTCCAAAAAGGTGGGACAGGGCCATGTTTACCACTGCATAACATCCCCTCACCTTTAACAATGGCCTACAGGCCATCCGGGAAGTGAGGAGACCAATTGCTGGAATTGTAGAAAATGAATGTTGTGCCACCTTTTTCTTGATTTTTTTTTTTTTTTTTTTTGTTGGGGGGACTCAATACACCAAAGATTTTCAACTGGTAAAAGGTCCGGACTGCAGGTAGGTCAGTTCAGCAGTTCAGCTGTGATACATGCTGTAATGGGTTTAACATAATTTTGATGCATGGAAACGTACAAGTTTTAAAGCAACATACAGTATGTGCCTTTCAGCATTTGTGATGCATTTCCAGATGTGCAAGCTGCTGATTCCATAGGCACTTATCCACCCCCTCAGAATCAGAGATTCAAACAATGTGCTAATAACAAGGTGCATAGTCCATCTCCTCTTTAATCCACAGTATGCTCGGTCCATGTTTTCCAAAATGAATTTCAAATTTTTGATTCATGTAACCACAGAACAGTTTCCATTCCATTCATTTAAATGAGCTTTGCCTTGGAGAGCACGGCAGCATGTCGTGTTAACCTGCATTTGTGGATATCATGGAGACATCACAGGCAATGGAGATGTTCAAGATACAAGATTCTTTATTTGTCTTATGCATAGTCATAAGAGTGGTGTGTCCTGAATGGCTCCTTGACTGTGCAAAACAGAAACATTAAGTAAAGTAATGTTTAAATTAAAAATCTGAAATTTTAAATTAAATAACTGAAAATGTACTTTGTGCAAATGGAATGTTAAAGTGTTTTGTGCCATATTAGCATAGCAATATATTGACAGAGCAATGCAAGTAGAATAAACAAAATGACCAGAGTAATGTAAAAACAGGGTAGTGTAAACCTATTTACAATAGATGTTTCTGCACCCATGCAGAGATTTCTGTGACAGAATCATAGCTTTTCTAATGCAGCGCCACCAGAGAGTGAGAGGTTTGCAGGCAATGTCCCTTGCACACAGAGATTTCTGCATATTTTCAGAGCTGTTCGAAAACATTATTTACGTTGAGGAACAATATTCTGAAATTGTTGCACAATTTGTAGATGCAATTTTTTTCCAGATTGATGAAATGCTGCCCATCTTTACTTATGAGAAACTCTCTAAGACACACTTTTTATGTAGCCAATTATGTTGTTGACCTGTTGCCAGTTAACCTATTTAGCTGGAAAATGTTCCTCCAGATGTTTCTTTTTTGTGCCATTTACCTTTTCTAGCCTTTTGTTGTCCCGTCCAAACTTTTTTGAGACATGTTGCTGCCATAAAATTCAACATGAGCTCAAATTTGTTATAATAAATTGTCTCAATTTAACCATTTGATAGGTTTTCTATGTTCTGTGAAAAAATATGGGTGAAAAAATATGGGTTTATAAGATTTGCAAATAATTGCATTCTTTTTTTTTTATTGCACAGCATCCCAGATTTGGGGGAATTTGGGGTGTAATATCACTTGCTCTCTTAAATATCACAACAGCAAATGTAGTCTTATACAGTACATCTTATGTTTTACCAGCCAAATGTTTTGATGTCAACTTTCTCGTGCATCCACACTCACCCGCTTGTTCTCTAACACTCTAATTCTCCTTTAGGCACACACACACACGCACACCCCGTGCGTGTGTGTGTGTCCCATGTAAGGACAAGAACATATCTCGCTATTTAGTCTCCAGGAGAGGTACTCATCCTAATCTCTGATTAACAATATCAGTCGGTGGTGACAGTTTTAATTTAACACAGTACTTCTTAGGGATTAGCCACTGCACAGGGGTGTGCATACACTCATACACTTGCACATACAGTGATAATTCCTCGGCAGATAAAAGGTCATGCTTATGTATATTTCACTTTAGAATAGCCAATGAGGAAATATGATGATAATGGCTTCAAAGATAATTTTCTGTAACCCAGCAGGGTTTATCACGACAAAGAGACAGTAGCACATACTTTAAGGGATTATTTTTAAAGAAAAAAGGCTAAAGGAGACTTTTTTCATAATGTCAAGTCAGTTTGTGTTTTATATGCCCTTTCTAGTAATATTCTATTATCATGTTATGTTACCAGTGAGTTGTATGTTTTTGTGTTTAGCCGCTTATAAATTTGTGTTTATACATGTAAACTACCAACATGCAGATAAAAGGATGCTTTTATGTGTGCTATGTCTAAATCCTATAAGCATATTCAATTTGAAAATGGATCAGAGAAACAGTTGCCTCTGTGGTTATATTGGGCATGGAATGCTTGAAATGAATGCCTTTAACCAAGAAGAAAAACAGTAATCTCAGGCCTTTTTCAAGTTATTATAAAAGAACATATTAGGGTGTCATGAATTTGAAAATGTGTAAGAATAAAATGTGCTTGTAGTAACTTAAAATCTAGAGGTCGTTGTGTAATGAAATATTGTTAATGATATTATACCACAAGACTTCTAACCAGTAATGCACAGTAAAACAACAGTCTGTCTTTGTCTTCTTGCAGTCATCTGCCTGGTTGGCCTTGGCCTGGTGGTGTTTTTCTTTAGTTTCCTGCTCTCCATCTTCAGGTCCAAGTACCATGGATACCCCTACAGGTAACTATAGCAACCACACACCACTGTAAAGATGCTTCCACCACAGCTCAACAATTATTCAAGCGCAATATACAAGCAAACAATGAATCTGAAAATCACTGAAGCTGACATAAAATCACTGCAAAGTTATTGCTTTCACAATGCAAAAATCAGAGCCAAAACAGATCCATCAGTTCAAATTACTGTCTTGATTTAAAGAAAGCTATTCAATCAAAAATACTCTCTCCAAAATATACAAGACACAGAGCCAAAGAATCAGTCATAGAGGCAGTATACTCAATATAAAGTATAATACAAAAGGTTCCTCAATTAAATAGTTAAAGTCATAGATCCCTCATGGTTTTTTTTTCTCCAAAGGGTCTCATGCAGTGAACACGCTTTTACATTAAAACCCATTTTCTAGTCAACCAACAGCAATTTGATTCCATTGTGTGCTAAAGGTCACCATAATAATAGATTTAATGCTTAACGGAAAATATCCCACAACTCTTCAGAGTCTGGGTTCAGTTTATCCGTCCGTGAGCAGCTTTAAAACATTACAGCAGCCAAACCCCCTAGCTGTTGAAACTCTTGAAACTCACCTTTGGACAGGATGTCAAAGGGTCTTCATCAAGGCAGATACTTTACAATAATAGAAGCTTGAACCCTTCTATGAACTCTTCCTTTAAAAAGACACAAATTGTAGTCTTCTAGTTCGGTGGATGGAGTTCAAATATAATAACGATTGTCTTGAGACTTTATTGTGGTATGAAAGTGATAAACCTTTTCTATATAGGTCTGCTGAGACCATGATTTCCAAAAGGAATTTCAAGTTTTGTTTCAATTTAGACCATAAAAACAGTTTCCATTTCATTCCATCCCATCTTAAATGCACAGGGGATAGCAACATTGCCTGATCTTGCTTATATTTGATAGAGTGGTTTGGTAGTTTTACCTTGGATTTATGGATGTAACAATGAATGGTATTCACTGAAATGGTTTTCCTGAGCCCATTTAGTTATTTCTACTACAGAGCTGTTTCTAATATAGTCATGTCTAAGGTGCCGTCGTTCAATATCAGGTTTGTGGCACTATCGTTTGCATACTGAGATTCCTCCAATTCGATGAATCTTTCATTGCTATTAAGTGCCTCAATCACCGAATTCAAAAAAATATTATTATGCCTGCACAATCTCTGTTAGTGTTTTCATTGTTAGGGTTTTATTTGTTATTGTGAAATACATCAGAATTAGCATGTATTATTAAAGATTCTCACTTTCAATGTTGGGTTTTCTTTGTACTAGTTGAATGTTGGGATTAAAGGAATTGCACATTTTCTTTTTTTGAAATGCACTTGGACTCCACTGGTTACTCAATAACTTATTTCTAATATTTTACATACGCTGGAAATATATGTGATGTGGTTTGTAAGACTGTAGCAAGGTCTTGACTTAAAATACAGTCTGAAAAGGCCGAGCTGAGGGTCCATTTTTAAGTTGGAGTAATCTGGGTCCAAAACTCCAGCCGCTTCAAGTCCCAAAGTCAAAAGAACACTGTGGCATCACTGAGAGTTAAAAACTGTCTAAATTCTTTCATCTTTAATAAAATGATCAGCATTGTTACTTTACCAGGTGTAGCAATTAAGTTTAACATCCAGGCATCCATGAAAACAGAATTTATTACATTTAACAGAGTTACAAGTTAGCAGGAAGTTAGCTCACTAGTTTCCACCTAAACATGATATAGCATGTTCTGACTGAGAGATTTCTGAAAAAATTAAAACGTACAGCTCTGCTATCACTTCCAACATAAATGAAGACAGAAAAACTAAACAGCAGTGACGTTTGTAGGGTCACTGAAGTTGGGTCTAGCTGGTATATAATGACACAGCGACACAGCTATGTTAGCATAACATAAACACATTGAAGCTGAAGGATGAACGCTAATTTTTTTCCACTCGATAAAAGTTAACGGGAGGGTTCCCGATGGTTAGGGACAAATGCAATCGCATGGTAGGATGCTGTAAACGGACCAAACTTCAGTCAGGAGAACAACTGAGATTATTCATCCACAATACAAGGTTAGTCATTAATATACTGCAACAACATGGGAATAGAGCAGCTGCGAGAGAATTCAACATTAATGAATCAATAGTACAGAAGTGGAGGAAGCAAGAGGAATGAGTTGAGTAAAGTTTGACTTATCTGACTGTTTTGTTTCACTTATGTATGAAAAATACGGTAGTACAGTTTTAAATTTTTAAATTCCTATTACTTAAGTCTGATTGTGGCTTTGTTTTTATTCTTAAGTCCATGTTATGTTTGAGTGGCATACAGAAATGTTTAGGGCTAATTCAACTATTCATCAGTTAGATTTCTGTTTCGTAAATGCAAATCCGTTTCAGAAATGTTTCTTGTTTACATGCTTCCAGAAACGGTTTATACTCCAAATGTGTTTTTCTTTTTTCCTTTTAGCTTTCTGTTTCACGAAAATGTTTTTAATGTAACACAAGGTTAGACAAAGAAATACTTTATTTATATCTCTTATTTTTCCCTCTCCTTGTTTGTTTCTACCCTCTTTCCTTCTCTACTTCTTTTAATCTATCTCTGCCTCACAGCTTCCTTATTAAGTGAACAAACACAGTAGAGGCAGCCAGAAAAAATGTCAAAGAGGTGGTAGGTGAGAAGAAGAGGAGTTGAGAACATACTTGAAGAGGAGGCAGTGTCACTACTGAGTCTAAAGTGCATGGTCTGGTTTCTATTAGTGTATGTGTCGTTGTTGGTTTTTTTTGTTTTGTTTTATTTTTACTTAACTACTACCATTAAATCTGCAAGCTGAATAAGAATTGGTTGTCACTTCATACACTGGACAATAAAGGCACCATTTTGCATGTCATGTATCTTTGTGGTTTTTTTCATGACTCTTTAGCGCTAAAGTTTTTTATGTGGTTATATAAACTGACCAGTGACAGTGGCAGTCTAATCATTTGTGACATATTGTTGTAAACATGAATTGAACCATATTTTTCAAAAATGCTGTTAAAAGTAAAACTGGAAACTAAAGATTTATGGTGGGTTAATGGGGATGAAAATGGGGCCAAAATCTCTAGTTCAATTCAGTATTTTTAAGTAACATGGACTAAGTAACCCTCTTTATTAAGTACATCTTGTTCGCACTGGGTGGGACTCCATTTTGCCTTCAGAACTTCCTTAATTCTTTATGACATAGCCCCATATTGATTGTCCATACTGAACAATAGCATGACGGAGTTGCATGTCAAATTCTGTCCCCACAATCTGAACATCACAGCTTCGACACTCATTGGAAATCAGGAGTCATCAGGCCAAGCAACTTTTTTTTCTTTATCTTCTATTGTCCAGTGTTGTCTGTGAAGGTTCTCAGTCATCCAGGTCATCGTAGTCTAAGAAGCTTGGAAAGAAGTTGCTTGAAGACGTTTCACCTCTCATCCGAGAAGCTTCTTCAGTTCTAAGGGTCAAATGGTGGAGAGTCCCAGATTTAAACCCAGTGGGAGTTTCCCAGACGCCTTAACGCCCACTCACATCCTGGGCCATCTGACCTCAGGAAATCACATGATAGGGTGGGGACAGGTTTCACAATGAGCTCACCCGAAACCCTGGCTGATTGTGACCCACACCTGCTTTCACACCTTGGCTCATGTAATTAGGTAGAGGATCATCAGGGGGTCCTTTGTCCCTTTTTGGGGGGAAACTCCCACTGGGTTTAAATCTGGGACTCCACCATTTGACCCTTAAAACTGAAGAAGCTTCTCGGATGAGAGGTGAAACGTCTTCAAGCAACTCAAAGACGTCCAGACGCTTTTCTTTCCAAGCTCCTTAGATTATCCAGTGTTGATGAGTCAGTGTGAATTGTAGACTTAGTTTCCTGTTCTTATCTTACAGGAGTGGTATTTGGTGTGGTCTTCTGCTCCTGTAGCCCATCTGCATCAAGGGGTTGTTGGAACTAGTGTTTATTTAAATTTGTTTTGTCTTCCTATGAGCTTGAAGCATTTACATCATTCTCCTCTGATCTCTGGCATCAGCAAGCTATAACTTATCTTAATAGGGCCATTCTCTGCAAACCCTAGAGATGGTTTAGTGGGAAAGTACCCAGACCAGTCCATCTGACACCAACATTCACACCAGTAAAAATCACTCTCATCGCCTTTCTTCCCCAATTCTGCCGCTCAGTTTGACCTTTAGCAGTTTGTCCTGACCATGTCTGCATGCATAAATACACTGAGTTGATGCATTTGCTGATTAGACATCTTGTGTTAAGAGTTATGCCTAATAAAATGGCCAGGGTGTAAGTTTATGACAATGATACATAGTTGTGTAACATTATATGGATTAACATGGATAAATAAATAAATCAAGTCATTTGCAATTGAGGCGTTAGGGCTTTGAGCTTTTGTTGGTAGCTGAGAATCAGGATGATGGGTTTTGCTCAAGTTTCCACCATGTGATTCCATCTGTGTAGCTGTAACATATTGTCTTAACCTAAGATGAAAATGTGTTATTTAAATGTCTCTGTTCCCGCTGTTTCTAAATATTCAATATGCTGACTACGTGTCTTTCAGCTGCTGGGTATATACTATATTGTCATCTGGCAGCTAAATTATACTTCATGTTATGCAGCTGAAACCACTTGGGTGAAATAAGGGAAAGGTTGTGATTGTAATGTAATAGAAAAAAAATAAGCATAAAAAATTATTAGTGTGCTGCAGAACACAAACGGCAAACCAGCTGCCCAAAATTAAGTCAGTAAATAAGTACATTAACAAGCATACCTTAAACTGCCACTGAACTCATCACCGATGTAAAATGGTAGCTCGTGTACTGAGTTTACAGAAGAATGGTTGCTAGTAATGTTACGTTTCTTGCAGAAAGTGAGAAGCATAGGTCATTTAGAGAATACATACATTTTTAATTCCTTCACTTTTGGACTGCCCACTAAAACAGTGAGTGGGATGTGCAATGGATCCATTTATGTAACCTACTGTGTGTGGGCAGACAGAGAAATGGTACTTTAGATAGACTGGGTTTGACAAATGTTATAAAAATATTCCAATTCTTGTCTATTTCTGTTTTAAATCATGGGAACAGTGAACCATTCTCCATTTCTCAAATATGGTTTTCAATACAATACACAGTTAAGTATTTGAGTTCATCAGAACACGTTCTTAAGTAAAGGTAATAGAGTGGCTTACTCTTTACAGGTAGGGCATGGTGTAATCAACTAAATATGTGTAACAGCATGGTAATACGCATAGCTACCCAATATGAAAGGTGACCCAATTCGATAAATGCCCACCCTCTTAAGGCTTGCAGAAAAAAATACTAACTTCCTTGGAGACCAAGTGTAATCACGGCAATATCCATCCTCAAGTTATACCATATTGAGCTTATTGATTGGGCCAAAAATGAGGCATTATGTTTTGAGGGTTTTTAAGTGCCGTCTGAAGCTGAGAGGTCCTTTGCTGCAACATATTTGAATAAAAGTGAAGAACAATGCTGATCATCAGCACTGCAAGCAGAATCTCCCATCTGTTTTCCCTCAACTGTTGGCCTTTACGTGTGTCGGAAGAAAGCAGAACAAATGTCACCTTCAGGGGGGATAAGTATTTGCAAAGAGAGCAAAATCAATGTGGATATTAGATAGAGGACAGTTGTAGAACAAAATACACAATTACACAATCTTTCTGCTGGTTAGAAAAAAAACATATCACAGTTTGCAGGCTAAAATTACACGCTAATCTTTCACAGCTACATTAGTGTATGCAAATTACAAGTTTAGATTACACTGCTTTTCAGCAAAACACACTTTTTCTGCTGTAAAGACCGTTTAAGCTATTAAATGATTGAGTCCTTTATAATGTGTATCCTCCGTGCAGGTGCCCAAAATCTAAAAATACAGCCCATTAACTTGCACAGCTTCCAGATGTGTTCATCTGTTTTGCACAATAGCTTGACATTCTTTTTTTATTTATTTTCTTTTTATTGCACTAAAATTAGCATGAATATCACGTGTAATACAATGTTTTACTCCCAGAACTGATAATGTGAGATGGCAACATGTTCAGTCCTACAAACCTTATAAACATCCATCAGAAGACCACCTCCAGTTCCAGTAAATACAACCCGGAAATTAAAACAAGGTTAAATTAAATCTCAGAAATTAGATTTACTTTGACATTGTGGCCACTGCACTGCATATAAATTAATGCCAGTATTTACAACAGCCATACATTTACAATTACCTTTAATGTCTGTCTTTTACCTTTAGACCTTTAATGCTCTTTAAAATACACCATCAACACAATTTAGATTATGCACAGGATATTTTGTTTATAACTGGGTTTTGCATTTTCTGCAGTGAACCCTTGCTGCTATATGTCCCTTATTTCAAAATCACATTTATCTCATCAAATATGAAACTGACTGAAAAACCATGTCACCAGCCACGCCAGTCATTACCTTGCTGGTACCAGACTCCACACTCTATTTCCTTCAGAAATGCCTTAATTCGTTGTAGCATGGATTCAACAAGGTCCCGGCAACATTCCTTGGGGATTTTGGTCTAAACTGACATGATAGCATCGCACACTTGCTGCTAAATATCTATAATGCAAATCTTCCACCACATCCCAAAGGTGCTATAGTGGACTGAGTTCTGGTGACTGTGAAGGCCATTTGAGTACCATAAACACTCTGATGTTCAGTAAGCCATTTTGAGATTATCAGAGCTTTGTCACACGGGGTATTATCCTGCTAGAAGCAGTCATCAAAAGACAGGCACATTGGGGTCATAAAGGGAGGTACGTGGTCAGCAATAATACCAAGATAGGCTGTGGCTTGTAAACAATGCTCAGTACTAAGGCGCCCAAAGTGTGCCAAAGAAATGTACCACACCACAAAGGATGACGGATCCGTGCTTTCATGTTGTTTATGTTAAATTTTGACCCTACAATATTAATGTCATAATGAAAAGTGAGACTCGTCATCTTCTCTTATCCACAATAGAAGTTTCCTCTTCTTAGCTGACAGGAGTGGCACTTAATGTAGTCATCTGCTGCTGCTATCCATCTGCTTCAAGGTTCGACTTGTTGTGCATTGCGTACTTTGGTTATAACTGGTGGTCATTTGAATCAATCTTGCCTTACTATCAGCTTGAAGCACTCTAGCCATTTTCCTCTTACCTCTGGCATCAACAAGGCATTTTCACCCAGAGAACTGTTGCTCACTGGATGCTTGCTCCTTTTCAGACCATTCCCTGTAAACACTAGAGATGCTTGGGCGTAAAAAAATCCCAGCAGATCAGCAGTTTCTGAAATGCTCAGATCAGCTCAGGTCATTATTTTTTGTAAATATGAGTAAATCAGATGCCATCAAGTGGATTTCCGAACTGAAGTAAATATGTGGGGTTACTAGTTTCTTTCACTTAGAGGTAGCAACAGTGTACTCAGGCTGCTTGCAGTCTAGCCTATGCCAGGATGTGCCTCTACCCCTGTGAAAAGAAAATATTTTCATAGATTTTAGGAAAAACCTGTAATATGCCTCAAAAGCATGAATTGTTCTCCAGTCCAAAAGCACACCAGCTGGGTTACATGATTGTTGTTGTTGTTGTTGTTGTTTTTTGTTTTTTTTAAAGTGTTTATTATATTTCTTTAGTACCTGCTAATATTAATTTCCATGCATCAAGTTAACCATTAAAATCAAAGAAATACACTTTGTGGCATTTTGTGAAGATGGCAGGTCTGACATTTCTGAGTTATTGGTGGTTCGGTTCTATAGATAGCAGTTCAGATAAATTCTTTTCTGGAGCCTGTCTTTCATGTCTGCACTTTGTATCGCACACATACAACAACTGGTGAAGAACAGCTTCTTTTTTAAAAAAAATTTTACAGTCTGAAATACAAAGAACTAACGATCTGTCCCTACCATCCTCTAATGGATTCAAGAGTTGGCTGCAGGTTGGTTGTGTTATTTTATCTGTTACTTTGTACTCTTTGGGGATATTGATATCTGGCATTTAAAAAAAAGGCTATTGTTCATCATTGCCAATCATGAATAAACTATGCGGACTGAAATAACTTTTCAAAAAAGTCAGTTTTCTGAAATGTGTAAATTAGATTTATCTTCTTTTTTTCCACACAATTTTACCTTTCATTTGAATGTCTCTAATCTCATACGACCTGTAATTTTAAACAGCCTCACAGCCACTGGAGCCTTTTTCTTAGAAATGATGCTGCAACCTGCTGTCAGGTCTGATTTGACTCTGCTGTCTGATGTTCTTGGCTTATCTGACCTGTATGTCAACTACTGCTGTGCCACGACCAACTTTGAAAAAACTCTTCTGCTGTCTGTTGTTCAGGGCATGGTGCCACCTCACTGTGGATCAACCTTTCCTCCCATAGGCCACAAACACTGTCTCCAGGCACCCAGAGCTGTAATGATTATCATCAGAGACCTGCTGTAGTTGTTGCTATTTTGTTGCATCACTGTCTGTGGTGTGTGCTTGTATCTCTTGAGTTTGTGTAAATGTATCAAAGTGTGTGTGTGTATCCATGAGTACATGCATGTTTTGTATTGTTGAATTTATTAGCTAAGGCATATTTGATTTATGGGGAAACAGCTGTGATAGACTGAGAGACGTTTGACGCAAGAATTATTTAGCAGTTTGAGTACTTCACAGTATTCTCTCCCTTTTTTTTCTTCTGTCACTTTGTAGCATTGTTGGCTGGCCGCCTTGGATAAGCAATTGATTGTTCATTTTGTAGAACAGCCTATTAAACCCAAAATATGAAGAGCAAAGAAACAAATCACAGGAGAAAATAAGTATCTTTTATGTTAATTGGCAGTTCTTGTTTAAATTATTTGTCAGTTAAATTGTGTTGTAAAATAAATTTAAAAAAGTAGTGATGCAGTGGTTGGTACTGTTGGGCTACATGTTCTCCATGTTCCTGCATAGGTTCTCTCCAGATACTCCCACGATCCAAAAGCATGATTGCTAGGTTAACTGGTGATTCTAAATTGACTGTAGATGTGAATGTAAGCATGAATGATTGTCTGTCTCTCTGTGTTAGCCCCTGCCATAGACTGGTGACCTGTCCAGGGTGTACCCTGCCACTTTCCCCATGACAGTGAGGATAGGCTAATTAATTGCTCCTGCCTTTTACGCTAATCACATCAGTGAGAAAAGCTATTTCAGGAGGAATCACTGGAGGATTGACAATAATTCTGCAAACTGTTTCCATGCACAAGTCTTTAACAACCACTTACGCTCATATTTTATTACCTGTTATTTGCTCATTAGTGCAAGTATTTAAGCAGCCAAACACATGGCAGCAACTCAGTGTATTTAGGCATTGTTTGAAGTAATAACTCCAAGTCCTGTTTTCTTTTGGTTTTCTGTGTTGGTGTATTTAAAGTATCCCAGCATATGGTGGACATAAAGAGTGGGTCTGAGTGGGTAAACCATCACAGAACCACCGACAACAACAAAAATGTTGTTTGTACAGAAGACTGCATGGAAGACGTGGAAAACAGAGGTTAGTGGAAGAGATCTGAATTTAATTTGCAGAAGTATCTGATCAAAGGCCACAGAGTACTGGAATTAAAGTTATGAAAACTTTAATTGACGATAAGGGGTAAAGAAAAGATTCAAGTCAGGTGACAGATCAAAGATTCAGACCTACAAAACCTACAAAAAAACCCAAATGTACACAATAACACGAAGTCACACTCCAGGAAGAGGGGCGCTTCCGTTCGCTTACAGGGACTGTTTGCATTAAACAACATGTAGACATGCTCAGGATGACCTGCTAAAGTTTAAACTGAGCATGAAAAAGGGTAAAAGACAGATGATTTAAGTGATTGCATAGATGGTGGTGTCATATCGTTTGGTATGAATAGTTCCAAATCTGTTGACTTGCTGGGATTTTTGCGCTGATAGGAAGGCAACAGCAACTCAGATAACTACACATTACAGCCAAAACACACAGAAAACCATCTCTGAACACACAACACATCAAACCTCAAATCAGGGTGCCACTCGTGTCAGCTAAGAACGTGAAACTGACGTTACAAGGGGATTTCTGTTGCAACATTCCGATCATAGGATCGGAATTTGGCTTAAAAAAAATATGACATTTTGGGTCTATCCTGCCTTGTGTCAAAGGTTCAGGCTAATGTTGTGTAATGTTCTGCAAGATATTTTCTTGGCACACTTTGGGCCACTTACTACCCAACTGACCATCATTTAAATGCAACAGCCATAGCTAAGTATTGTCGCTGATCATGTCTGTCTTTTTATAACTGCAGTCTGCTCACCTGATGGCTGCTAGCAGGAAAACACTGTGTCACAAAGCTCACATCATCTCAGGATGCTTTTTTGAACATGGCAATTAATTGTACTCACTGAACTCAAATGCCCTCCACCATCATCAGATCTCAGTCTAGTAGAGCAACTTCGGTATGTGGTGGAACGGAAGATTGGCATTATGGCCAAACAGCTGACAAGTCTGCAGCAACTGTGTGATGCCAAATAGACTGTTTTGTTCAAAATTCCTGAGGGACATTTTCAGCACCTTGAAAAAAACTTAAAAAAACACGCCTCTAACCCGATGTTAACAAGCCGTACCTAATATAGTGGCCATTAAGTGTATATCACCATTTACTTGGCACTGCATGAAGATAAGCCTGGGTTTGGCCTCGAACATAATCACAAAGATATATCATAGGAGCCTTACAAGAGAAAGGGACAGAGTACTGCAGAGTCTGTTTTTTAAAAAAAAGTATTAAAAGAAAGCGTTTAAAGATAACATAATATTTTAGTGTTGATATCTTATGAGATGCAGGGTTCAGAAGAACTATCTACCACATGTGTGCTTTTGCTTGCAGGGGAACTCATCTATTTCATCTATATTTCTGATAAAACCCTGATAACCGCAACCACTATGGGAAAAATCTTTTTAAAAAAACCTTTTGTGTGTGGGTGTATATATGTGAAGTCAAGGAGAGAGTAGATGTAATGTTATCTATACTGTCAAACTTTCATTATCTTCTTATGAAAATCCCTACATGTTGCGATAAAAAAAAATCTTAAAAGTTCCTTTCACTCTTTTTCACTTAACTTTTTTAGCACCACCATCAACTCACTATTAAATTAACTTTCCCATTCCTTGGGCTATGTCCAAAAACTTGCAAAACTACATTTCCATCAGCCTTACTTTAACTTTCTTTAGTTCATATGTGGCGTTTGGGTTTAATTCCTTTAGCAAGTGTTGCTGACTGTAATTGATGTAAGAGAGCAGAAAGATTAAAACCTTTGTAGACTGTAGATTTAATGCTTCATCTGTGCCTCATTTTGTATTCACAGATCAGTGAAAATGCAAACCCGTCGATCCCACCCCAGCAATCCAGAACCAGCTCATACTTACTTGCATAGAATAGAAACGAACAACTGTGTCCAAAACACACAACTACTGGGAATGGTCCTAAAGTCTGCTACACATATATAATTTTCTTTTCTCTACACTGAATACCTACAGGACTTTGGGGAGTAAATAATCATTTATATTACTAGCTTGTATCTTTTACTCTGCATGACTTGCATTTAGTTTGAAGAATCTGGAGATAAATGATAAATGGACTGGTACCGCTCTATTCAGTTGAGCACTCAAAGCACTTTCTTACAAGTCTCATTAACCCAATCACACACTCATTCATACAGTTCTTTTATCTACATCTAAGCACTTTCAAACACATTCTCTCTCTCTCTCTCATGCACACACACACACACACACACACACACACACTTCAATAGATGCACTGGGAGCACCTTGAGGCTCTGTATTTTGTCCAAGGATACTTTGGCATGTGGGTTAAACAAGTCAGGGATCGAGCCACCAATCTTTCAAATAGGAGATGACCCACTCTGCCACGACCCACTGAGTCACGGCCACCTTGCCCATAACATAACGAATGCACAACTCCTTTCTCATCCATACTGTTGCCGTAAAAAACACTTTTCCTATCTTCACAAAGATCCTGCAAGAGACACGAGTCAACTTCCACAGCAACTTTCCTCTTGCAGCGATCTGAAGAGATTCAATTCAATTCAATTCAATTCAATTTTATTTATATAGCGCCAAATCACAACAAATGTCGCCTCAAGGCGCTTCATAGATACAGAGAAAAGCCCAACAATCATATGACCCCCTATGAGCAAGCACTTTGGCGACAGTGGGAAGGAAAAACTCCCTTTTAACAGGAAGAAACCTCCGGCAGAACCAGGCTCAGGGAGGGGCGGCCATCTGCTGCGACCGGTTGGGGTGAGAGAAGGAAGACAGGATAAAGACATGCTGTGGAAGAGAGACAGAGATTAATAACAGATACGATTCAATACAGAGAGGTCTGTTAATACATAGTGAGTGAGAAAGGTGACTGGAAAGGAAAAACTCAATGCATCATGGGAATCCCCCGGCAGCCTACATCTATTGCAGCATAACTAAGGGAGGATTCAGGGTCACCTGGTCCAGCCCTAACTATATGCTTTAGCAAAAAGGAAGGTTTTAAGCCTAATCTTAAAAGTAGAGATAGTGTCTGTCTCCTGAATCCAAACTGGAAGCTGGTTCCACAGAAGAGGGGCCTGAAAACTGAAGGCTCTCCCTCCCATTCTACTTTTAAATACTCTAGGAACAACAAGTAGGCCTGCAGAGCGGGAGCGAAGTGCTCTAATAGGGTGATATGGTACTACAAGGTCATTAAGATAAGATGGGGCCTGATTATTTAAGACCTTGTATGTGAGGAGCAGGATTTTGAATTCAATTCTGGATTTAACAGGAAGCCAATGAAGGGAAGCCAAAACAGGAGAAATATGCTCTCTCCTTCTAGTCCCTGTCAGTACTCTTGCTGCAGCATTTTGGATTAACTGAAGGCTTTTCAGTGAGTTTTTTGGACATCCTGATAATAATGAATTGCAGTAGTCTAGCCTGGAAGTAATAAATGCATGAACTAGTTTTTCAGCGTCACTCTGAGACAGGATATTTCTAATTTTAGAGATGTTGCGCAAATGGAAGAACGCAGTCTTACATATTTGTTTAATATGTGCGTTGAAGGACATATCCTGGTCAAAAATGACTCCAAGGTTCCTCACAGTGTTACTGGAGGCCAAGGTAATGCCATCCAGAGTAAGAATCTGGTTAGATACCATATTTCTAAGCTTTTCAGCGCCGAGTACAATGACCTCAGTTTTATCTGAGTTAAGAAGCAGAAAGTTAGTGGCCATCCAAGTCTTTATGTCTTTAAGACATTCCTGCAGTTTAACTAATTGGTGTGTGTTATCTGGCTTCATGGACAGATAGAGCTGGGTGTCATCTGCATAGCAGTGAAAATGTATGCTATGTCTTCTAATGATGCTGCCTAGGGGAAGCATGTATAATGTAAACAGAATTGGTCCTAGCACCGAACCCTGTGGAACTCCATAATTAACCTCAGTGTGTGAAGAGGACTCTCCATTTACATGCACAAATTGGAGTCTATTAGATAGATATGATACAAACCACTGCAGTGCAATACCTGTAATACCTACAGCATGTTCTAATCGCTCTAATAGAATATTATGGTCAACAGTATCGAATGCTGCACTAAGGTCAAGAAGGACAAGCACAGAGATGAGTCCACTGTCAGAGGCCATAAGAAGATCATTTGTAACCTTCAATAAAGCTGTTTCTGTGCTGTGATGAACTCTGAAACCTGACTGAAACTCTTCAAATAAACCATTCCTCTGCAGATGATCTGTTAGCTGTTTGACAACTACTCTTTCAAGGATTTTTGATATGAAAGGAAGGTTGGAGATTGGCCTATAATTAGCTAAGACTGCTGGGTCTAGAGATGGCTTTTTGAGTAAAGGTTTAACTGCAGCCACCTTGAAGGCCTGTGGTACATAGCCGATTATTAGAGATAGGTTGATCATATATAAGATCGAAGAATTAATCAATGGCAGGACTTCTTTGAGCAGTTTTGTAGGAATGGGGTCTAAAAGACACGTTGATGGTTTGGAGGAAGTAATTATTGAAGTTAACTCAGAAAGATCGATTGGAAAAAAAGAGTCTAACTTAACATCAATGAAACTAAGAGTAGCTGTAGATAATATTACATCTGTGGGATGATTATTGGTAATTTTTTCTCTAATGATAAAAATTTTATTTGTGAAGAAGTTCATGAAGTCATCACTAGTTAACGTTAAAGGGATGGTTGGCTCAAAAGAGCTCTGACTTTTTGTCAGCCTGGCTACAGTGCTGAAGAGAAACCTGGGGTTGTTCTTATTTTCTTCAATCAGTGATGAGTAGTAAGCTGTTCTGGCTTTGCGGAGGGCTTTCTTATAAAGCAACAAACTATTTCTCCAGGCTAAATGATGATCCTCTAAATTTGTGACACGCCATTTCCTCTCCAGATTACGAGTCATCTGCTTTAGGGTACGTGTTTGAGAATTATACCACGGGGTCAGGTACTTCTGATTAGAGACCTTAGTTTTCACTGGAGCTACAGTATCCAGAGTCGTACGTAGTGAGGAGGTGAAATTATTAACAAGATAATCGACCTCTGTTGGGGTAGCGTTCAGATAGCTGCTCTGCTCTGTGTTGGTACAGGGCATTGACGATGATAACAGTGGCTGGATTATATTCTTAAACTTAGTTACAGCGCTTTCAGAAAGACATCTACTTTGATAAAGTCCACTCTCCACTGCTGCGTAATCAATTATTGTAAATGTTATCAAGAAATGATCAGACAGGAGAGGGTTTTCAGGAAACACTGTTAAATGTTCAGTTTCTATGCCATATGTTAAAACAAGATCTAGAGTGTGATTAAAGTGGTGGGTGGGTTCTTTTACATTTTGAGAGAAATCAATTGAGTCTAACAACAGATTAAATGCCATGTTGAGGCTGTCATTTTTAGCATCTACATGGATGTTAAAATCACCCACAATAATTATTTTATCTGAGCTCAGAACTAAATTAGATATAAAGTCTGAGAAATCAGACAGAAACTCTGTGTAAGGCCCAGGTGGACGATAGATGATAACAAGTAAGACTGGTTTCTGAGTTTCACAGCTGGGGTGGACAATGCTAAGCATCAGGCTTTCAAATGAATTAAAAGTCTGTCTTGGTCTTTCATTAATTAATAGACTGGTGTGAAAAATTGCTGCCACACCGCCCCCTCGACCTGTGCTTCGAGATTTCTGGTAGTTAGAATGACTCGGGGGTGTTGATTCATTTAAACTAACATAATCATCCTGCTGCAACCAGGTTTCTGTAAGGCAGAGTAAATCAATTTGTTGATCAATTATTAAGTCATGTACTAACAGAGACTTGGAGGAGAGAGACCTAATATTTAATAATCCACATTTCACTGTTTTACTCTTTGGTTCAGATGTGGATACTGTATTGTTCTTTCTTTGTGATTGTTTAAGTTGTTTGTTGCTGGTTTTTAGTTTGTTTTTTGTCTTTTTGGAAGCAGACACAGTCTCTATGGAGATGGGTTTTTGGGTGGGTAGCAGGAGGAGAGAAGCTGCAGAGAGGCGTGTAAGACTGCAACTCTGCTTCCTGGTCCCAACTCTGGATAGTCATGTTTTGAGGGGTTTAATAAATTTGTCGATATTTCTAGAAATGAGAGCTGCTCCATCCAAAGTGGGATGGATGCCATCTCTCCTAACAAGACCAGGTTTCCTCCAGAAGGTTTGCCAATTATCTATGAAGCCCACATCGTTTCTGGGACACCACTCAGACAGCCAGCAATTTAAGGAGAACATGCGGCTAAACATGTCACTCCTGGTCTGATTGGGGAGGGGACCAGAGAAAACTACAGAGTCCGACATTGTTTTGGCAAAGTTACACACCAATTCAATATTGATTTTAGTGACCTCCGATTGGCGTAACCGGGTGTCATTACTGCCGACGTGAATTATGATTTTATTGAATTTACGTTTACCCTTAGCCAGCAGTTTTAAATTTCCTTCAATGTCGCCTGCTCTGGCCCCTGGAAGACAATTGACTATGGTTGCCGGTGTCTCTAGCTTCACATGTCTGAGAACAGAGTCACCAATTACCAGAGTTTGACCCCCGGCGGGTGTGTCACCGAGTGGGGAAAAACGGTTAGACACATGAACGGGTTGGTGGTGTACCTGGGGCTTCTGTTTAGGACTACGCTTCCTTGTCACCGTTACCCAGCCTTTCCCCAGCTGCTTGGGGTCTGCCGGGGAACAGCTAGCGGGGCCTACGCTATCTTCGGCTGCACCAGCTACAGGGGCCTGGCTAGCTAAGGGTGAGAGCAGGGTGCAAAGCCGAGTCTCCAATTCAGTAATCCTGGCCTCCAGAGCTGCAAATATGCTACATTTGTTACAGATATCATTACTGCTAAAGGAGGCCGAGGAGTAACTAAACATCTGACACAATGAGCAAGAAAGTGCAGAAGGGACAGGTGAAGTAGCCATGGTGCTAACGGGTCGGCTACGAGCTAAGCTAGCGAAACAGTACAGAGACAGTGAGTGAATACTATAAATTAGGTAGTGAGTACACAGAAAGTGTGCTTCGGATGAAGCACGTGAAGAGTATACTGTGAAAAAAGAATGTATTTAAAAGTTGTTAATTAAACTGCTAAGCAAATAAGCTACTCAGAAACACCACTGTGTTTGAGCAGGAACAGGAAGCGATACTATACCACAGAGCGAGCGAGCGAACACCAAGTGACAGCGCCACCGACATGTCATCAGAACCTCCATCCTACATCACCACATCTCCAGCAACCAGTGCCCTGAGACCCAGTTACAAAGTACGCTTATATCATTGTGAAAAAGTGTGTATGTGTGTATTTATTTAAGTCATGTGTATGTGAAAGACAAGAAAATTAGAGGGAAAAACAAGGTTGCTACATAAGCTGCTAGACCCAAATTGCATTTGCATTTTCCTCTCATGTTTTCTAAATATAACTTTTACAGCTTTTAATTACTTTTTTTTTTCAACAGGATTTCTCTACATGTTTTTTTCTTTGAAAAAGATCATTTTCTTTGCAGTTACTGACTTGAGAGGGCTAGTGAAGTTTTTTTTTTATCTGGCAGTGAGCCTGTAATTGCACTATGTCATGCACACATATACAAAGAGACACGCACACGGGCAGACACCTACACAGCTGTATTCGCACACGCACTCTGTACCATGCAGCATATAATTACATGCTGTTACAGTGACGGCCTTGGGGCCTGTCAGCCTGCCGTTGGTTCTAATACCTCAAGTGGGTACACTGTGTTGCCCAGAAATACAGGCTCACATATGCAGTCACGCTGATACCCAGCTGGAGTAGGACAGTTAGGTTTCAAGGCTGACTCTTGACATTCCTGATTAATTTTCTGTGAAGTGTACTTGTCGTACAGCAACAAGTAATACACAGTAATTGTCACTACTCTTTCTAACTCACCCATTCTCACCAAATTATCAGAGCCTATCAATCTTTCTTTCCATTTCCCCTTTCTGTCCTATCTAAGGACATGGAGAAAGACAACAATCACAACTCATCAAATCACCATAACCTCCTAATTAACAGTATAATTGTGGATAATTAATAAATTGATTAAAGTGCCAAGGCAGGAACCAAATATGCTCCACCCTTGGTCTCCCAGGGGGCTGACGGCTATGATTCCTCCCTCCCCAACCCCAACACAAACAAAGGCCTTCTTCCAAGACTTCAAAGGGAGGAATTAGATAATTCAGTGGCTATCCTGCCAGGGAGCAACAAGCTAATTTTCTTTCACAAACAAACTGTCAAAACACACATTTTGTACCACAACTGGAAGGGTCTGAGATCATCATCAACATTAGAACTTTAAAGGGAAGCGCTTTTTAGCTGTGCAGTGCTGGAAGTTGAGGAAAAGAACCCTTCAAAGGATAGCCTTCAAAGGGAGTTTTAATTATTACATGGAGACTCTCAGTCTCTGTTGTCATCTCTCTATTTTCACTTTCCACCTCTTTTTTTTCCTGTCTCTATATTTTTCACACTCTCCCTTGGCAACAACCTGCCATATTTAGATGAAATCAGATGAAAAAGTAATAACCCTCAAAATTAGTTTTTAATTATATCAACACTGTGTCTCTTGTCACCCACTGCCACCTCCTTCTTCCGCACTTGCTAGATTCACTAACAATGTTAAAGAAGGATAGTGACATACATGCACACGCACAGATGTATTGGCCTATCTTGTTCATTTGCCTAAGCTGCAAATATGTAGAATCAGTAGCATTAATTAAACTACTTTTGAAGGCTGATTACTTTATTTATTTGTATATTTGTAGTACATATTCAGCACTCTTTGAACTGGTTACGATCTCTAATCTATTTATTTATTTTTGTGTCTGGACAAGATTTAATGAGATTCAGGCAGTAAACCTAGAGTTAGTTAAGTTGTGCAGTTGGGAAAACACATGATATCTCTTGTCTGTGTACACATAGAGATATGTTTTTCCATGACACTGGATGTATATGTTCATCAGCTGTAATTTGCAAACTATGTAAAAGTAAAAATTGTGTAGCCTGTAGCCTGCACGATGACCTCTACTCCTCCCGATGGTTGCTGTTGCTACAGCAGTCTTTCCAGTTTGATTTAGTTATGGACGCTGAAACTACTGTAACTGTTTCAGGGTCCTGTACTACCAAACAAGTTCAACGTACCCAGGGTGCCTTTCTGTTATCTGGATTCTCTTATCTCAGCATCAGCAGTCAGGACAAGCGGTCACACAAAGCCAGCTATCAACTAGGTAAATTAACCCATTAACCCTGTGCATTCCCATGAAAGGGATAGCAATAACAGCATCACAAAAATATGGATAAGCGTATTGATAACAGAGCGGGTTATTTTATGATGGGGAAAAATATGAAAAGGCAAAACGCATAATACAGAGTGAAAGTAACACAGCTGTCACACAAAAACAGTGGCATTATTGAAAAACACTGTGCAGCAGTTTAGAATTATAAGCACTAAATGAACATTACTATATTAATTTGAAGTTAGAAAAAAGCCTGCAAAAATGCAGAATGTGTAACTTTACAGACTTTTCACCACTCTCTCATTAAGACACAGTTGAATCTGATGGATGTTTAATTAAATTAATGTTTAAAAAACAGTTTTAGGTGTCATTCCTGCTTCAGCCTTGGTTGTGTTTAACAGTCTTAGAGTAAAGAATAAATACAAAACAGGAACTCAGACTTGGTCTATGTACACATTTGATATAAGTTCAACAATTACAAAAATTTGCTCGTTTTAGGATGATTTATTGATGTTTTTAGAACAATAAAATTGCTGAGTGCCATTAAAAAAATATAAAATAACAAGGTCCACCTAAAAATCTATATTGATTACTGATCATCATGCAGGAAAGACAGACTTTAAATGCTATTAAAAAACTTTAGACTCTCCATCTATCTGGCCACAGAGATCTGACTCTTTCAGGAATGCTGGTGCTACTTTCTGGAAAACTGACTGGTCAGTAGATGGTGATTTCATATCTGCTGATCTTTAATCTGAGATTTAACCTGTTCTGAAGGTCTACAGCACAAGTTACCAAGGCAATATTCTCTTGTGAGAAGTGAACCATCTTCATAGTGCAGAAAACCAAGTGTTAATCCTGAAATTATTTGGACAAGATGAAATCCTGCATCTGAGTACATTTCTCATGTGTATGTAGACATGGTGCAAAAACAAAAAAAAAACAAACAAAACATCTATGTGGTATTTTGTGGTGAAACTTGAATGTATGAAATTATGTTAAAGTGGTACAATATGGTACTTTTAAGAGACTGGCCAATGCTAGCCAATGTACAAACCTAAATTGATACAATTTGTAGCACTTTACCATGACTTTACCACATGCTTGAAATGCCACACTTTATTTAAGGGAAATAAGAAATGTGAGAATTGTGACCAAAGAGCTTTTATTCACTTATTCACCAAAAAACAAACAAAACTAAAGAAATCAGTAGCCTGGAATGGAAACAGTAACTAGGCAAAAAGCTGTGTATGCTTATAATAAAGGACTGTGCAAATGGATAATGTTGGGAGTGGTCTAAGAGGGCACTAAGGGGTCAGTAAAACCTTAAATGCTAGGGCTACATAAAGGCTCAAGCTCTGCTTAAAAACGTGGCCTCCATGTTTTTTGTCAGCTATAAAATTTAAGTACTTACATATATTTTTCCTGCTTTTCAGTAACTATTTACAACAAAATAGCATACTTCCCATTTGTCTTGTGTTTTTTCTGGCTCTTCTACTTGTCTGTTCTCCTTTTTTTTCCAACAATATCTTTATTATTTTTTACATTTTAATGACTTGCAAACAGTCCAACATTCTAAATACTACATGAACATACACTCCTCTCAGACAGCAAAAAGAAAACAAAAAAGTCGTCAGATTTATCACTCCATTAAAGGCCTAAATTTGTCATTATCCCAAATCAAATGTCATTGCCCTCAGTCCTCGTCCTCCTCAGATAATACAAATCCTTCTACAAAATTCACAAATGGTCTCCACACCTTCTCAAAAACATTCAATTTCCTTTTCAGTATACATGTTATCCAATGGCAAAGCCACCATCATTTGTTTTATCCACTGTGTGATACTCGGTTCCCTTTTTTTTTTTCCATTTTAGTGCAATTAATCTTTTTGCTTGTAACAAACCCATATCAATAAACATTCTGTCACTTTTTGTGTACCTCATGTTTTCTGGGTACAATCCCAGAATAAGGAAGCCAGGATCCAAAACAACCTCCTTGGATAATATTTGTTTCATAGTTTGTGTTACTGCAACCCAAAAGGAGCCAATCTTCCTGCAATCCCAAATACAATGCCAAAAGTTACCCTTATCTTCATTACATTTATTACAAGTGTCTGGAATATTAGAGTTGTACTTATTAAATTTTTCTAGAGTAACATATATTCGCATTAACCATTTGTATTGCAACAACCTTAGTCTAGAATTAATAGTTTGTTTATGAGCTTTTGCGCAAACCAATGCCCATTGTTCCATGGATATGTCCTTCTTTAAATCATTTTTCCAGGCGTTCAACCTTCCCAACGAATTGTCAGATGTTTTGGACCTAATCAATTTATATATTTCTGATATTGCCCCTTTTTTTGAACTGCTTTTGCTAATTATGTCTTCCAATTCTGATTTTGGTGGTTTGGTGCAGGTATTATTTTGATTTGCTCGAATGTAACTTCTAATTTGGAGATATTTGAAAAATTGCTTTCTATCTATATTATATTTATGTCTAAGCATATCAAAGGACATCATATCTTGAGAATCTGTTGCATACAAATCTTGGATTTTTTGGAGTCCTTTAATTGACCATTGTCTAAAAACTTCATCCTCTCTTCCTGGTCTGAAATCCTGGTTTCCCCACATCGGTGTAAACTGTGACAATACAACAGGTTCCTTCATATATCTTTTTACATCATACAACACTTTGACCATGTTCTTTACCATTGGATTTTTCGCCTTTTTAATCAAGTTTATTGCTGTGTCTGAGAAAAAATATAAAGGTAAAGGTGGATGCAAATTAATACTTTCCATCTCTGACCATTGCGGGGCGTTATTTAAGTCAAAATAGTATCTTATAGACCTGATTTGACATGCCCAGTAATACCACTCAATATTTGGACACATGACACCACTCTCGTTGTATGGTAGATGCAACAATGATAATCTTATTCTTGGTCTCCCATTTTTCCATAAAAAACCGAGAACAAGCTTTTTGATCCTGCTAAACCAATCAACAGGAGGCGGCAGGGGGATGTTCTGATACGCATAAAGCACCTTTGGCAGTATACTCATTTTGTATATATTAATCCGACCAATTAAAGAAACTGGTAGAGATATGCATCTGTCCACTATCTCTGTTATTTCTTTAGAAAGTCTTTCATAGTTATTTTCCACGATCTCACTTAATTTGGGCGAAATCATTATTCCTAAGTACATAAAGTCCTTTACTGTCTTAAAATGAGATGTTACTATGGGTGGGTTTTTCCTTTCTTCTTCATTTAGTAATAAAACGGATGATTTAGGTTTGTTAATGACATACCCTGATATTTGACCAAACTCCCCTATCAATCTAAGCAGAGCAGGTATAGATTCTGTTATTTTAGAGAGATATACTATTACATCGTCTGTGTACAACGAAATCCTATGTTCTACTTCATTTACCATAATTCCTGTCAATGATAAACTCGAACGTACGGCTATAGCAAAGGGTTCCATAGCTAATATAAACAACAGTGGGCTTATCGGTGAGCCTTGCGGACATCCCCGTTTCACCCTTATTGGTTTAGAGATATTTTTGTTTGTCAAGATTTCAGCAGTTGGATTTGAGTGTAATAATTGTATCCATCTTCGAAACACATGTCCATAACCAAATCTAGTCAGAACATCAAAAAGATAAGGCCACTCGACCCTATTGAATGCTTTTTCAGCATCCAGTGAGAGTAAGGCCCTCTCTGAAGAATTGTTTAGTCCATCTATAATGTTAAAGACTCTTCTTACATTATGTAGACCTTGGCGCCCCAATATAAAACCGTTTTGATCTCTATGAATTACTGAGGGGAGAGTATCTTGCAGACGTGTTGCTAATATTTTACCCAACACCTTAAAATCAGAATTAAGTAAGCTTATCGACCTCAAATTTTCACATTCATTACTCGGTTTTCCTGGTTTAGGTAACAAAATGATTAGTGAACCTGTTACTGATTTAGGAAGACTTCCTTTGCTTAATGATTTCCAATACATTTCCAATAGTGGTTTCATTAATTTACTTTGAAATTTTTTATAAAAATCAATTGGGAATCCATCTGGTCCAGCTTTTTTACCTGATCTCATGTTGTTAATTGCCCTGCTTATTTCCTCTTCGGTGATTTCTGCATCTAATTGTTGTTTTGCGTCGTCAGCGATAGTAGGAATATTAATTTTATCCAGAAACGCATTTCTGGAGTTTTAATCTGATCTATCCAGGGATTCATAAAGTTTTTCATAATAGTTTCTAAACTCCTTATTTATTTCAATTGCTGTTCTTAATCGACGTTATATTTTTCTGCACTTCCAATTGTTTAATTTACCATGCCAATATTTTTTCCAGGTTTCTCTCCTTGTTCATAAAAAGACTGATTTAATCTCAAAATGTTCGAAGCTGCTCTATCTGCCGATTCTTTATTATATTGTGCTTTTAGTATTAGCAAGTCTTTCTCTATTAATGGGTCTCTACTTTTGAACACTAGTTCCTCTAGTTTTTTTAATTTCCTTTTCCATTTCCTGTCTTGTTTTGCATTTTTCTTTAGATTTTGATGAAGTATATGCTATCATAACTCCTCTTAAACATGCCTTAAATGCCTCCCACCTAATACTAGCTGATTTTTGTGAGCTATTTATAGTAAAATATTCATCTATTTCTTTTCCTACAAAAGTGAGGAATCATTCATCATTCAGCCATTTCTGGTGTAAGCACCATCTATGTTCCATTATTAAGTTGTTATGTGTATATATGATATTGCAGGGAGCATGATCCGATATTAATATACTGTCATATGAACATGTCTTTATGTTTGATAGGAGGCTCGCTGATACTAAGAAATAGTCTATTCTGGAATATGTATTAAATGTTTTTGAATGGCAAGAAAAAAGTATATCATCAGGTTTTAACTGTCTCCAGATGTCAATCAAATGTAGTTCCTTCATGAAGTTAAGAATTGACTTTCGGCTTTTGTTATGGGCCTGATCAGTCCCAGTCGATCTATCCTTACTGGGATCCATAACAAAATTCCAATCTCCTCCTATGATGCATTTTCCGTGGAGCGATGAAATTGTGAGAAAAAGATTAGTAAAAAATGTATCATCATCTGTATTTGGTCCATATACATTAATTAAGTTAATGGTTTCTTGTATAAGTAATCCCTGGATGATCAAATATCTACCAAATTTGTCTTTAATTGCATTTTTAACCTGAAAAGGTACTGATTTATGTATTAATGTGATTACTCCCCGAGCATTGGATCTAAATGGTGCTGCATACAATGAACCCTGCCACCTCCTGCCAACCTTAATATGTTCCTCCTCCAGCGAGTGTGTCTCCTGAAGAAAAATTATTTTTGCTTCCAGATCTTTCATTTTGTTCATTACTTGCTTAATCCTTTTATTATTTTTTAGGCCTCTACAATTCCAAGAGATACATTTAACTTCCAATTGCCAAACCAACACGCCTCACATGCATTGCTAAATGCTTAAACTTGTCTGAGAGTGTGAACAAAACAGAACACAAAACACAAGCTTTAAATGAACAAACCGTACAAAAGAAAAAACACAAAAAACCCCACCCACCCAGTTCCTGGGTAACCCATGCAAATGTTCTACTTCCAACGTTAACCATACACAGATCCCAGTTTTAAGATCTGCTAACTTAAAATGACTATGGCTTTATGCCTGGCTCTTCCTTGCTCCCTGTATCCTTAATGAATCCTTTAGCTTTGCTAATATTCCACTGCCCCTTAGTAATTAACTGCTTTTTTGTTTTCTTAAAAAAAAAAAAAAAAACTAGATACATAAATGAAAATGAAATGAAAATAAAAGTAAAGAACGAAAGAGTAGAATAAAATAAAAATCGAAAATGATCTTTATGTCTGTTTAGTTATCCGTGTAAAAAAGAAAAAAAATCACTTTGCTCTTAGTTACCTTTTGTTTTGATGAAGTTAACTATATCCTTTTCCAAAATGAATCATTACCCCAGATTGCTAGACCTTATAATATCTTCCTCATTTCTTGCTCTCCTGGATCTGCTTTATGAAGCTTTGGACTTTTTCTGGCGTGCTAAATCTGTGGACTTGTTCCTAGTATGTTGCTATCAGTTTAGCTGGTGGTACGATGCCACTTCTCAGTCCCATCTTCCAGAGTTGTTGTCGTACCCCTCCAAACTTCTGTTGTTTGTGCACCTCTGTGGCGACGTCCTCGTAGAATCTCACCCTTTTGTTCTTGTACAAAATATCCTTTTTCGATCTTGCTGCTCTGAGCACCATATCTTTCTGTTTGTAGTTAAGAAAGCACATAATTAATGTTCTTGGAGGTTCCTCAGGCTTTCTTTTTGGGCCAATGCGATGTGCTCTCTCGATAACCAGAGGGCTCCTTGATGTGTTCAACTCCAATACGTCCGTTATCCAGTTTTCCAGGAATCCACAGGTGTCCGCGCCCTCATCTCCCTCTGGAACTCCGACCAACCTGAGGTTATTGCGTCGGGATCTGGTTTCCAAATCCACTACTTTATCCATCAGTACTTTATTTTCTTTCTCTAATCTTGAAATGGTGGTCCCCATCACCACATGTT
Organism: Neolamprologus multifasciatus; assembly: GCF_963576455.1. Taxonomy (NCBI): domain Eukaryota; kingdom Metazoa; phylum Chordata; class Actinopteri; order Cichliformes; family Cichlidae; genus Neolamprologus; species Neolamprologus multifasciatus. Next base: position 13,502,521 of record NC_140444.1, read on the forward strand.
CATCTTCTACATTTGAAATGTGTTTCTCCGTCTGCTCTACTCTCCCCACACAGTCAGATAATTTTTTCTGCATTTCGTTCAGGGCTGCCACAACCTCATCTGCCTTGCTGGAAAACTTGGCCACTGCGCCCTCCAGCTTCTCCCAAAGTGCAGTTTGCGTGTTTGCAAGCTTGTTTTCAATACCTGCAAACTCCTCTCGTATGGCACGCTGCAACCTCTCCTCCATGTTGCCACTATCCGCGGGGCCGTGTTCACTCGTGGCGGCTGGCTTGTTAGCTGCGCCGGCACGATATCTTGGTTTGCGTGGTTGACTTAGTCTTCTCCTTGGTAATTTTACCAGGTCCAGGCATCGTGGGTCTATAGCGTATTTCGTTTTCGTGTTTTGGAGCGTTTTTCCTTAATTTTAAGGATTTAGCAAAGTTTCTTGCAGGAGCAGTTCAGAGCTCGACCGATTGCTACACTGACGTCATCGGAAGTCCGTCTGTTCTCCTTTTGAAGGATATCTATCCTCTTTGAGATCCTGTCTTCCCACCTTCTCAGCCCAGTCTCCAGTTTCCCCAGAGATGCTTCTTTAACAACCCCCCAGGGCCCTGGCAACCAAGACAGCTGTGGTTCCAGAGGCACAGCAGGGACAGTTGCTGTACATCTACAATACAGAGATGCTGAGCAAAAATAGCTATTATGCCGAGAAAGTCAAGTCTGGTTCATGCTGTATACCCACATACACAGATAATACACAAGTAATACTGTGTGTGGTTTGTGACAAGCAAAAAAATGGTTACCACAGTTACACGAGAGTATTGTGTAAAATGTGAGACCTTATTTGCATATTTTTAATTTGCATACCACATATGTTTTTTTTTAAGCTGGTGAGGAGCAAAGTGTCTGCACAGCCTCTCTGTTGATTGACACACTTAAACAATTATCTTTTTTATGACTTTAAATTACTTTACAGTGATAATAATTTTCCTACCTATGCTGTAACCACTAATTGCCTAACCACAATGTCAACCTTGACATTGAAGGAGCAGCCACACAGGTGTGATTCATTTGTTTCCTGTTGCTTTGTAGCTGAGGGATTATTGCTGCCAAAAATTCCAGGCTGCGGTTGCCCAGGCAAACCTGTAATCTATTTGCAAGCCATCATATTAAAATTAAAGATATCCTTCACTTTCACTGGTAGTCTTTTCAATCACTGGTATTCAAGTTAAGAAAAGTTCAACCCAGCCACTTCATCTCCATCATCACCAGCAGATAATTTGCCTATCATCACTCGAAGTCTGTTTGCCATTTTGCCATTAGACACTGTTGTTCGTGCAACAGAGTATTATAAGTATTACTAGAGACAACAACAGTAATACACATACACACACAAATATTTATTTATATACATTCATATATAGGATACTGACTACTGAATGGATCAATCATCAACCACCTCCTCTACATGGATGATACGCCAGAAGTAAACAAGGCATCTTTTCACTCATCCTCACCACCATATACAGCATCAACATTGGAATGTCATTTGGACTAGAGAGGTGTAGTCGGATGGTAACAAAGAGAGGGAAGGTAGGCAGAGCTGAAGGGATTGAACCACCACACTACAACTATTTGGGAATTCCATGGGCAAATGGGAACTACAAAGGGGATTTTAGGCAACAACCAGATACCTGCAGAGAGTCAGATATGTCTTGAGGAGTCAGCTGAATCGTAAGAATAAGATCTTGGAAATCAGCACCTACACCCTGCCCGTGATCAAGTACCCTGCTAGGATAATAAGCTGGCCAAAGGAGGCGATACCTCCACCGACATCGAGATAAAGATGCTCCTGATCATGCATGAAGTTTCACCTCAAATCCAGCAAAATGAGACTGTACGCTAAGCAAAAGGAGGGAGGCTGAGGATTTGTGACTGCCGAAAGCATTCTCCAGGATGAGAAAAAAAAACATCCATTAGAACATTTGGAAGATGGCCACAACTGACCGTGTGCATAGTGAATGCCTCACGAAGCAGAAACCAGAGAAAGACAAGGAGCAAGTTGAAGAACCATCCTGAAAGGATAGGCCCCTGCACAGTATGTACCACCGGCGGATACAAGTCCAGAAATCCTATCAGTGCCTTTTACTTTTTATATATAATAACAATGTATACTTTATTAAACCCCATTGGGAAATTACTCTCTGCATTTAATCTATTCAGTCAGTGAAGCAGTGGGCAGCCACCAATCCAGCGCCTAGGGAGCAGTGTGTAGGGATGGTACCTTGCTCAGGGGTACCGCAGGGTACGTTCAGTGGATTTGAACCCCTGACCTTTCAATTATGGGTTGGATAATCTACCTACTGAGCTATCTCCTATATAGGAGGAGCTATATAGAAACAGAGAGGGAGAGAAGAAGCAGGACTCTTTTATTATCCAGTGAGTTTGCCAGAAAATGGACGATAATAGCTGACCTCGTATTTAGCAGGTCACCTGGCTCACCGCCTTTCTACTTTTTTTATACACCCCTGCCTATGACATCTTGAAACCTGAGCTTGTTCAGTTAGTCCACTGCTTCAGGACCTTTAGTTCTCAGTAGCAGTAATCTGCTGAGCTCTACTCTCAAAGTCCTTGTCAGTGCACTTTTTTTCCAGGAGGTTGTACAAATTACACATTGACAGCATAGGCACTGCATGGAGGAGTGGGATTTGAAAGCGAGTAGAGTAGAGCAGTGCACGCTCCCACGGGCATGTTAGATTCATCAAAAGTAAATGCTATCTGAACTGGTGACATCATTATGAGGAGTGTAACATGGTCTGTGAGGCCATAACATGTAATTCAAACTGTATGGAGTTAAGAGAAAAGAGGGCAGGACAGTCCCTCCTGTTTTTCGAGTACTGCTCACCACTCTGTCTGAAGGATGAGATGCTGCAAACAGCTGATAAGGTCCTCCATGACGCAGTACACCAAATGCGTGTCAACCTGCATGGCAGTCATCTTATTCCACAGCAATGTGTAACTGTGTTAAAGCTGTTGGAGAATTTAAAGGACATAGTTCTGATAGTACCCCCTGACCTGTCGAGATGGGTGTAGACACAGTGGAGTAGGTGTGTCGTTAACCCCCACATTGGATTGGTACATAAACAGCAGGGTGTCTAATGAAGACCCAACCAGTAACTAGGGAGAATTTAGGATAGGTCTGTCATAAGCCTTCATGATATGTCAACACTACCAGCTTGTAAGTGTTTTCTGCCTTCTGTATGACACACAGCTAAGGGCACATCCTGTCTTCCAGATGGCGTCATTATGCCGCCCACTGTACCAAAAGTCTCTCTTTTTATGCAAACTTTGGGTGGTTGTTAACATTCTGGACAAATAGTATCCTGCAGCAGCAATGCGCCATGGAAAATTGAGTTTTTTTGGTGTTTAAAATGTGATGAGGAGGGACCCTGGCCAAGTGCCAGCTCAAAAATGAGCTGCGAGTAAGAACGTGTTGTTTCTGTACCTGCCTCTGTGTTTACATGATGGTGTAAAATATCCATGTTCATTGTGTGCGTGCTACTTTTAAGCTGATTGCTTATGCAGCTCAGCCCGTTATCTGTTCTCTCCATCGTAACAAACAATCTGCTAAATAAGACCTGTCAGTCAAAAACAGAAAATAAAATGCACACAGAAAGAAAAAAACTGACATTTTGTGTAAAGGTGGTTGGAATTTGTGTTTATATGAGTATAAGTACATGTTACTAGCACACTGTATGTAGCTGAGGAGAAAAAGAGGAAGTTTATAAATAATGAGTCTGCTGCAAATGTCTCTATTTTTGATGGCAGATGCAAAAAGTAAACAAAAATAAGCTAACCTTCCTAATAAAGTAACAAAAAGCAGATAAAAATGACAAAACAAAACAATGAAAAATGACAAAAGCCTCACAACTGTTCTATATTACACATTTCATCAACCCACATACAAACACATATGTATTTACTGAATACGCATAGGTCAACAGCATCCCATTAAAACCCAATAAAAGATAATAAATAAATAAATAAATATGCACATGCAGATATACACGCTGACTTATGCAGTATACTGTACATGCAGGCTCATTACAGAGTGAATACCACCTCATCTTCTGACTTTATATTGTTCTCATTAGTTCAAATATCAGATCAGTGAACTGAATGGTAATGGAGGATTGAGCAAGGAGGCAAATGTCAGATGGGAGGAAACTGAGAATGAGAATAGAAAGTAAAGGGTGAAGGGACATTGAGAGAAGATGAGGGGGAGAAAATAGCCCAAACAGGTGATTTAGCATCTGCTGGCAGCTTTATTCTTTGGCAAAAATGCCAGAGAAGACTTGTTGCTTTGCTAAAAGTTGCATGCATGTCTGTCCGTAAAAAGAATGAAAAAGAAAAAAAATCTAATTAAAGATACAAATGTTACTTTGTCTATAGTCTCAGACTTTTGTCTCGCAGATGATGCAGTATGATTATATGTTGAGGAGCAACAATTTGTTATATGACCTATTTTATAAGCATTTCTCCAAATTGAAAAAGCCTCAAACTGGGACAAATAACAGAATTATATGTCAAGATGCAATACTGTGCACCATAGTCACAGATGCAATCACTCAGTCAGTGTGAGTTTGTACATCATTACCACAATTGGAACTGACTTCAGGGGTCTTCTGGGAGATTTCTTTGGGAGCTAAATTTATAATTTAGATAAGGATAAGGGTTACACAGAGCATGTGCTTTCTGACTGTCAAGGAGACACAAAGAAGAAAATCGGATTCTTCCATTAATTTTAAATTAGGCATTACTAATTAGCAGCAACAGCATTGTGACAATTTTGGTATTTTTGTCAAACAGGGTTGATTCTGTTACTCTGAGTTTCTTTTTTCTATACTGTTCTTATACAGAACTTCATACAGAATCTCCTTCAGATTAATAAGTTCAGTAGGATGAAGCAAAGTCATTCACATTCACAATAGATTTTAATATAGCAAAGGTCTGTACTGAAAAGAATACCACAGATTCAACAGTAATTTTATACTTCTGATGCTATTTTTTAAATGCTTTTAGGGAAATCAGAAAACTCAATAACCATTTAGTTAAGGAGCAACCTCAGCAAAGCTGGGAAAAGAAATGTAATGTTAACTCTATAATTACAAGCAATGTAAATATAAAATTACATTGATACAATCCCATTCTCTTTTTGTCTAATTACATAGTGTACAAACTTTTCAACTAATAAAGTCTAACCCATAACAGAGTGCAAGGAAGGATACTTGTCACGACACACCATCGAGTTTTTCGAGGTAATCATTTGGAGAGATTACTACATGGAAAACTGTGCCTAATTATGACACAGTGACTCTCATTACATTTCTTAAAATAGTAATTTTCATAATATATTTAAGCTTAAGTAAAAAAAATCTGAAGCTGTGATGAATTTTGTGATGAATTTTCTTATATGTTTGGAGGCCTGAAGAAAGCAACACTGTCACTGGCATTTGAATGACTAATGGGATTTTCTGGTATAATCAGGCTTAGTGGGTATTCTCTCTGATGTACATGTGCTAATAATGTTAATTTAGGAAAGATTAAAGGTTTCCACACCTTTACTTAAGCTGCCTTCAACAGCAGAATGGATGTCGCACAGCTTAAACTTCTCATACCATTAAATGGTTATTTTCATTTTCAGAGAAGCAGAAGGAGACAGAGGCAAAATTAATCGAATGAAGTGGCCTGGTTGTATCATTTATTGGCATCTGAATATGACCAAGCTCAGGGCTCTTACCTAAAGGCAAGCCTTATGACTTTTGTAGGATAAATGAATGGGATAACAAACTGACACAGAATGCTGTTTCTGGATGGTACTCAAAAGGCTCTTTGGTTTCCTCTCACAGTCCAAAGACATGCTCGTTAGGTTAATTTCGAAATTCTAAACTGGCCATGGCGTGAATTTGACTGCTTCAGACCTGTGAAACAGACTTCCAACCTGTTCACGATGCAGCTGCCTCTCACCTCGCCCACTGGCAGTTGGGATAGGCTTCAGTGTCCCTGTGGCCTTGGATTAGATAAGCAGTTAAAGAAAAAGAAATGGAGTAGAATGAAAGAGAGGGGACAGAATGAAAGGGTTATTTGAGGAACATATGGTTCAAGTACAGTTCATGTGAAAAAGTTGTTGTTGTCTTCATGGATTTCATAAGCAACACACTTTAGTTGCTCTGTGGATTCTTTTAAAAAGCAGTTAAAAACTTTTATGTTCAAACAAGCCTTTTGTTGATCTACGTATTTTATAGTCTTTACATTATTTACATTTGATCTTTTGCATTGTATATAATGTCTAGTGATTGTATTGTTTATTTTAATATTTGTGTACAGCGCTTTATGACTGCCTGTCTGTGAAAAGCGCTTAATAAATAAACTTTACTTACTTACTTTAGTTGTTCACACAAAAGCATAAAGGTAAAAAAAACAATATATACAGTGTTATCTTCATTTTAGATGTCAAAAAGTATTTTCTTTTGCGTGGAAACCGGGTCCAAGTGGCTCTTTGGATGGTTAAAGGTTGCAGACCCCTGACCTAGGATGTGCCTTTAATAAAACACTACAGCCTCCCCCACACTGCACTGTTCCTGAATACTATTACTAATTTACAAGAAAAACTGCCTAAAAAGTTCAGGCTGTGTTAGAGAATAAAGTTGTCATACCAAATATTCATTTTCAAACCTGTAGGAATTGTACAAACACCGTTTTTTCATTTCCTAAACCAGACCTTCCCAAAGTGTGGGGCCCGCTATGGCAGGGGGTGGGGGGTGGGGGGGTAATGAAAAGGGGGGGAAAAAAACCAAATTGCTTGGACACTGCTAGCACGGGGCGCCTACAGACATGCAAACCAGGAGATGAAGCATCGCTGAATATGTTTCCAAACCAACTTCATTCTAAGCCAAAGACTAGAAAATATGGTGAAGCCTATCTTCCCTTTGGTTTCACCTGCACAGGTGCCAAGGTAGGTCTCCCCTGCAGAATTGGTTTTCCCTTCGTCGGGAGCAGCGCTGGGCTGTTCAAATCACGGACAAACAGTATCCCACATTCGTGAATTTTTGGTCACAAACACTTGTAATGACTAACTACTCCTGACATTTTGGAGATGTTAGCTCTTTATACAGTAAAGTTACAGTGGGATACAAATAATATCAGGCTGATCATGCCACAATTTGTTCCCCGGTTCAAATCACGGACAAACGGTATCCCACAGTTGTTTATGAATATTTTTCTTGTGAAACAAAGGGGGGCCTAGCACTGTCCTAAACAAAGTATAAAGAAATGAAAAGTAGATCAAGGCTTTTTTCACTGTATTGTATAATATGTTCCAAATTAAGTCTGGCAAAATATTATGTATTTCTAAGACTTAAGGTTATGGAAAAAATGTCTAGATAACCGAGTCGAATTACCTACTTCAAACACATTAGTTCCACAATGATTTTTATGAGTTATTAGTTGTGTAATGTTTGACTCTGAGTCAGTGTATTGACTTTCACTCTTCTAAAGAAGGCCCTTTTAAATGATACACAATTATAAAAGTGTAATGTAGTCATGAAATAATGTAATAAAGATATCAGTAAAAAGCTGCAATACTTGCTTTCATGATGAAATTGTATTTTCTGGGTTTGCACTTAGGTTTTTAGGTGTGTGTGTCTCAATTTGACTGAGCCAACACAATAACGTAATTCCTTTTTCTTTTGAAGTGTCAATTTTTTGTCAACTCTATTCCTTTCTCAAACATTCTCAAGTATTAATTTTTTCTTTCGTTTGGTCTTCCTCACCTCTCGTCCAGCCCTGTGGCCTCTCATTGAGGTCTCTCTGTTAATATTCTGAGGATCCCATCAGGTCTGACCTCAGGGCAAGCCTCTGAAAAGATTTCATTTTTACTGGAAGCTTGCAATAATTCCTTCATAAAGTTGTAAAATAAGGCCAGAAGAAAAAAATATTAGGACAGGCAAAAACCACGAAAAAATACAGTGAATAAAATACAAATAAGACATGTTTACTAATACATGCTGCATATTTCAATAACGCACCTTCGACCACTTGAGCCTGTGAGTGTGAATGAATATAATAAATCTCCTTAACATCAAAAGCACTAAAGGAAGCTTTTCAAAATAAATGCAGTGTGGTTACTTCCATTTGAAAGAATTTATTGCACAATAATGCAAAGACTATTGCAGCAGATAAATTTAAGGAAAGCTGGACTGTTATCTATGAGTGCTTTGTTGCTGTTGTGGTAGGCCTGCACGAGGACTGAAAAACAATGACTTCAAACAAGATGAATGTTTCTCTCCGAGATTCTGTTGTTATTGCTCTCCTCAAGACCCCGTTCCTGCATACAAATACTAACTGGAAAGTGTTTGCTTTTCTCTCTGAACATACTGTGTAAGCATATAATATACTGCATGAAAAGTGGTCTGTAAGTAGCACTGTGAATTACAGTAGAAGTACAGATTAATAGCAATTCATAAAAATTTGGAGTCAGCACAGAAAACGTCCAGGAACTGTCAGGAGCAGGTCTGCCAGTTTGAAAAGCAAAAAAAGCTGGACAGGTCATCTACCATCCTCATGTACAAGTGAGACTTTTGTGTGTAGCTGAAAACAGTTGTACAAATTATAATCCTGATAGCAGGTGGACACACTGCTCCAGAAGTTGAACCATTTTCTAAAAACTGCAGGCATAGATCAGACTCAGTTTAATTAAACATGTAAACTGTGGCTTACATAGATTTGCCTTATTTAATTACGTCTGTTTTGAATGATCTTATGTGTTACTTAATGTGGTTTGATAGGTAGAGATCATTTGAAATAAACAAAAAATAAATTAAAGTAAACAATATGATTAATAATTATTAAACTCTAATTAATCCACATAGCAGGGTGGAGGCCCAACAATAGCAGGAAGTAAGACAGAAGCCCCAGAGTCTAGACACTGGTAGTGTTGGAGATGATTAGGACATCTGAGTACCAAGATGAGGTAGAGGTGGAGAGGAGGAGGGCTGCACAAGTGAGGCAAACTGGCAGAAGAGCACTGAAACCTGAAACACAGGGAACAGAGGCTAGTTAGGTTAGAGAAGCCATGTAAGCAAATTACTGAACCATGTGATGACGACAGGAATCAGTTTGACAGTGTGGGAAAACAGAACTGCCAAAAATGATAGACCACCAGGCTCAAACACCCAGCACTGCTGGGACTGAACACAGATCTTCCATATAGAGATTGACAGACCACGTGACTTTCGCGCATTGCATGCCGGGAACTCGTGGCAAAACAATCCAAGTACCGCATCAAATGCAAGCATTTGCAGCACCGCAAAACGTTCATTCTCCGGTTCCAATACCTTCTTGCTTTTTCTTTGCCCCCCAAAAAAGTTATGTACAAAACGAAGGAGAACAATGTCGGACCGTAGAAAGACAGACTTGATGAAAAGTCAAAGAAAATATACGAGGAAAAAATGCATAAGCTTCATTTGTTTTTATTGCTATTTAAGCATTCAAAAGGCCCTATAAATTATTCTGGCGCTTTATATTTATTACAATTCATAAGTACTGTTATGGCTAACATTTAGGGACTTGAATATCACACTGTTTCTGTATTTGCTGTGGATATACAATTGTGAAAAACAAAGTACATGCTCTTTCAGTTAAAAGGTTTTCCATATCAGGACAAAAAAAAAAATCATCTTATTTCTTGCAGGTTTTAAAAGTATTTAACAAAATCCTCAGATTAACAATAAAATGTAAGATATTACACTGTGCCATCATTTATTTAAGAAAATTAACCCAAGCTGCAGATGCAGTGTATAAAAAAGTAAACCATTACTGCTTAATTAAGTGAGTAAGCAGCAGCTAAGTGTTGTTAATCAAATGTACCTGATCAACTGATCATTACTCAGCAGATGTTTTGGCAGTTTGCTGCTCTGGAGCATTCAGGTCCGTGTTAACAAAATGGCAAAGAGAAAATACATCAGCAATGATCTTAGAGAAGAGCTGATTATCCAGAAATCTGTGAACGGTTATAAGGCCATTTCTAAAGACTCCGAAGGCCATCAATCTACAGTGAAACATCCAAGACATTTGGAAATCTTCACAGTCGCTATTCCAGTAAAAAACAAGAAGCTGCAAAATATCCGAGAGCTGCATTTCAGACTCTACAGGCCTCAGTCAGCATGTTGAAGTACACGATAGGCTACAGAGCTTAGGTTACAATTTTGAAGCTAGAGGACCTGAACACCTGGCAGTCACTGAGTCGATCATGAACTTGATAAGGACCAGAAGAATTTTTAGGAAGTCCTGGTATGTAAAAACCTTAGAAATGCAAGAGGATTCCATTTTTTACATGAATATATTGTCTTGTGAAATTCTCCATGTGACTTTCATCTTGTGTGACTGGGAAAGTTTGAGCTCTTTGTAGGGCAAGCAGCAAATGAGAGAAGAGATGCTTTGGAAGTGCTAAACTGCAGGTCTACTATTAAGGAGAAGACATCTACTAAAATTGCAGTAAGATTGTTTGATAAATATTTGATCATCTTTGCATTTCGACTAGAACAGAGAGAAAAGTAACCCTAACAAAAGAGACAATGCTGAGGGGAAGGGCAGGTAGTTTCTTCACAGAAGGCACTTTAAAAATAGGCTGCATGGAATCTGCTCCAACCTTATTAAAGCTACAATTAAGTGTGCTAAGTTGTGGGCTATAATGGCGAAACAGCGTACAAGATGGTAAAATATTATATCTAACATCTTTTTCTTTTGCAGCATTTTAAATTGTGTAGTGCAGCCTTCTACAATGGAGAAGCATTGTTGCCGGCAATGTCCACAAACAAAATATGTTTGGGTTTTTTTTACATGAAAAGAACAATCACACCTTCCATTGTTAGCTATACCACATCCTGCTTTTTCTTCATGCTTTGATGATGCCGATTTTGACAGTGACAGTCAATTATATTTTTCAGTTGAAAAACTAAGTGGGGGGAAAAAAGCCAATCCTCATTTAAAGAAAAGAGTAGATTCCTATTAGAGTCTACAATGTAATGGTCAGACATGGAGTGGGAAGAGACAATAAGTGTGTCTGCATTTGTGTGTGTACGTGGGCGTTTAGATGGGTATCACTGTGGGCCGTGAAGGCCTGGGCCGTTTATTTAAAGAGCCACTATAAATGTTGAAGCTGTGATAATGGCTGTGGGGCTGAGGGATGACATTTTGACAAACACTGCTTATTATAGAAATGGTTTTATCAATGTGTTTACAGTGCCATCCAAGTTGCAGATTGTGTGTGAGCCCGTGTGTGTGAATGTGTATGAAAGGATGTGTGTAAGTGAAAATGTATGTACTGAAGTGTGACAGAGTATCTTAGCTTTGCTGTGCGTATGTGTGTGTGTTGCTAGACCTCTGAATTGCCATAACTGGGGAGTGAGCAAGACAATAACCACTAAATGTGCTTGTTTTCTTTCATTTATTTTCTGAAGTGGGAAGATGGAGGGGGAGGAGATGAAGAGAACAATCTTACAGCTAAAAGCAAAAGATAAAATGAGGGAGGAAGAGAAGAGGAGGGGATGGCCAAATGAAACTTAATAACTTTTATACATCTTGTTTCGCTGTCTGTAACTTTTCTGCTCCTAGTTTCTGAAACTAGTAGGGATCAATTGTTTAGGCACAGTCCTGCATGAAAAAACGCCCAACCTCTCTCTCACACACACACATACACACACACACATACACGCACGCCTGCACAGACACACATTAGACATGCCGGCTGTCACGTTCAAAAATATGGAGCACAGATCTCCCACTGCTGCCAGCTCGTAGTGAGAATGTCAGGTCATTTTAACTTATCCATTGTGTTTATATTTACAGGAGGTGAGTCAAGATGTTCTTATGATAGTCATCTCAGTGAATGACCATTTATTACCCTGCCATGTTAGAGCTTACTCTGTGTTTGTTTGTGTGTAAATGCAAAAATATGAATTAGTCCATCTCGGTGGAAAAGCTGATTTGTATTGTGACTGTCATGATTTCTCCTAGCTTCCCATTTGCGCTCTTCATTCTGACAGTGAAGTGCCTCAGGCCTTTATTGGGCCAATATTATGTGTACGTCCATGTGTAGCCTTCTCTTTCCAATCTGTCACTTATTTTCCCCCACAAGCATTCACTGTCTGTGATGTCACTTGTTTACCTTCACAAGCATTCGCTGCCTGGGAATGCTTTAAAAAAAAACAGTGTATCATCCTTAAACACTAAGCAGCTTTATTACCTCTGGGATCATTGTGGGCACACAAAACCATTTTCAGCATCTCAGATCTGACAACAATCTCTGGAGCTTAATGAGGAAACCCAAAACACACTGTATTGGCAAGGAAGCAGTACTCATGGCTGCACCGACGACTAAGAGAAGAGAGACTTGTAAGTGAAACGGTGGCTTATAAGACTAAAATAACAACTTTGTGCAATAATAATGCTCAAGAGGGCATCTCAAAATACATGGACAAACAGGGTTTTGATGAAATAAATAGAATGGAATATAAATAGATATATAAATAAATAAAATAAAGCAGCAGCAAAGAACAACAGTTTGTGTTTCTCAGTGAAGAAGAATGCACCGAAGTTTAAAAAAGAAAAGAAAATGTGGTTTCACTTTCACTTTTGTTTTGTGTTTTTGTTTTTTTGTTTTGCTTAACTGAGTGAGTGGTAGGTAATCCTGTCTGAGGTTTAAATAATGATGTGCCATATGGTAGGTATACTATTACCATCAGTCCATAATAAGCATATTATTTTCGGGCAACAATCCATCTTTCTTAATATGCTGTGCAACAAAACTTTTTGTAGATGGCAAGTCTTATAAAAACAGTGCAGTGATATAGTTCCCAGCCTCCTTGTTGTTGTGCTTCCATGACTTTCCTTTTTTTTCTAAAGAGTTTTTAATGAGGTATTTGTACCTCAAATTAACTCATACCTTTCCTCAGGAGGGGGGGGGGGGGGGGGGGGGGGGGGAATTATCTCAGCGACCAGCTTCATCAATATAGATTGTCAGCTTTATTCAAGTAAGGAGAATGTGCAACAAATTATTGACGTTAATGACTCACACTTATAAAATAAGTAAAGCATCTGCAATGCAGACAGCAAGATGACAGAGAAAGACATCAAGATAAAAGGCACCAGAATAACATCCCTGTTTAGATGACAGTAGAGGCTGAAATAGTTATTACACCTTTGAAAGGAAATATAAAAGACAACAATATTGTCCTGAAGGAGTTAGATGGTACTTTGAAGAGATTCCTGAGTTCTTTCATCGGCTGCAGCATAAAATGAAATTAATAGGAAAGATGTTGATATGAACTGACCTCACAGCCCATTCTTCATTCAGTGGGCTAGTTTCAGTCATTATGCAAATATACTGTTTATAAGGTTGGGGAAATCTGCTGTCAGCTGAGACTGAAGAAGTCACTTGAATGAGTGACAAAATGTATCTCCCACCGAAAACACTATGTCCAGATGAACAGAATGAACTTTTTGGGACTTAACAAGTCATGCCACAAAATGAAAACTACTTCTAAAACACAACTCTGTTTGAGCCAGATGTTGCTAAATGCACCTGCTTCAGCAATGAAAACTCTTTTCTTTCTCTCATTATTAAAGGTCCTGGTATGAGATGGTAGTGTGTTCACAATCACTGCTAGGAGCTTTGCAGACCCATTTCTATGTGCCACAGCTGTGTACTGTCACGTAGGGGATTAGAAAGAAATAAAACAGTGAAGGTAACTATTTTTGTTCATGTTTGCACTGTTATTTGCTCTTAGGCTTTGCCTATAAGGGAGAGGAAAGTTCTATTCACTGTTTATTGTTTATTGTTGTCTTTCTTTTTTGTGGTAAACTCCACTCTTGTCCTGTTTCTATGCAACCAAATGTATCTATTGAACATCAAAATTGTTTAGAGAAGTCTTGGGAGAAAGTGCTGTGGTCACATGCATCAACTCGAACCACCATGTTTGGAGAAAGTGAAATGCTCCAAAGAGAATCAGTCATTAGATGTGTGACAACCAGGAGATCATGTACCTGGTGAACAGGAAACAGAAGATGGGTGATGGATAGGTCTTCAGCATGACAATGACCCAACACATACCAACAATCCAACAAAGGAGTGGCTAAAGAAGAAGCACATTGAGGTCATGGAGTGGCCTAGACAGTCTCCAGATCTCAGTCCTATAGAAAATCTGTGGAGCGAGCTGAAGCTGCCAAGACAGTGGAGATTATTGTGGACTTCAGGAAGCACACAGCCCCACTCCCCCCCATCATCCTGACTGACACCCTCATCACCTCTGTGGACTCATTCCGCTTCCTGGGTACCACCATCACCCAGGACCTGAAGTGGGAGCCCACCATCACCTCTGTCATAAAGAAAGCCCAGCAGAGGATTTACTTCCTGAGGCAGCTGAAGAAATTCAACCTGCCAACACGGACGATGATGCAATTCTACACCGCAATCATCGAGTCCATCCTCACCTCCTCCGTCACCGTGTGGTAGCTGGAGCCACTATCAGGGACAAACAGAGACTGCAGCGTGTTGTGCGCTCTGCTGAGAAGGTGATTGGCTGCAGACTCCCATCTCTGCAGGACCTGTACACCTCCAGGACACTGGGGCGTGCAGCTCGGATCACAGCTGACCCTTCTCACCCTGGACACAGTCTGTTTGATCTGCTCCCCTCCAGGAGGCAGGAGTCTCCGGTCCATTTGCAATGAAATCCTATATTTCAGATCCAAAGTTGTTGTTCCCAGAGATGCACAACATCCTGAAATATATTTACATATTCTAGTTGGAAGCATTACTGTCATGGCCTTGCTTTAAAGTCACTTTAAGTAAAAACTGGCACAACTCACCCCACTCTCCCCTACTGAGAAACTCATACAGCATGTAGCTGTAACTTTTGATCAAACCAAAAGAGGTTTACGTTTGGGTTTTTAAGAGCAATATGCTGACAATTAGAAGATTGACTACCATAAAATTCAGTACACACTCATGTCCTCTTTAGATGTACAGGGACCCTTTTGTCTAAATTTTGTTTGTGTTACATTCTTTGGTTTTTAGTCTAATTTTGATACTCTGTTGTTTTTCCCATGTTGTGTGTCTCACCTCACTTGCACGTCTGTTGTCAGTCTACTCCAGTGATCTTCATGATGCCAAAACTATTAATGTAATGTCAGTTTTTTGAACTTGCTGCTATTTTGTCTGCCTTTCACAAGATTTACATAATATCCTGTCAAATATGATTTGTACTTTTTCCTTGTTGTTTCTGAATTATTTACTCGGCACCGCACTGTGCTACACCTGATATACTAGAGTTGTAGACTAGGGCTGTGTGTAGTCTAAACAAGTCATTAAGTGCTTCTTAGAGAATCATTTATGTCTCTAACTAACCATAATATACAAAATAAACTTAAACAAATGTAGGGATTGAAACAATAAAGTGATCTGTAAAAGTAGTTACTGAGGTCACAGAGCAAGTGAGTGAATCCAGGTTTAAGGTACTTTTGGTAGCTATATCTACAGTCAGGGAAATAGTTATTTGAGCCCCTGCTGATTTTGTAAGTTTTTCCACTAAAAAAGAAATGGTCAGTCTATAATTTCAATAGTAAGTTTATTTGAACAGTGAGAGACAGAACAATAACAGAAAAGAATCCAGAAAAATGCATTTCAAAAACGTTAGAAATGAATTCACATTTTCATGAAGGAAATAGGCAATTGATTCCCTATCAATGAGCAATCAGCAAGATTTCTGGCTCCCATCTGCATTTTATACAGGTAACAAGCTGACATTGGGATCCTTCTCAACTCGTTACCTGTATAAAAGACAGCTCTCCATAGAAGCAATCAATCTATCCAAATTTCAAACTTGCATAATGGTCAAGACCAAAGAGCTTTCCAAGGATGTCAGGGACAAGATTGTGGACCCACACAAGGCTGGAATGGGCTACAAGACCATAGCCAACCAGCTGGGGGAGAAGGTGACATTAGTTGGTGTGATTATTCGCAGATGGAAGAACCATAAAATAATTGTCAATCTCCCTCGTTCCAGAGCTCCATGCAAGATTCCACCTCATGCAGTTTCAATGATAATGAGGACAATGTGGAACCAGCCCAGGACTACTCAGGAGGAACTTGTCAATGATCTCAAGGCAGCTGGAACCATAGTCACCAAGAAAACAGTTGGTAACACACTACACCATGAAGGACTGAAATCCCAAGGGCCCGCAAGGTCCCCCTGCTCAAGAAAGCACATGTACAGGCCCATTTTAAGTTTGCCCCTGAACATCTCAATGATTCAGAGGAAGACTGGGTAAAAGCGTTGTGGTCAGATAAGACAATAAGATAATCAAGCTATTTTAGCATCAGCTCAGTTTACCGTGTTTGGAGGGGGAGGAATGCTGCCTATAGCTCCAAGAACACCGTCAAACAGTTAGGTGGAAATATTATGCTTTGGGGTGTTTTTTGCCAAGGCAACAGGACAGCTGCACTGCATCAAAGGGAGGATGTATGGGGCCAAGAACCATCAAATCTTGGGTGACCTAAGAAAATGGGTCACGGGTGGGTATTCCAGCTCGACAATGATCCAAAACACACGGCCAAGGCAACCAACGACCGGCCCAAAAAGGAGCGCATTAAGGTCTTGGAGTGGACTAGTCAGTCTCCAGACCTTAATCCCATAGAAAATCTGTGGAGGGAGCTGAAGGTTTGAGTTGCCAAACATCAGCCACGACTTTAATGACTTGGAGAAGATCTGCAAAGAGGAGTGGGACAATATCCCCCCTGATATGTGTGCAAAACTTGTAGCTAACTACCAGACATAGCTGACAGCTATGACAAAGGTTTTGCCATCAAGCACTAAACAGGTTTTTCAAATTGATCAAATACTTATTTCCTTCATGAGAATTGATTGTGAATTAATTTATAACTTTTTTGAAAAACATTTTTCTGGATTTGTTTGTTTTTTCACTGTCTTTCACTGTTCAAACAAACCTACCATTGAAATTATAGACTGATCCTTTCTTTGTTAGTAGTTGAAGTGGTTCAAATAATTTTTTCCCTGGCTTTATACAATCTTTTGATTTACGCCAACACCACTGCCCAATCTCTTCTTATACTTTCTTTAACACCAATGTGTATTAACTTTAATTACAAATCAACAATAGCCATCCAAATACAGCCATTTATGAATGCACAACTGTATTTTTAACTATTTACAAAGATTAATAACTTGTGCGGGATTTTTACACATACTTTTTGTCAGAGAGACAAGAGTAGTTTAATATGCGAACTACATTTCTAGCTATACCGATTGCTTGTACTGTTTAAAGCTCTTCAGAGTGCTTGCCCAGCTTGCTCTTAACTTGTGGTAGACACATAGACAAATGTTTTAAAGTTTGGGTTTTTTTTTTTTCCAGTTATGTGCTTCCAAGGACAACAACGCAAATGGTTCTCTGTAATGTGTCACATTACTTTTTCCAGGCACAAGTCAAACTTATATAAATTATATATATATTATAATATTTGGAATACAATTTTAAATGTGTCATATGAATGTGATGTTCTTCTAAAGTGTCAAAAATTCAAATCATCTCTCAGTGACTGATTCTTTCAGCACTTGTTGAATTGACCGGTAGAACCATTTACATTTACTGAACCAATGCACTCTAATCTCAGGCTAGGCAATGGCTCACTGTCTCTAACAAATAGCAGCAAGGTGGGGGAATGGAGAGAAAGAAAGTGTCTGTTTTGTTTCATGGGTGACTGCAATTCCCCCTTTGTTTCCTGCTCTAAGCCTGGTGGATTGGAAATACATTTTAACCCAAGAGTCTTCAACTCCCCGAAGGCTCCTATACAAGCACTCACTCACACACAAGCCACGGACAGAAATGCCTGTCAAGAAAAGAATAAGAAAGAAAGAAAGAAAGAAAGAAAGAGAGAAAGAAAGAAAGAAAGAAAGAAAGAAAGAAAGAAAGAAAGAAAGAAAGAAAGAAAGAAAGAAAGAAAGAAAGAAAGAAAGAAAGAAAGAAAATACTTACACACAAAAATTTACTTTACTCTTTTCCAAACTTTCTAGGACACCAGGGCACACTGTCTCTCTACCTGTCTTTCACATAAATAGCCAAAGGCCAGTAGTACACAACTACTTATACTGGCCTGCCATCCTGATAATCAACCTCTTATCAAGGGTTTCTTGAATCGTCAAGAATCTTTAACGCTTGTTAGGGCTCATTGACACTGGCTTTTACCTCCATCGACATCGAGAAAAGGCATTAAAGGTGCGTTAAATGTAATTTTGGTTGGACTATGAATTCATATTATCATATAAAAGCCAGTTCTTTAATCATTTCATAGGGTATAATCATCACAAACAAAAACACATAAAACACAAGCCTCCATCATATAATGTGCAGGAAAGTTAAGCATGTAGCACTATTTTGATAAGTTCAATATTCAATCCAGCTGTTTTTCCATATTGTTTCCCTTCAAAGGTTTTACACCTTTTACATTTTACAAGAGCCCATGTTATAAAATGAAGGCTATCTCACACTGGATGACATTTAATTTGAAATTAAAACATAAAGGTTTGACGTTGCATTAAAACAATAATGTGGCAACTTTAATATGACAGATGAGAGTTTAAACTATACAATTGCTACAGCGAAAAATAACAATTTGTTTTATAAATAATCAAATGAAGGCCTGCTGCTTTCTTCTGAAGTAGATGTAGTAAATATATGTTTGAGTAAATACTCTAATTTAGATTAAAAGATTATAAAACATGGGGGTTTTTGTGTGGAAGAAGTACAAATTTTAGAATGTGTCACAAGCAACTGTTTTGCATTCATAAATGGCTGTATTTGGATGGCTATTGTAGATTTGTAATTAAAGTTAATACACATTGGTGTTAAAAAAAAAAAGTATAAGAAGAGATTGGGCAGTGGTGTTGGCGTAAATCAAAATATTGTATAAAGCCAGGGAAAAAACTGTCTTTTCAAGATCTGCCGCTCCAGTGATCCTGGAGAAGAATGTGCAATATACATGAATAGCCCGTTTTTGGTTAAATGTGCTCTGCTATCAAGGTGGAGGCTGTCTATGCATAAGGCTGTTTTGTATGGCCAAACTTAATTAAATACTTCTGCGTAAGACAACCTAGTCCACTAAATATCCTTGCTGAGGGAGTTGACCTAGTCTAAAATTTCCTTTATAATATGCATAGTCAAACCAGAGCGTGCCTAAATGACCAAATTACACTTTAGTTATTATGTTAAAATTTTCAGTTTGCATATTTCAGTGTAATACAACTTTTTTGCAGTCTTCTGCAAATCAAAATAAAAGCAGACAGAAGCGCATGCTTTCTTTTCAACGGTTTCCTAATCCACTTACTTTAATACCTATAACTAAATTTACCTTGTGTTCTCAGCTGACACCATTCCCAGTAACGCACACAAAATTACCGCATACCACGAGACAAACTCTTTCGACACAAGCAGTGAATGCTTTGAGGCCCTATTGTGTTTCTGTATTCTGAACCAGTGGTGCAGAAGACAGCAAATGAAATCATTATGCTAATTACAAATGCATATTTAAAATGTCCCCAACTTGAGTGCAAACGTCAACAAGCAAAATCACAGAGCTGATGACAGTCTTAACTTTATAAATTCTTTGACTCTTATAACCTTCTCAACAACACTGGGCTTAGGCAACTTGCTGAAGATCTAAATAAAAACTAATTGCAAAGCAGGGGAAAGCTATAATTAGAACAAATCAGCAAACTTCCACCTCACAATTTCCTGAAAGGAATAGCATTTAGAGAGAAACTGCAAGAACAACAACCTTTTTACTTTTTAATAAAAAAGCAAAGAAAGCCCTGATATCACTGGAAAGGAGTTGTAAATTTTACCTGGCAAAGACTTGGTGCTGCTTCCCTGGATGCACAAACAGAGCATCAATAAATCATAGGGCATTTCTATGATGTCATAGGATATGTTAATGTGTAAATCTGCAGAAGGACGCTGGCATATTTTCTTAAATGCCTATTCTAATATACTTATAATATATGTGCAAGTGGATAAAAGGAATGGCCTTTGCAAATATAGATTTTGTAGATTTTGTGTATCTTTTGTGTTCACTGTATGCTATACAGAGCTAACTGGTAAATAAAAAACATCAGTCGTAATAATTGTCCTGATTTTGAAAACAACACAGAAATTAAAATACTAAAAATTTAGTTACTCTTTAAACATTATTTCATAAAGCTTTGTGAAGTTTGTTTAAAACAAAATCCCTTATGGCTTTTTAGAACTCAGCAAGCCAAACTTAATGCTAACTCATGTGTATCACGTTGAGGCCTGGCCAGTGCACACGGGGGTGCTCAACTAATGGCCTTTTAAGCTTAATGACTTAAACCAAGCAGAACTGAATGTTTATAAACCTCTCATTTATCACTGGAGTTTATTCAGCCCATCCTAATAGATGTCTTCCAATGCCATGCTAAATGAGGTGGTGGTTCTTTAATTCTCCTGGGTAAATGGTATTCGCATCTTGGGTTAATGCAAAGTGAAAGAGGAATTGTTTGAGTCTTTTCCTTTGTTTGTTTTTCTCCCAATAATTTATTAGCAAGACGTTTCACTGAGAAATTAGGCTGTAGATGCCAGCGAGCAAAGTGAAAGAAATGTAAATGGGGAAAAGAGAAAAAACTTGACAGATTTTAATATATGATCAAACTAGAAGTTATATTGAAATGGGATCAAACTAGCTACGAGTGAGTACTCAACACACACCACAGCCTTCTTTAAACTCTTCATTTATTTTAATTTTAACTACACCTACAGCTGTGATCATAAGTTTACATACACTGAACATGGGCATGAATGTCATGGTAACTTGAGGGCTTTAATGCTTTATCTGAACTCCTCTTTTGCAAGGAGGAAATGATGGTCCAGCATCTCTAATGACTCTAAAACAACAAGAATTGGCTAAAGTATACATGCAGGCTCAAATATCTAGTCTTAAAATCACTTTGATATTTTATCGATATCACCTACCGCTTACTGGTGTTGGCCAGAGGGGCCGATGGCGCAATATGGCAGCCTCGCTTCTGTCAGTCTGCCCCAGGGCAGCTGTGGCTACAACCGTAGCTTGCCTCCACCAGTGTGTGAATGCGAGAGTGAATGAATAGTGGCATTGTAAAGCACTTTGGGTGCCTTGGAAAGCGCTATATAAATCCAATCCATTATTTAATAAGTGATGCTGAAGGTTTTAGAGTGTCTTTTAAATTGGCACGGCCGAGGCCTATTAACTTCTCATTAGTGATCATGATTTAATACAACTAGTAGTTGCTCTTTGTCATCATAAATAGTATTTGTTTGACAGCATTTATTAGCTAAGGTGGTAGAGCAGGTCACCTACTAATCAGAAGGTTTGTGGTTTGAACCCCATCTGCTCCGGTTAGGATAGAAAAAAGTGTTTGTGCTAATGGGTGTGAATAGGTTAGTGAGGTAAGTTGTGTAAAGTGCTTTGAGTGGTCAGATAGAGTAGAAAAGTGCTTTATAACAGAGATCCCCAACCCCCAGGCCACAGACCGGTACCGGTCCGTGAGTTGTTTGGTACCGGGCCACGAGAGTTGAGGCTTATCAGTTTTTATCGTTATTTTTTTTTTACTCGGTTTCCTTGGGTCTTTTCCTCTGTGTTATGAATAAATCTTCTTTTTTTGGTACTGGTACTGGTTTTATTCTGTTGTATTTATCCACAACACCTTAAAGGACGGTCAGTAAAAATATTGTCGGACATAAACCGGTCTGTGGCGCAAAAAAGGTTGGGGACCGCTGCTATATAAGAAACAGTCCATTTACCATTTACCAATTAAAAAAACAGTGTCAAGGTCTTAGTGTAGTTCTTAAAAGGACAACTATAGATTTACAGAAGTTGTGAATGCCTCCTGGAGAGAGTTTCAACTCTCATCCGAGAAGCTTCTTTAGTTCTAATAGCAATTGGTGAAGAGTCCCAGGTTTTAAGCCCTATGGGAGTGTCCCCAAAAGGGTTATGGACTCCCTGCTGATCCTCTGCCTAATCACACAAGCCAAGGTGTGAAAACGGGTGCGGATCACAATCAGCCAAGGTTTTGGGTGGACCCATGGTGAAATCTAGCCCCACCCTATCACGTGATTTACTGAGGTCAAATGCTCCAGAACGTGAATGAGCGTTAAGGCATCTGGGAAGGGATCTCAAAACTGGATTATAGAGGGCAGACAGTTGCTGTGGTAAGGCACCACTTCTGTTCAAAGATGTTCAAAGATGGTCATTCACAGTGGACACAGATGGCTTCTTTCACTCCTCTTTCAAACCATCTCTCTTCTCTGTCCAAAATGTGAACATTGACATCCTCGAAAGAGTGACCTTTGTCCTTTAGATGCAGATGCAGACGCTTTTCTCCTTAGACTACGATGCCCTGTATGACTGAGAACCTTCACAGACAACACCTAAATTGCTTTCTCAGATGAGAAAAAATTGGTTATGATTCAGGAAAAACCCAGGTATTAACAAGGGTGACCTGCATTACTGTCCACAGCATTACTGTCCACATTGAAATGAGTTTTCCATTGCCATGGACTGAGAAGGTGACCAAGAAAGAAGACCCTGCTCCAAAAATGGAACTTTCAAGCTTGACTGAAATATGAAATTTGCACCTCTAGGTAATCTTAATTCATGCTATTGAATCGCTGGAATAACCTTCCAGTTGATACTCATATGTATGTATTGATTTCATTCTTAAATTATGTTCTGATACTTATTTATTTAACTTGCATTCCTGGGTAATTAGAGCCTTCCACCTGTCAGTGTGTTTTGTACTTTGCTATTGCCCCTATATGTAATTTAATTTCAATTTATTGTATTATTGAGAAGTACTTTGGTGTACCTTTGGTTTTTAAATGTTCTATATAAATAAAGTTGTATTGTATATGCAGTTGCTTACATTGACGAGCCAAGACTTCGAGAGAAAGGATTTAATGGTCAGATATGAAAAACATTGAGCTATGAGGGCATTTGCTATGCAGATGATATTTGGTTATATATCTCTTTTACATCCCAAGATGTTTCTAAGCTGCATAGGTGCTTTGACTCCATTAAATGTTGGATGACTGACAGCTTTCTTCAAATTGATGAAGAAAAAACTTAAACCCCCTCTTTGCTCCCTGACTGATTTGAGCCTGGGGTAATGTAATCTCTTGGTCCCCTTGCGACATTTGCTAAATCATCTATCAGGAACATTTGGCTAATTTTGACTCTGCTCTCACATTGGATGCTGATGTCAACATCATCAGGGAATCTACCCACCCCTCCCATGGCCTGTTCTCCCTCCTGCCATCTGGCAAGAGGTACATGAGCATCAGCTGTAGAACCAGCAGGATGCTGGAAAGGTTCTTTGCACAAGCTAT
This sequence comes from Neolamprologus multifasciatus, assembly GCF_963576455.1. NCBI lineage: Eukaryota > Metazoa > Chordata > Actinopteri > Cichliformes > Cichlidae > Neolamprologus > Neolamprologus multifasciatus. Next base: position 13,526,008 of record NC_140444.1, read on the forward strand.
GAGGCTGATAAATGGACTGTGCCCCCTCCCCATTCACACAGCCACTCACACAGCCAGACTTTAAGACCCACAAAGGACTGGGACCCCCCCCCAATCCATACACACACACATACAGCATACTCCTCACATACACACACTTAGCCGATCTTATATCAGCAGTCCTGTTAGTGAGAGTGGTCAAAGATTCATCCAGAACTATGCCAAAAGTGTCTAGTAGAGGTGCAACTAGATAAGGGTCATTTATGTATGTAAATCCAACACCAAAAAAAATCTTTTTTTGCACCTATTTTTTAAGTTATTTAAGATGTATGATGTACAGTCATTTCAGACTAGAAAAAGAACATTTAAAAAAAATATCATTAAAAGCCCAACATTACTATGATATCAATCCCCATGATTTCTATGTGTAAACCTCTGACTACAACTATATAAACTTTTAGGACTGCATGTTGAATGTTGGAATGGTATTGAACTGACAAAATCTGATCATAACCAGACAACTGTCAAATATCCTGCTCGCAAATAATTTGTGGCATACTCACAAAATGACTCACAAGAAGAAAAATATACCAGTTACACTATTATGGTTGGTTAGAAAAATGTTAGACGAAGGCTAAGTGGGCATGCTACCAATTGTAACATAATTTTGCAAAGGCTGTTACAAGACTCCTGGGGCAATAAGTTGTGCCCAGCACTACCCCTTTCCGAGTCTTACATAACGTTTTAATTCATCAAGTAAGAAGAAAAAAATATATACTGTTTTATTGCAACCAAAGGGGATAAAAGAGATGTATGTCTGAGTAAATGTAGAAATCCAAAGCAAAGAACAGCCTTTTCCCTCCAAAGCGTCATGGTGAGAGTCTTAACAGGATTTCATTGATTTTAAGCCACTCTCTGCTGCGTGCAGTCAGGGCAATGAGCTACAAACAAGTTACTTTCTTTTCTTTTCCTTTTAATGGAGTTTCAAAGGGTAAACGGGTAAATCAAAGCAGAAAAAATGTTGGTTAAAAAAGTAGTTATGGAATAAATAAAAGATCTGGGGGGAAAAGCGAGTTTAATTGGGTTGATGAATCATCGTTGTTTTCAGTGCATTTGGAACATATTTCTTTTTTTTGTTTTTCTCTGTTTTAGATTTTCTTACAAACAAGATATGCATAAATAGAGCAACAGAAACATGGACAGGGTGTTATATAGGAAACTCCAGGACTCCACTTTGTAACAAGCTATAAAATCCCCCTGTGCTTTCCTCTGTTTCTGCCAGTCTGAGTGTTTCAGTCAGTCACTGTATGATTTTGTTCTTTTTGCTTGTGAGGGCTTAGACAACAATCCCAGGACTAATTGACAGAAAAGCTAATAATATAGCTTGTGCTGCAGATGAGAGCTGTTTAAAAACAATATGGTTATAATAACTTTAGCCTTGATTCCACAGGCCTAGGAAATGATTGAGGTATCACACAACTTTTTTCTGAAAAATAGTTTTTGAAGGCTGATATTTTGTATATATAATTCTATCCATTGCATATATTTATTTTTGATCTAAGATTTGATATATTTTTGATGATATTTTTATTTTTAGTCATTAGGAATGACAAAATTTAACTCATGAGGAAGCATTACAATTGTATTGATGTATTCCTTGGACATGTGGAATGCAGTGGTTGAAACAGAGGTTGTGGTATTGCAATGCAGTGTAGTACTTCAAAGCCTCAGCTTGTTATTCAGCCTCTCCTCTGATGTTGACTGGATAGCATGCTCTCTATAGGTTTGCTAATGATAAGGTCATGAGGTTATGTTTGGACGGCACCGGCATATGAAGAGGGCAAGTATCTTGTTTGTTGCACCAGGACTTCAGTGTTTTTGAGAAATGTCTAAGGGATGAACTTAAGGGGATGAATAAAATCTTCTTTCCATTTTCATTTTGCTGAGTACAAATTGCCAAAATATAATCAAATATAACATTGCTACTGTAGAAGACTAATGGTCAGCTGTGTGAGTGCAATAGATATCCATCTCTCTCTCTCTCTCTCTCTCTCTCTCTCTCTCTCTCTCTCTCTCTCTCTCCGATTACGCCAATTTTTCCAGTTATTTATTGCAATTCAAATCATTCAAGGGGTGAACTGCCAGCCACTTGATTATGGTGTTTCATTTGTGCCCTGCCTGCTAGCATCTTGCACCCTGTGAATTGTCTCAGTGGCATCTTTACATAGCCTGTACCTGGGGTCTTGCCTGGTGTGGTAGATCTCAGCCTCTATGGATTTTGTGCTGAAAGCTTGTTCCTGTGCTGCCATGATTAATACCTTTGTGCTTTCTTCCAGTCTAGCTTTGTCCAGCCACAGGTAGGATTTCTGGATGACAGACACTTCCTCTATCTGCTGGTGGTGGGGCCTATCCTTCCATGATGGCTCCTGCTTCTCTTTCTTGGGTTTCTGCTGCCTGAAGTATTCACTGAGCATGCGGCTGGTCGTGGCCATCCTTCTGATGTACTTTGTAACAGCAGTCTGGCAAGGAAGGAGCTGGTAGCAGGTCGGAACGGCATATGGTGTGAAGGTTAGTGGGATAACTCAAGCCAGTCAGTTAAATCAAACAACAGACCTTTATTTGACGTTAGCAACATAAGACCATACAAGCCAGGTCTCCACAGCTCTACTCGGTCCGTACATACATGTGCGGGGATGGGTAGTCACCGGTGCAAGCTGTTACAATGGTAAGGTCTCTCTTGGAACAGACACATGAGCAGCATGTAATGGTTGCCACAATATACTCACACACCCACTAGGAGACTCATCCAACTACTACAATAGTAGGGCAACCCCCCCAAGTGGTGCTATAACACAATAAGGGGTTGTTACAACTTGTGGATGTTCGTTGTCTTCTCCTGGACTGTGGTACTGACACTAACTAGTCCCTGGCCTCCTTCTTTCTGCTTAGCCTACAGTCTCAGGGTGTTGGGCTTCAGTGTTGGGGAGTAACGGAATACATGTACCGCCGTTACGTATTTAAAATACAAAATATGAGTAACTGTATTTCGTTACAGTTACCGTTTAAAAAGGTGGTATTTAGAATACAGTTACTTTGTTGAAATAAATGGATTACACGGCGGTACTTCCCTGTTTCATATTGTCGCGTGTCAGGACTGTTTGGGTTTTGTTTGACAGCTATGTTCTGTTGTTCCAGGTGGCAGCGTTACAGTTGCCATGGTTACAGGGTGACGCTCTCTCTGCGTGTTTCCTGGGTGAGAGAGGCCTTTTTGTTGTTGTTGTGCTAAGCTAATAGGTAGAATGCTATTGGTATAGCTCTAAAGAATGTAGCATCATAGGCAGTGTAGTCCGTGCTGCAGGGAGAATGGACTGCCATACCTGTTATGTGTCTGTGAGCGAGGGAGGGAGAAAAAGGAAAAGTACAGCTGCCATCGAGCAAAAACGGGAGCTGGAAGCATGTAAATATAATAATAACCACTGCAGCCAAGAAGAGTGCCTGACGAGCCCAGTTGTAAGTAAGCTATTAAGACTCGACTGTACACTTTGTTCGTGTTTTCCTCCAAAAACAATAAGTTCCTTTGGAGCAGCCGTTCAACGCACCCCAAGCCCTGGGGTGAAACCCTCCATGCATTGTCAGGAGTTTCCTTATCTTGAGGTCAGTAGCTTCTATCTCCTCCTTTGGCCAGCTTATTATCACAACCGGCAACTTCATCACAGGCAGGGCGTAAGTGTTGATAACCTGGATCTTGTTCTAACCATTCAGCTGACTCCTTGGAACCTGCCTGATGCCTGATGGCGAACAGTGCTATGGGCTTGAAGTTGGCTTCTAGTGGTGTATACAACATCCTCACTGAGTTCCTGATGAAGGGTCTTAGGGTCTTGTTGAGCCTTTATAGGTCTAGGCTAGGGTTGTTGAACTCCAGGCCTCAGGGGCCGGTGTCTTGCAAGTTTTAGATAACACCCTGGGCCAACACACCTGAATCAAATGATTAGTTTATTACCAGGTTTCTGGAGAACTGCAAGACATGTTGAGGAGGCAATGTTGCTATTTAAATCAGCTGTGTTGGATCAAGGACACATCTATAACCTGCAGGACACCGGCCATTGAGGCCTGGAGTTCGACACCTGTGGTTTAGGCATTTCAGGATCCGGATGTGGGGCATCAAGTCAATCCAATCTTGTAGGCAATCCAGGCAGCGTACAGGTTGGTCAGCCTAGTATTGCAGTCTCTGTCTACCAGTAGCTGGTGTCCTCTGGTAATCCTGCAAATTCCTTTCTGTGTTCCGCTCATGTATTGAGCCATATGTCTGTTCATCTTAGCTGCTACGATGGCTATAAATATATATCCCTGTTATGAAATTATTTAATATATTATTAACATATTTATTTAGAAACATGTTTACAGCAGGAGGATTATGTTAGTTTAAATAAGTCAACAAGTCATAATAACTATCAGTCTTCTCAAGTCACAGGTCAAGGAGGGGGAATGGCAGCTTCCACCCTAGCTTTTTAATCAACCACAGATGCATACAGACCTTTAGTCAATTTAAAAGCCTAACTCTTACCCTTGCCGAAATGGAAAACTCAAAAAACAGTATGTTGTCATCTATTGTCCACTCAGATTTATCTTTTTATCTCATTTAATGCTCAGTTCAGATAAAATATTTATCCATATAGATGCTGAAAATGACACCCTTAACAAGTCTAATCATACTCTGACTCTTGTTCTGACATATGAAATCATATAGGAAATAAACGTTTAATAGTGTTTGCTGTAAACTCTCTTGTCAGACCATTTCTTTATAATATTTAAATTTAAAATAATGAAATACACAGCAATTGGGAATACATTTCATTATAATAGATGTCTTTCTGAAATTGTGGTAACTAAATTTAAGGATATAATTCCTCCACTGCTATCTTCTTCAGTGCTATGTGCTAAAACAGTGCAGAGCAGTTACCTAAACTCTACTCCCACTGAGGTCGCTTATCTTACAAATAGTGTTACATCCTCACTGCGTACGACTCTAGATACTCTGGCTCCTCTGATAAAGAAAGCCTCAAATCAGAAGTACTTGACTCCATGGAATAACTCTTAAACACCTACCCTAAAGCAGATAACCTGTAAACTGGAGAGGAAATGACCTCTCACTAATTAAGAAGCACTTCATTTAGCCTGAAAAAAGAAGTTGTTGCACTATAAGAAATCCCTCTGTAAGGCAAGGACATTTTACTATTTGTCACTGTTTCATCACGGAGAACCCTCGGGTTCTTTTTTTTTTAGCACTGTAGCCAGGCTTACAAACAGTCAGAACTAGTAATGACTTCTGAATTTCTTCAAAAATAAAATTTTAACAATTTGAGAAAAAAAATCATAATCATAATCATAATAATAATAATAGTTAGAATAAGACTTAAGTAAGATATTCCCAGATGACCTCAGTGAATAAATAATCTTGGACAGTACTACAATTATGTTCTTTCTAAACTTAGTGTACTAAACAAGTCTTAATCGTGTATTCTGTATCATCTCAGTAAGCATGATGATGTTGAATGAATCAGTTAAACATCAGTAGTTGTCTAGTTAGGGCTGTTCAAGACTTAGTCTAATAGCAAGGCCACAGTCTTGTTGAGTCACTCATGTAAACACTTTCAGTTAAATGAGTGTTCCTGGAGTTTGATTTGAAGATATTGCATTGTTTTTGTAAAATGCCTCCAAAATAATAGTTTTTTAAGTCCTGCCAACAGTCCCTTTTATGTGAAGATGCTCAAGGCTAGTTTAATAAACCTTTGGTTGACCTATCAAGTTAATGACTGTTGGGTCTGTCTAGCACAGGCCCACCGCTGGAACGAGACAAATTAACTACACAGCAAAAGCATTGAACACCAAGTAGGCAAAGTTCTTCATGTTACTCATGCATGAGGGAGAGAACCACGACATGCGCCATTCCTTCGCTTGACCCCAGTCGCTCTCGTCCGCTCCCCCGTAACACTGCTCTTTTATTGAGGTTACATGAATATACATAGGTTCATTAACATACGACGTCTACACACAAAGAGTACCTTGCCTGTGCATTGTGTAAATATGTGTATGTGTGTGTGTGTGTGTGGGGTCAGAGTGTGACCCCATGAAGGCTCCCCAAAGCTGGTGCCAGGAGTCTAGCGGTCCATCTAAACAAAAGGCTCTTACACTCAAACAGATATACGTGTGTTTGCTATACCATATATCAGCAAGAGAAGATATGACCTCTCCTAGGAGGCGTGTGATCTATACCAGAACACTCTGTAGAGGAGTGAACACCCCCCCCTATTCATGCTACACAGAGTTGTTACAGACCTCCTAGGGTGAGACATTCTTTCAATCTACAAATGATTATATACTTCTAAGCATATATGAGTAAATATTTCTAAGCATAAATGACAATGAACAATACAAATCTAACAATGACTTTTGTGACAGGTATCCTTGATAGGTTAAGCTGGCTTCACATTACAGGATAGAGGTTGTAGTGAAGTGTTTTTGCCATTTACAACTGTTTCAGCCTGTTGAAATGAACCTAAATCCAGTGACTGAAATGAATTCTCTCCAGAATAGCTCTGCTTTTGTAAAATGTAATTCTTAAGTCAACTCAAAGTTGCGCTGAAACACCACTAGCAAAATGTACAATGTATTCACCAAAATGAGTGGGAAAATGGTGTGAAATTATGTGCCAAATATGAATAAAGGGTTCAGTAGTAAGGTGTTTCTAAATGTGAATGGACAAGTGGTGGGATATATAGTAAACATGCAAAAAGAGTAAGAAAACTGTGGTGATATGTGAAGAAAACTGATAAAAATGATTGGATGCTATCTGCCTGAAGAAACGAAAGGTTTGAAGACTGGCGTGCTAAAGTGCAAACTGCTGTGGGGTGAGAAGTAAGTTTAAAATAAGAACCTTTCATCCTACGTTTTTGTCATGAAATCCAAGTATCACAAGCTCAGTCACACACACACACACACACACACACACACACACACACACACACACACACACACACACACACGTATTGGACATGGTACCACTCAAATCCCAGAGTGCTTACAGCAGGTACAGGAAAAGACTGTAAAATACTAAATACAGTGACACCCAGTCTCTTACGCACTTTTTCTCTCTCTCCCTCTCTCTCTCTCTCTCTGTCACACACATATTCATTCTATGGAAAACTTCTGATCTGATCTTGCTTTGTAAAATGCAATCATTCATTCACAAATGCAAAGGTAACACACTAGGAAAATATCTGCATTTGCAGCAAACACACAGACACACAGGCATACTGGTTATGTGTGGTTGAATGCATGTGGGTGTGCAAACCCCCACACATGTGCTTTGACAGCTACAGCAAAAGTCTCCACACTAAAACTGAGAGCCTATGTTTAAAGCTGTACATTGAATGAGGAAGATTTATTTTGAAATCATGCAAAAGTGAATATGTATCTCTGCAGTGGTACACGACTCACCTCAAACATAAAAACATGATCAATCACCTTGTTGTGGCATGCCAGTCTCCAAACCAATATTAGCACATGATCTTGAATGGAAGACTTTGATTGGTTATAATAATGTTATTTCTCTGAGTTGCAATTTACTTCATGATGTGTTATGACCTTGGGCCCCAGCAATATTTGAATTATCGCATACTCGTTCATTTTCTCCCCGAGACTGGAGAAAAATGATTTGCTACATTGAAGGATATGAATAAGAGGAAATTACTGGATGACAGGATGGGAGGGTGTGAATCTTAGGACAAAATGTATATGGAAAGTAAGAATTTTAGAGAAGGAAATGAAGGAAAATTACCTGCAGTGTGTTTAACTTGCTACATTTTGAAACAATAACCATTAAGTATGAATGATAGAGCCAATTAGATAAGTACATTTTAGAACTCATTAAAGGCTTGGCAGGGTGGCTTATTGTTTAAAGATACCAGCCATTAATGATAGGGCCAACATGTATCAGCCCACATCCTCTGTGCTGCCAGATCATTGTCACAGATGGCAACTGTGACATAAAGTTATAATAAATTGGTAAAGAATGCTGGAGTGTCACAACGGCTGCATATTTTTGTTAAGAATCACCCCCCACCCTGCTCCAAAAGTGGACATTAACAAGCCAAAGAATGAAAACAACCCACTGATGAAGGAGGCAAAACGAAGCTGGCACAATCTGTGCCAAGCAACAGATGTTAGCTGGCAGTCCACCACACAAATGGTTATAAAACAGCCATGACGGAATCTGCACCCTATCGTGCCCTCACAGAAGTGTAGAGTAAAACATTAGGTAATGAAGGATGATTCTGTGGTGTAGTGTGTTGGGTTTTGGTGCCTTCTGTTGGGTGGGAGTATTGTGTTTGCCACACTGTGAATTGGCTGTGGCTGTGATGGATGAAGTTAAACAAAGTTGCTCTCCCAAAAGCTATGAAAAACATAGTATCAAAACTAAGCCAATGCTTTCTTTTCACATAAATAATAGGTCACATCTAGTATTAGTGATGTAATAAGAAAGGTTGAACCCAGCAGTTCGTTTGGGCTATTCAAAACCTTATGAACAGCATTTTCAGACAAAAAAACCCCCCCACCATTGTGATCCACGTTCAGTGCTCTCATTAATAGTGTTTTTTGACACAGCTCTTTTTAAGAATAACAACAACCTCTAAAACTTAATCTGACCTATGTTTATTTTGAAAATAATTAGATAGATTCAATAGGCAACAGTTTACTAACATGCAAAATTTAGGAAATTTAGCAGGTGATACCGAAGTGTTAAAGTCCAGAAAGGTCAGTTATTATGAAATATTTATTAAATTAGGAATTTCATAAGTAAAAGTCATTAATTGCAACAGAATGATCTGTTTCCCTTACAGCATCTGAAAATTACTGTTTAAGAAACATATTGAAACAATATTAAAAGTATCCATCCATCCATCCGCTTTCTTCTGCTTATTCAGTTCAGGGTCACATGGGGTGCTGAAGCCTATCCCAGCTGCCACAGGACAAAAGAAAGCACACACCCTGGACAGCTTTCCAGTCCATCACAGAATAAATATTGTATATAATAGTATTTCCTTGTGATTAAATCTCAACCTGCTTGCAGCTATTGTGTGATTTTATGTGTTATTATACATATGTATGTGCACACAGTGTGATGATTATTAGTTTTTATGTCCTGTAAAATGCTATAAGGCATATTAATTGCAAAACAATACATTGTTAGCCTTGGGTCGTTCTTCCCCTTCTGGTCTCCATGGGGGTTGAGAGTATTTATCAAATGGTGTCATCAACAGCAGCATTTTGGCCCGATGTTAACTTGTGTGTTTGTGTGTGTTTCAGATATGTTTACTTTCCCCCAGGCAGACAGAGCAGAACCCCTGCAGACCCATATGGCCTGGCATATGGCTAACTCTCCTTCTCGCTCCTCTGACTTGCAGCATACACACACACACACACACCAAAGTGAGTTGAATCACACAGTCATAATGTAACCACACAGGACACCACAACATGATGCAAACAGACAGACAGACAGAACATCCTTTTCTGCCCTGAATCTATTTGCAGTATTTGGACTTAGATGGGTGGGTGTTCAGAATATTCCCCTTCTTTCCATTTCTTCTTTTAATTTCATCTCTGTCAGTGATTCAGGTAGATCTGTCATTGAGTTTGGATTACTCTCCTCAATTTGATCTCAGCAGCTGCCTCTTCTTCAAGTTGTGCATAACTAGTGAATCTGCAGGACTTTGATAAATCTTTGGCAGCCTTGTAGGCATAGTAACTGTTGCTATGAAAAGAATTTGTAGGGAGGTTAAATACTGGTATGTACTCACTTGAGAACATGCACATAAATATGTAAACGTAATTTCCCATATTGATTCATTACTCTGCAGTGTGCAAATCCTCTCTCTGATTCATATGTGTAGCAAATCCCCTGGTGGATTTCTGTGTTTGTGTCTGTGATCCTTCATTATTGATTCTAAAAAGAACACTGACTAACATAACTGTAATTAATATGCAATAAGCTCTAGCACTAACACTAACAACACACTCAAATTTATTTCTACAAACCTATGTCTCTCTTTGTGAGGATTAACTGACTTCCTAATAAATCACTCCCTAAGACAATTATCCAGACCCTAACAATCACAGCTACCCTTAACCACTGACTTAAACCTTAACCCTATCCCTAAAAAAATGCCTTATGTACACTTCCTTGAATTTTAATCAGAACGTGAGAACATGTTCTGACTTCCTGCAGATGTGCTGATTTCCTCAGGTGTAAAATTGTTCCCTACAACGATGGATTTACATGGATTGACAAACAGAAACACTCATCTTTCATTTTCTCCTCTCATTTGAAATTTTAGAGTGAATATGACTGAATAAATTTGCTTATTTGCATTAAAAAGCTACACACAAAGAAACACTAAGTGTATGTGACTTGCCCATGCACCATGGAGGTATTTTCCACTCATCATGAATGGTACAAAACAGCCACTTCAATTAGAACACCCTTGCACCTAATCAGCTGAGCAGTATCAGCTGACTATTACCTGTACTAATTACACTGAAAACAAGGCAGTGATGTGTGATTATCTGATGTACTCACTTTTTAACCTCTCTGATCCTTCATGTCACTGACTGTTTCTACATGTTACAAGTTGTTTTTCCTGATGACTCGTGCTGCCATTACTGATTATCCTGATGTCTGGATGTCTGGCTTTGCCGTCACAGCTTCCTCTCATTGTTTTCATTGCACTTGACTTGAGAATCTTGTGCCTTTTGAGTTGCATGTGTTTGTGCATGTGTGTTGTCTGTGTTACTAATGTGTTGTGGTCTTCCTGCTCCTGAGAGATCTCTACCACCAGTGTTGAGTGTAACACTTTGAACTACATACACTGTATTGCACATTATATTGGCTTGTAATGCAATAGTCTGCAGTTACAGTTTTCCTGACTTCATTTTGTGCGAGAGAGACAAAAAATTGCAAAATATTCTAGACATGCAAATGACTTTAAATCTACTGTGTAAATAGGGTAAGAATGTGATGTTACAGTGTTTAGGAACACATGGTATCAAGGGTCAAATTATCTAATAGTCTACACCACCGCAGTAACTTCTTTTGAGGGTAAAATGTTAATGTAAGATAACCAAGAATAGATTAATGTGGACCACCAGTACTAATGAACTTGTACTCTTTAGAAACTATTGTTTGAGCTGTTTGGTACAGCTCAACCTACAAGCAAATGGCATGCATCTAAGTGGTAGAGAACTGATTATTAAACAGGTTCTCAGATGAAATGATATTTCAATATTAAAAACCTTAAAAATAATTGATGTGGTCAATATTACCTGATTTCAGAACTGATTTCTGGGGAAATGGATCCAGGGGCATTCATTTTCATACTTATGAATGATTTCTAAAACTCAGATGTTTTTTCCAGAGATAGCTTCCAAACACTAATTAAGCTTCTATAATAAATGTGAGACAGTTATTTTGTTGTTGCTAAAATTTTGCCATTCAGATGACTGGTAGTTTGGGTCTTTTTCAAAACTGAATTTCTAATGATGACAGCCTTGGAATTGTTTTGGAATTTTTCTTTTTGTTTCTTTTTGTGTGTTTGTTTTATTACAGGAATCATGTTTTTATAGGTTATTCTTTAAAAATTCTTCAAAAATAAAATCTTAGTCAGGGAAAAAAATATTTTCAATATGTTACATATCAAACTGCTGCAAGTCTGTTAGAAATTGCCATTATTATTTTTTTAATAAATTTTTGTTCGTCACTATGGATAGCTTTCTGTTTAAATGTGATATAAACAAAACAGTTTTCATCTCTGCATCAAAAAGGAAAAACCAAATCAGAGTCTAAAACAAAACAGGTGTCTTCAGTGCTCACTTTCACCTGTGAAGCAACTGAGCCTTCATAAATAATGTTTATCTTTTATGTTTTTGACCCATGGTGATTTGATTGTATTCCATCCCAAAAAAACTAAAAAAGCTAGCAAAGTGAGTCCATATGTGGCAGAAAGAAATGAATGGAGTTCAAATGTAGTGGTTTCTAGAACCAACCAATGCTGCAACTCAGTGTTGGAATCAGACTACTGACCAACTTGAGTAAGGTTTTGCTTCAGAAGCTCAAACTGTTGGTCTGCAGTGTTGTTTGTGCACAGATCTGGCACGAAATTTCTCTCTATGGGATCCTTATCTAACATATTGGAGATCTCCTGTTGCTTTTCATTATATTTCTGTTAAGGCCCTGGACTGTGCTTTCAATAGGCTCAGTCTAGAGTCAAGAGCTGGTATCCTCTGGAGGTCTTATAGTAATGGAACTGGACCGGGGATGGAGGTGTCATTATCCATTTGTACCAAAGTTAGGCAGTCAATATTGTGCTGTTTCAAGTTGTGGACATCAAGTTGAGAGGAGCCCAGTGTTAGGGTGCCTGGTTCGTCGACCTGGTGTTTTGTGTTTTTGGTTCTTTGATTTTGTTTATTTCATTATATTCTAGTTTTGTCTTATGGGTTATCGGATTATTCTTAGTTTAGGTTCTCTGTTTTAGTGTTCTGGTTTTCTGTCTGTGATCCATAGTTGCTGTATCCCCTGTCTGCTGTATCCCCATGTCAAGCCTGCGTCTCTGTGTTATGTTTACTGTTTTACTTTGAAAGTCCGTGTCTCATGTTAATGCATCTGCTTTTGCTTCCTTTGTCTCGTCAGCCCTGATTTTTCCCAGCTGTGTTTCCTTCCTGCTTCTCATTCCCTGATTGCTTCCTCTGTGTATTTAAGCCCTGTGTTTTCCTGTGTCCATGTCATGATCTACCTTCACCTTGCTGTGGGTGCTGTCTGTCTGCCAGTTCAGGTTATTGTTATTTTCAGTTTAGTACAATAGAACCCCGACTTATGAAATTAATTTGTTCCCGAGGGTCTTGTGTAAGTAGAGAATTTTTGTTATTCAAAGCACCCATCGTGCCTTTTGAGTGAACAATAGGCTAATTGCTAACTGCAACAACAATACGTTGTTCAAGTGGAACAGCGAAGCGCAAGTACGAAAGCCAAGGGGGTTGTCACATGATTCAGAAGGCATTGTAGGCATTCTGGGCTCAGCCAATCAGAGCCAGCGGATTTTGTTACGCGGGCATTTTGCCGTAACACGGGCAGAAATATTGCCGTTAAGTGCCTTCGTAACTTTTCGTTAAATGGGGTATTCGTAAGTCGGGGTTCCACTGTATTTGTATTCTCAGTTTTGCTAGTTCGCTGCTTGCCATCTAGCAATAAATCTGTTTGAGTTTACTTTCTGCCTCCGAGTGTCTGCGCATTGGGTCCTCCTTACCACCACTCCTGCCTGCACACAGCCTTCACATGACACCCAGAGCAAAAGGTTTTGTAGAATAGGCGGTATGGACACCTGAGAACTTCACAACAAGTTATTCTTTCTGTTCAGGTGTTCAACCCATGAAACAAGTCGTCATTTTGGTCATTACAGAACCCACATGCAGCCATCAGGTAATAGCAGCTGTAGGGCAAAATGTAGATAAAACCTTTAAAATAATTTAAAATATATGAGCCAGAAAACTAGCTAGATAAGTAGTTTTAGAATAGTAGTGACTCTAGATGTATATTTCTTTCAGTTTAAAGAAAAATATGTCTCATAGATCAGAAGAAGAGAGACACTGAAAGTAAAAAATAAAGAATGTGCATCACTGTAGTGGTAGATGCTGTCAGTCTTAATAAAATTCTAATTTATATTGGGAATAATCTAATTGAGGTAATGCCTTACATTTAGGGCAGCAGTGTTTTATTGATTGGTAGACGTGAATAATGGCACAACTTTCAAGGTCAAACACTCCACTGGCCAAATCTACCATCACAATAAGTGGTATAAACTCTTAAAACTTGTGTTTTGTGTGCATGAGTCATTTCGATTTCTAAACTAAATCAGAAGCGATTTCCATGATCTCTCTCTCTTTTTTTTTTATTTCCACTGTGTGATCTTTAAATTGACTTTTTTAGAATAATAAATGGACCGTAGAGTTTGTAGTCTGTGTCTATTTGGTTCCACATTTCCTTATGATATCCTGCTAACTGAAATGTAGAAATTTAAGTCCTCACAGTAGCGTTACAAGCAGAGTTTGTTTTGTTTTTTTAAGAAATAGGTATTTGATATATGTCAAATATATACTAGTGCTCAATGATTGTAACTATCCTCAGAATTTTTCAACCTCTATCGTCTTTTTTGTTGCTATGCTTATATTTGTTTCTATGTGCTGTATTGTGTAATTAATGTAACAAAGGATACGTAATAGCAGTTAAGCCAAAGTATTTGGGTTCAGATCATACTTACAGTCATATAAGTATGAGCTGATGGTTTTCTTACTTTGTTTCTTTGTTTTTGTTGTTGGCTTTTGTTTGTTTATTGTTTTGGGGTTTGTTTGTTTTTTTGCTCATTGTATTTATTGACTTTGTTTGTCTCTTTCTTATATCTGTCTGTTCACACTGCATTTTCATAAAATCGAACAAGCCTGTGCCTAATTGTCACCAGATCTCTCTCTCCCTCTATTTTTTGCTCTTTGTTTCCTTCCGGCCACTTCTGGCCTGGGGCTCGGTTTCATACTCATCCTTGCAGTCTGCCTGCCAACACCTCTGCCACAGCCATCTTATCCTCATCACCCACCACCAGCTCTCCCTGCTTCCCATTCTACTACACTGCTGCATCATTTGCAGTAAAGTCAGTCCTCTGCTTCTGCCATTATCTCACTTTTATCTCTCTTTCTAGAGAGACAGAGAATGTGTAGGCCTATATTACTGCATTTATACTGCATGATATCGTGTGATGGAGAATACAACACAGCTTGAGGTATCATTTCAACATGTTCAATACCAAGAGTCCTTATTGAGGCTGTGGGGTAAAATGACATACAAGAAAAGAAACGGGATGGGTTAAATCGAACAATATGTGACTTGCAATATGTGCAAATGGTCGACTTTAATTCAAGAGGTTTAACTGTTTAGGAATTGCAGCCATTTTTATACATAGTGTCCCATTTTCAGATGCACAAAAGTAATTGCACCAGTGACTGACAGTTATGTCATTGTTCAAAAACTTATGGAGCTAACTGTCAAGATGCACTCAAACAGAGTGAGAATGTCATAATTAAAGTTTGCTGAATTCAGTTGAAATATAAATCAATATGAGCCCTTGCTGTGCTATGCCAATACAGTGAGTAATTTTTGTGGAGGTTCCATCCCATTAAACATACTATCTTTGTTGACATAGAGCAGTTGATAAACTGTATATAAAGTGGGGGGATTTTATGCTTGCAAGCCAATCAGGCACAAAGATGTTCTGGTGTGTGCAAAGCACAATGAATGAATAAAGGAGCCGATTGTATAGCATAAATTAAAGCCAAACAAATCTTTCAAATTACCTTTTAGAAATGCTTCTTCGGTGGTGTATATTTATGGCCTGATTATGATCACAAACACCATTGTGACAGTGGTGCAATTCTATTAATATAACTCATTTGTGCTGGTTGTCTCAGATTGTAATTGCCCCCTTGTGAATTATAGTAATTTCTTATTGGGTTTAAAGTAATTATCTTATTTGATGTTCATCTGCGTTATCTATGTCACAATTAGAAACTTTATACAGTTTTTTATAATTAGCCCTGGCTCAACTATAACACATTAGATTATCTAGTTGTTGTTACAGAAATGTCCAAGGTGCCAGACATAAGCTATGTAAAGTCCTTATAGCAGTTCTAATCTTTAACATACAGAATGAGAGCTTCACATATTGGTATTGTATATAAAATATGTATTCAGAGTAGTAGGAGAAGTGCTTTGATTTTGTAATAAGCTTTAAACACACAGAAAAACACCTGATATTCACTTAAAACACAGGAACCTATAGCAGTATGATCAGTCCCATCAACAGGTGAGTTGACCTTTCTAAGGCTTGCTATATCAGCAGAATCACAATGTACATGACTCAGATGTGAGTACGCTCAGCTGTATCTGTTTTTTTTCCTTTCTCTTTTTATTGCCAGTCGTTTCTATGCATTGTTGCAAACCTTTGTTTTTTTAAGCATTTACGTATGGTACCAATGTCCAAACTTTTGACTGATATTGTATTCCCTAAATTTGAAAATATCCCAATCTAAGGAGTTTGGAAAGAAAAGTGATTGGACTTCTTTAAGTTTCTTGAAGACGTTTCACCTCTCATCCGAGAAGCTTCCTCAGTTCTAAGAGCAATTGGTGGAGAGTCCCAGATTTTAAGCCCTATTGAGAGGGTCCCCTAGAGGGTCGGGGACCCCTATTGATCCTCTACCTAATCACATGAGGGAAGGTGTGAAAACGGGTGTGGGTCACTATCAGTGTTGGGAAGGCTACTTTTAAAATGTATTCCACTACAGATTACAGAATCCATGCCTCAAAATGTATTTTGTAATGTATTCTGTTACGTTACTCAATGAGAGTAACGTAACTGAATACTTTGGATTACTTAATATATTATCATGCTTTTTTACAACTACATGAATACACACAGTACTATTGCTGTGTGATTTATTACTATTACTGAAGGTTATTCGCCATACCAATACCAACTAGATTTGTAAATCTTGATATAAAATAACAGTAGGGTGGACATTAGGTAAGGCTGCACTTTTTGCAGTGATCTCATATAGAAAACTATTCCGTGCGTATATAAAACAGGTCTGCGGCTCTGAACCGTAGTAAAGGGACCTCTGGCTAATACGTCGGGTTCGTGTCGGGCTCGTAGGCGAAAACTAGCTTTACTTTGTTGTCTGGGTCAACTTTGCTAGCGAGAGACAGAGAGAGGAGTTGAAAGGCTGCTCCAATGGAACTTATTGTTTCGGAGAAAAACAAGAACACAGTGTACAGTCGAGTCTTAATAACTTACTTACAACTGGGCTCGTCAGGCACTCTTTTTGGCTGCAGTGGTTATTATGATATTTACATGCTTCCAGCTCCCGTTTCTGCTCGGTGACAGCTCGTACTTTTCCACTCTCCTTTTTCTCCCTCCCTCGCGCTCCCAGACACATAACGGGTATGGCAGTCCATTCTCCCTGCAGCACGGACAACACTGCCCATGAGGCTACATTCTTTAGGGCGATGCTCGTAACACTCTGCCTATTGCCTTCATATTAAATCATTTTTTAAAATCTTCCTTCACGTCATTATGAGACGTGAGATTGAGACACAGGCATTTGAGCCTCTTAATGCGTGTTTTATTTGGGTTTCCACCCGCGTGGAATTACCAAAAATAGAGAGGGCATAACCTAACATATCAAACAGGAAAAGACCGTCGTTTAATCATCATAAGTCATATTTTGTATTTTAAATACGTAACGGCGGTACATGTATTCCGTTACTCCGCAACATTGGTCACTATCAGCCAAGGTTTCAGGTGAACCCATTGTGAGACCTTGCCCCACCCTTATATGTGACTTACTGAGCTCAAATGACCCAAGATGTTGGGTAGTCTGTAGTCAAGAAAATTAAAGAAGTCCAGTCACTTTTCTTTCCAAACTCTTTAGATTACCATGACCTGGATGACTGAGAGCCTTCATAGACAAAATAGAATTTACTTTTTTAAAAATTCTATAAAAAAATATCCCAGTTTTTTGGGAATTGTTGCAATACTATTTACAAATTTGGAAAAAAAAAACATGAACAAGCCTTTCACTTTGTATCAAAGTTTATCGCCTAGAATATTGAAATGTTGATTTGCATTATATTTACAGTGGCTTGCAAAAGTATTCGGCCCCCTTGAACTTTTCCACATTTTGTCACATTACAGCCACAAACATGAATCAATTTTATTGGAATTCCACGTGAAAGACCAATACAAAGTGGTGTACACGTGAGAAATGGAACATAAATCATACATGATTCCAAACATTTTTTACAAATAAATAACTGAATGGTGAGGTGTGCGTAATTATTCAGCCCCCTGAGTCAATACTTTGTAGAACCATCTTTTGCTGCAATTACAGCTGCCAGTCTTTTAGGGTATGTCTCTACCAGCTTTGCACATCTAGAGACTGAAATCCTTGCCCATTCTTCTTTGCAAAACAGCTCCAGCTCAGTCAGATTAGATGGACAGCGTTTGTGAACAGCAGTTTTCAGATCTTGTCACAGATTCTCTTTTTTTTTTTTTCCTTTTTTTTTTTTCTAGACTATGCAATTTTCTTTGATTGTGAGAAAACGTTTGTTTCTTGTGTTTGCAGTTGTGGAGGATTTTACCTTTTTTTTTTTTTTTTTTTTTTTTTGCCTGTCCTGTTTGGCTCTTTTGCCATCAGAATTATTGTCTAAAGGCGAAGAAAGATGCCCAACGGATTTTCTTTACCAAATTGACCATCCCAGCTTTGCCGTAATGGTCCATTTGATTCACCTTTTATTATTTATTTTATTTTCACTTGCTGAATACGGGACAGACTTGACTGGGGGAAAGAAAAGGGAGAAAGAAAGAGGGAAAGAAAAACAGTTGAGAAGAGGGACGGGGGAGAAGGGGAAAAAACAAAAACCAACAGAATAAGCAGAAAAAAAAAATACATATATCGATCACCTGGATCACCTGTTGAGAAAGAAAAAAGAAAACAAGCAGAAGAAAACGAGAGTAATAGAATAAACAACATCACAATGATATATGGGAATATGACAGTAAATACTAAATATTAAACATTATTGTGCAGCACGTAAGATCGACAGCACAGTGTGCTTTGAGGTAGGAGCCAAAAAGGGTGTAGTTTGTGTGTGTGATCACCCGTGTGTACACCTGTGAGCATGGACGCGCTTGTTTTTTTTAAAAGGTTCCTTCATGTAATGATCTGCTAGAGGGTGTGGGGGGCCACTGCCCCGTCCTCCAGGGCATGAAGCAGGTATGGAGGAGATCAAAACTCCAGACATCCAGAGGCCCCCAGAACACAAGAGACCAAGGAAGACCAACAGAGGGGCAGCCGTGCCACTGTCCTAGAAAGAGCTGAGGAGAGTCCCAGATGAGGGGTCATTCAGCAGCCACGGAGCAGAAGCCAGGGGGGTTGCAGTGACGTGCCCGTGAGCTCCGCCGGCAGCCAGCTGTGCCTGAGTGACCGAGCCCCAGGCCGAGAGGCTGGGGGCACCCCACCTCCGAAGTGGCCCGAGCGAGCCCCAGGCTCCAGGCCCCGATAAGCAGCCGCCAAGGAGTGAGCCGGTGTGTACCTGGACGCCCATCCCCGGACACAAAGAACCACCAACGCACCGATGTCTGAGGGAGTCCGCCCCCGACAGGGGAAGTGGTGGGGGGAGATAGGCCTCCAAACCTTGGAGGGCTTGAGATGTCCTCAGAGAGGTGGCGTCTGTTACCCAACCTGACATATAGACACAGACATACAGGCACACACAGATACAAACATCCATTCCCACCCTCATGCTCTCATATGCACTTACTCCACACTCAACCAACGTGGAGACAGACATAAAGAGACACTGTACACACAATCACACTCCCCAAGCGTACTCTACGAACCGGGTCTAGGTACCCTTGCCCCTGGAGGGGGGAACTGCACCCAGACCCAGGTGGTGCTACCCTTTTCCCTGCGGTGGGGAGAAGCAGACCGCCCCGACTCCGCAGCAACAGGGAGGCCCCACATTCCGGACCTCAGTCGGACGGCCAAGTCCTCCTCCTAGCCCCCCCGCTCCAGCAGGCCGCAGAGAACGAGGGTGAGAGAAGACTCCTAACCTCCCTCCACCCGCTCATTGTAGTGTTGATGTATGTGTGTTCTAAGGTGCATTTAAAACCCAGGAGGGCATGGAGCTACCTGCCAGAGAGCAGCGCATAGCCCCTCCTGCTAGCCCTCAATGTCTACGTGTATTTAAAATTGAGAGGTGGGAAACGGCGCCAGGGGTGAGGTGTACACCCTGATGGTAATTGGGATTCCGTGTGGCGTGCCCACCCCCAAGATCCTATATGTATGTGTAATGATGCCACAGATTCTCGATTGGATTTAGATCTGGACTTTGACTGGGCTATTCTAACACATGGATATGTTTTGTTTTAAACCATTCCATTGTTGCCCTGGCTTTATGTTTAGGGTTGTTGTCCTGCTGGAAGGTGAACCTCCGCCCCAGTCTCAAGTCTTTTGCAGACTCCAAGAGGTTTTCTTTCAAGATTGCCCTGTATTTGGCTCCATCCATCTTCCCATCAACTCTGACCAGCTTCCCTGTCCCTGCTGAAGAGAAACACCCCCAGAGCATGATGCTGCCACCACCATATTTGACAGTGGGGATGGTGTGTTCAGAGTGATGTGCAGTGTTAGTTTTCCGCCACACATAGCGTTTTGCATTTTGGCCAAAAAGTTCCATTTTGGTCTCATCTGACCAGAGCACTTTCTTCCACATGTTTGCTGTGTCCCCCACATGGCTTGTGGCAAACTGCAAACGGGACTTCTTATGGTTTTCTGTTAACAGTGGCTTTCTTCTTGCCACTCTTCCATAAAGGCCAGCTTTGTGCAGTGCACGACTAATAGTTGTCCTATGGACAGATTCCCCCACCTGAGCTGTAGATCTCTGCAGCTCGTCCAGAGTCACCATGGGCCTCTTGGCTGCATTTCTGATCAGCGCTCTCCTTGTTCGGCCTGTGAGTTTAGGTGGACGGCCTTGTCTTGGTAGGTTTACAGTTCTTCCATTTCTGAATGATCACTTGAACAGTGCTCCGTGGGATGTTCAAGGCTTGGGAAATCTTTTTGTAGCCTAAGCCTGCTTTAAATTTCTCAATAACTTTATCCCTGACATGTCTGGTGTGTTCTTTGGACTTCATGGTATTGTTGCTCCCAATATTCTCTTAGACAACCTCTGAGGCCGTCACAGAGCAGCTGTATTTGTGCTGACATTAGATTACACACAGGTGCTCTCTATTTAGTCATTAGCACTCATCAGGCAATGTCTATGGGCAACTGACTGCACTCAGACCAAAGGGGGCTGAATAATTACGCACACCCCACTTTTCAGTTATTTATTTGTAAAAAATGTTTGGAATCATGTATGATTTTCGTTCCACTTCTCACGTGTACACCACTTTGTATCGGTCTTTTACGTGGAATATCAATAAAATTGATTCATGTTTGTGGCTGTAATGTGACAAAATGTGGAAAAGTTCAATATGTACTTTTGCAAGCCACTGTATCTGTTTTTCACTGAGAATAACTTTACAATCTTGTATTGTAATGTTTCTGTTTTTTAATACATCCTGTTCCCATCCTGTCATGACTTCTGGCGTGTTCCTGAATAAATCAAAGTTGAAATTTCATATCTCAATTAAATCTGGAACACCACCTCAACTCGGATTTCCTACTTGCAAAGTAGGAGCAGCAACCCGAGTTGGCCACAGTGAACCTAAGCAGTAGTCACACTGTCATCTGTAAAGCCACTGTTGTTTGACTTGCTAAATAATCTATAAACAGAGCAATGTGCTGCAGTGGCATTTTTTGCTGTATGCTGTATTCCCTGTGATAACTGAATGGCTCTACCTTGCTACGATGCTAAATAAGTCCATTTTTCCTCATTTTTTCTGGAACACGCTAACCCATGAATGGCATTGCTCGAGAGTTCAGAGATGTCTAGAATGCGGCATTCTAAACATGCAGCTCTTAATGCATTACCTTTATGACAGAATGGAGCTCTGTGCAGCACAGCCAAAGTAAGGACATCTGACTGGTGGACATCCCTGCCTAGGAAGCCAGTGTTTTATAAGAAGTCATTTGTGCAATCATGAGTGCTATGAACAGAATATACAGGGGAAAAGGGAATGTAAGTAACTCCATGAATGACAGGCTTAGGCTAATAACAAGTGAAGTGAGACTGAACTTAAATTTAACACGCTTCTTAAAATATTTTATGATATTTTGGTCCCAACCTCAACTGAGTGTCAAGGAAACCCTTTATACATTATATCAGTGTCAATTTATAACCTTTGAAAAATAAATGTGAGCCTTAGCTGCTTGAGAAAATTTCTAAATTGGTATCAATTTGATGAATACTTGATACAGAAAATGTAATGCATATGAAATGAATTGATCAAGAACCAAAGAGCATTCAAAGCAAAATCACTGACTTCACACTTGATAGGAAAAAGCATTTATTAAAGTCATATTTTATGTAGATCTTTTGCAATTTATATGAAAATTATACAGAAAATATTGGACTCATCGATAATGGCACTTAAATGCCTTGAAACTCATTTCTTAATTTGCTATAGTGCTAATCTAACACTTATTTAATTCATGAAAATCCCATTTTGAAAAGTTTCTGTTTTGCTCTATGTCAGGTTTTTCCCTCGTTCTTTTCTTTTTTTTTCTTTTCTTCTCTGGTTTCCATTATCTTCTTGCAGTTTTTGAAGCAGCAAATTAATGCAATTCTTATAAGCAAGGTGATAAAAATGTATTATGAATCTCCTGCACTTTTGAACCTCACCGTGTGTGAAAATGCATTAAACTTAGAAGGAACAGAAGAAGATGAGAAACCAAAAAAAAAGAGTGAGAGAATGGGGGAGGACAAAAAAGGGAAAACTTCACAATAGTGCATTGTCAGCAGAAGGACCAGGGTGATCTTTCATATTGAGATGTTTGTGCATGTGCGTGTGAGTGTGTGTGTGCGTGAGTGCGTGTGCATGCACGCGTGCATGGATATGCATGCACGTTATCTTTGTGAGGTCCTATTTAAATGTTAGACCCTGAAAGTCTTCAATTGAAAGATATTTTCACTGTGTGGATATTTCTTTTGTCCTGTCTAACTCCCAACCAGTCACACAGCAAATGGCTTCCCTTTCCCAAGCCATGTTCAACCAGAGGTTTTTTTTCTTGTTAAAAGAGAGTTTTTCCTTCCCACTTTTACCAAGAGCTTGCTTAGGGGGATTGTTTGATTTTTTTTTCAGTTTTCTCTGTGTTATTGTAGGGTCTTTACCTTAGTATAAAGCAACTTGTGGCAATTGTTGTTGTGATTTGGTGCTATAAAATAAAACTGAACATTAAACTGAGTATTTTTGGAACATGAGAATGTTTCCATTGTTTGTTGTCAGAAAGAACTTCAAGAGTCTGGGATTTGAGTTAGTGGGTTGAGGCATTTATGGCAAGAAGCTCGTCAAAGTATTATGTTAGTGACAGGTCCTCACACATATATAAGTACAGATATGTGCATAAAACCTGTATGTCAGACATAAAACAAGATTGACTAGCAGGGGTGAGAAGATGATGAGAAATGCAGCAGGTAACAACATTTATCAGGACAGATGAGAAATACTGTCAGTGTGTCTTTTTATGTTCATGCATAGTGTGCAAAAAGAGGGTACAAGAGGCAGTGTAGGGAGCATAGTATGGAGTCACACTAAAGTATGCAGATTAATATGTATGAGACCATCATATGGATAAATATAGTAATATCACAGTTCTGGTCCTGCATACTTATTTGAAATGAACAATCGCAATAAACACATTTATTAAATGATGCACACATACACACACAGAAAGTCTATTAGAAAGACTTGTAGTTTATGTCACTCCTTTAGTACTGTCTCTATTGCACATATCCCATGAACAACTACTTCATTCCCTCCTCTTTATCTCCTCCTCCATCCCTCTTACTAAATTAGATTTTCACCATTTAAAAAATGACTGACTTTTTTTTAGAAAACACTTTCTGCTAGTTCATACTACCATTCTTTTTTTTTTTACTCTGGACTGTTGACATAAATGTAAAAATATATACTTTAAAAATATAAATGCAGCCAATAATGCCAAAATTCTCATTAGATTCAATCCAACTGCCTTACCTTTTCCAGAGCATTCATCTGCATATCACAACATTTTTTTGTTTGTTTGCTCAGTTACTTAGATACTTAGATGACTCATATGAATACAGCAGTCTGGAAAAGAACATTTGAACAGGAATCAATGCTTTCCTGTTAAAAACTAACTACACCCTATGATTCAATAGCCTATAGCACCACCACGGACCATACATTTCACACCTGAGTCTCAACTCTCGCGGCCCGGTACCAAACGACTCGAGGCCCGGGGGTTGGGGACCACTGACCTAGATTACCAGTTAATTTATAACTGAAGAAACCTCTCAGATGTGAGCCAAAATGTCATCAAAAACCTGACATTTTTTTGCTTAATGTATACCATGATGATTCAATTAAATTCATTGATTTTATATGAACTTTTAGTATGGAGTGGTAATTACAGTGTTGGACTACAAACACCCTTTATTATTCCCTAATTAAATGTGGAAAAGGGTATGACAGCATAAGAGTTCAGTTTACACTATTGTATATAATCTTATGAGTCAATCAGCATTCTTTCACATGAATGGCAAATCTATACTGTGTCTGCAAAGGTGTACAGTGTTTGCCTGATGGTGTGTGTTTGTGTGTTTGAAAGTCATGTTAGTGTACAAGGGCATTTGCAAGTGATCACTGGTGAATGTGTATAAATAAATGCACTCATGTGTGAGTTTCTCTTTGCAGAAATGATGATCTGCAGGCTGGTAATCATCACCTATCTAACTTGAGATTTGAGCTCAGAGTGGCAGAGTCATCTCAAAGACAATCAGAAAGCTTTTGCATGGCATGAGCTTGTGCTCTGTTCTAAGGCATTAGTGTTTTTCACAGTGTGTTATTGTCTCTTTATTACTATCTGTGAGCTGATGATATGTGCTTGAGTGGCAACAGCCAGCAGATTGTTAGTGCTCTGTAGTTTTATATCATCTATCTTAGACTTTTATAAAAAAAAAATTATACCTTTAGACTTCGTGTTCTCCATAAGCGCATACTCCAGACTGAGAGCTATGGAACATGGTTGTGCTCAACTATGAAAATCAATGCAGCTTCATTTTCTGAACTTTGTCATTCCAAATGCTATTTCACACAAGTTACACCCTTTAATAGGTTTCCCCTACTATTCTCTGTGGAGCAACACCAAGAATAATGCATGCAGCACCAATTGGGACTCTTCCAATTTCTTCCTGGCACTGGCAGCCAATAGATAGGATTCTTAGGCCACTGTATTTGCTTCTATCAAAACAAATACAGTTAAAAATCATTTGAAAATGAAATTTAAAAACATCATCAGTCTATTCATCCATTTTGTACAAGGAAGCCTTTTCACCTCTGTGGCTAGTGTTTACACAAACCGTTTGACTAAGAGAAGCTACATGTATGTAGAATTAAGCATCGTATGAAGATCAAGCTTTTTTTGATGTGAAGGAAGAGTAAAAGAAAAGTTCTGTTACGGGACTCAGGAGTGGTGCCACAATAATAAAGATAAAATTCCTGCAATTGCAGATAAAGTTCAGGAGCAAGAAGACAGTGCACTCGGTTTGGCTTCCAGATTGGATCTGAGTAGTGGCCGGAAGTCAGCAATTGGGGCACACCTGCCTTGAAATCAATAATTCCACCTGTGGTGTTGCTTTTTCTGTTCTTCTGTAGAGTCCATGTGACAACATAATATATTACAGATATTAGTCATTTCCAAAGTCATTTTAAGTCCTCATAGTCACAGAAAATAGCCAATAAACAAATTAAATCAATTAAATTAAAAGATTAACACAAACATGGACACATTTTGGGTGTGCCACAGTTTGCAATCAGAGTATGGCATGAATGTGCTTATCTGGGCCTAGATTAAGGAATATATATTATATATGAGCTGCTGTGGTGACTCTATCCTCTTTTCTCACACAAACCCCTCTGCATGCCCTCCTTCGATACAGCCGTGAACCTCTTCTGGGGTTTTCTTCTTTTCCTTGCCAGCTCCATTTACTAATTGGTGTGTGTGATCTGGTTTCCTGGACAGATAAAGCTGGACATCATCTGCATGGCACCTGAATCCTGTGAAGAAGAACAAGACCTCCCCCATGTTCCATTTACATGAACAAATTGAAGTTGGTTAGACAGATATGATTCAAAACCACTATACCAAAGTACATTTAATACTTATGACGTTAAGTTTTAATCTCACTAGTAAAATATTGTGGTCAACACTGCACTGAGATCTAGCAGGACAAGCATAGACTACTTCACTGTCAAAGGCTGTAAGAAAATCATTTGTAACTTTCACTTGTGTTGTTTCTTGTGGGGACCTTTTATGATCAGAATTTTTCAGCCCTGTATTAAAGGTTTGATGACTGCCTGCTGTTAGCAGCCCCCTTATTTGAGCTGCCAAACTTCTTCATTCAGTACAAGTAGATCATATCAGACCCTGGTGCTGTTCAGTTCTTCATTCCACAGATTCATTATTGGAAGTCTTCTGTTGTAATGTTAAATGCCTTTTGCTTCTTGTTGGGTGACGGGTCTTTCTCCCATATGTTCTTCAAATGTTGCTCAGTTTCAACACTCAGCTATTATTCCCTAATAGCTGAGAGTACATCTAGGGTGAATCTTTGGAGAACAGGTTTATTCTCTTCATCTCTGCTTCTCTGGTATATCTCTTCAACCTAGTGGCCAGAGCTTTGAGCCTTTGTTTGGCAGTTCTAGGAAAATGAAGAAGAGACAGAAAAAAATAATGTTTATATCCAGATTTTTTAGGCCCCTTCATAGTCCTTCTCATTGAACCTAGAATAGATAACCTTCTGCCTTCTAATGATTCTGAATTTTATTCCAGCAGGCACTGGGATAAAGACAAAACTGTTGCACCACACCATCACTTCTTTTCCTCATAATGTAGTCACCATCAAAACAGCACATGGAATGAAAAACAGAAAAAAATAACTATGTTAACTACATTGAGAATTCATTGGAAATTCAGCCTTTCATTGCCATAACTCCTCCGACACTCCTTATTTTACAAAGAGGAGGATGGAAAAAAGCATGTTCCTTATGCTTTTTTCATAAAACAATGCCTGAGTGGATCCTACTTGTTCTGTTGTTAGTCAGTTGTCTAATTCTAACAGGCAAATGTTTCTATTCTTCAAACTGAAGTCACAGGTCATTGGTGGCTGTTACTTGCTTATTTTTAAAACAGCAGTCATTTTCAGGACACAGATGGTTATCAACAGGGCTAACACTGCTATTGTATAAAGCAAGACAAAGTAAAATATATATATATACTTTTAAACTCCAATAATACAGTTGAGTAGTATGCTAAGGTCACATAAAAAACAAAGTTGGATGACAGCTGGTTGCCTGTTTTGAAGCCCTTCAAGAAAAGAAATGGTTCTTATATAGCACTTTTCTACTCATGCACTCATACCACTTTATACAAGATATCTCATTCACCCAAGCACTTTTTTCTACACTTAAGTGCTTTCTAACATTCACACACATTTATACTCCAATTAAAGCATTGAAGAGGAACTTTATGTTCAGTATCTTGCCCAAGGATACTTAGGCATGCAGACTGGAGACAGCCTGGAGCCAGGGATCAAACTACTTAGATGACTTGCTCTATCTCCCGAGCCACAGCAAACCAAAAAAGTCTGTTCAAAAGCTGGTGGCAACAGTGAAAAAAGATGTATAGACACCATTTCCTAGGGCTATTAAAAAGAGTAAATATGATTGATGATCAGCCAGAGAGCTGTGGCACTTCCTGGTCAAAATATCTATGTCATTGTATAACTAAACTTTGGTTTCTTAATTAAAGACTTATTTTCTAGGTACTTAAGTATCATCCTAATTAATACATAGGACTCTATTTTAAGAGTATATAATTATGACTTTGGGGTTTTTTTTACCTTTAAAAACTAAAAATCACAGTGCAATACAACAGCACTCAGACAGTGCAACTCCCCCCGGTGTGCAAAGGCTATACTAAAGTATTTACATTTTTAAAATAAAAACGTTTGATGTTTTTATTACAACGTGCTGATGTCATCATGTTTTGATTTGATATTTAATATTATTTTTTCAGTCACCACATATTACACAGACTGTATAATAAATTCATATAAGATCCATGATTTTTTTTTACAAATTTATATAACAATATGACGATGCTTGGGCGTCATATTGGGTGCAGTGAAGTGAAGGTCAAGGTCAAATACTTAGGCACATGTACAAGGCCTAATATATTGTTGTTGTTGACCTTGGCTGGACCTTCTCCTAAATTAAATCTGCTTGAGCTGGTATTGGTGTCTATCATCACACACAATTTAAAAACGATATCTTGAACCTTGTGTATATATATATTCTACCTCAGGCTCTACCAAGTTTTATGC
The DNA here is from genome assembly GCF_963576455.1 of Neolamprologus multifasciatus. Taxonomy (NCBI): domain Eukaryota; kingdom Metazoa; phylum Chordata; class Actinopteri; order Cichliformes; family Cichlidae; genus Neolamprologus; species Neolamprologus multifasciatus. The sequence continues at coordinate 13,554,224 of NC_140444.1, forward strand.
CTAACTGAAAACAGGAACAGGAAATATGGTAAAGTATAGTGTACATTAGAACATGACCATTTTCATGTGTGTGCATTTAGCTAATGCATGACCTGGTATTCTGATTTGGTTTTAATGGACAGGTGCATCATTATATTCCTGTGAAACCTAGTTAGAAGTTTGCGCTTTTCTCCCCTGGACAAAATTCCCTGCAGTCCCGCACTCCCACACACAGGCAAATCTGGGGCAGAGAAAACAGCCAGCTCTAATGTTGTTAGAATATGATGAGCATTGACTAGTGAAGAACCTGTGAAGTGAAAAATGACTTCTGAAGGTGTTCAACAATCCACCTCACCCAAAAGTTATCCAAACACATACAGGCTAAAGTTTGACTGAACTTTACTTGTTAGAAATTTGCACTGAAAAAAGACCCAAACTAATATTTTCTGAAGTGTTTGGTAAACATATTGTGAAGTTCTGATGTGAGGCGCTCTATTGTTCATCAGCTTTCAAACCTCCTACCTGTTTCCTCTTTATCAGGTCCACTTGTCATAAAGTAAGTTTCAATCTCTATTTCATGGGTTTTCAACAAGGCATATTGTTTCGAATTCTTCTCAAGCCACTGAAAAATCTTTTCTTTTCCTATTTATTAATGTATTCTCACACACAACTCAATATCAATCTCTAGGTATTTCCGCTATTTATATACTGACTTCACTAAGCTATTTCTGGTATTTACACCACTGGGATGGTAAATTCAAAGAAATAATTTAAACACCGACTCAATATTGAGTCAATATTGAGAGATAGCACTAATACTTTATACCATATGAATTGTATTGTCTGACTTCTGTAATAATAATAATAATAATAATAATAACAATAATAACAATAATAATAATAATACAACTTAGTGGCAGTTAATTGCTGGTAAATGCTACTGACTTGCTTACATGTCTGTTTTCTGCTTTTCAAGAAAAAAGCTACACCCCATCATTCCTGCACAGCTCTGTAACAGAATTTGCATTTTCTGGAAGCAGAGCATCTGGGCTTTGTGCATACCCAGTGCTTCTATTTTTACCCTCCGCTTATTATGAGCCTGAGGTCTACACTGGTGTTGCTTTGTCAGAAATTACAACCAAGGAAATTATGGTTGTGTGTATGTGTAGGAAAAGCTGTATGTGTGCAATGTTATTACTCATACTTGACTAAATTTACATTGTCCTCTAAGTCAGCAGGGTGGCATAATATATGTATATATATATCTGTGTCTGTGCTTGTGTGTGTGTGCACGCTCGCTTGTGTGTTTCACTGTGGACTACTTGACCTCCTCTCCACCTCTTCCCTGGTCCTGCTGCCTTCATTACCATCAGCATACTTCACACTGCTGCTGTCTGCCCACACACTGAGGCATATACAGGACAAAAGACAGATACACACAGAGGCACGGCATAGAAGGACAGCTTCGCTTTGCTGATCACGTCACACTCTGGATAGTTAGACAACAGTGAGTAAGGGTTCTGTCTAACTAAGTAGAGGACAGCATTACAACATTAAATGCATGTCAGCCTTTATCGTTTACATGCTATTTTTTTAAGTTTCTGAGCAACAAGCCATGGACAGTTTAAAAACTGAAGTTTGCATTCAAACCTCTTGACCTGAACATATTTTATAACTTTTATTTAAACAGAAGAAGAGATGGGACATTTTCAGACAATTACTCATTACAAAAAATGATTCAGTTCAGTCAATATTTTGAGGATTCTTGCTTGAACAGCCCCCTTCGTGTGAGTCCATAACATCTTGATTGGTTTAAGGTCTGTTGATGTTGATGCCTTCCCATTTAACAATATCAAATTAATCCATTTCATAGTTAATGCATTACCAAAAATTTTAACACATTTTGAAGATTTCTGCTGGTAAACACTTGCAGAAATCTTGCTTTTGGTGTGGCTTCCTTTTTTTTTTTTTTTTACCTATCCGGTCTTTAAGTGATGACGTGACGAATCCTGCTTACGGGCATAAAGTAGTCTGCGTTTAATATAGCTTTTGTGTTGTTAACATGCTTAATGTTTTGTACTTTCTTCTATTTAGTCTCAAAAAGCTCCTAAAAACAGTCAGTGATCACTGTTGACCTCCCTCGGCTTTTATTACCGCTAATCATTTATTTAAGCTCAGTTTTTAAAACCTTACGATGTAACTACAGCCCAGCCCATGCAGCAGTATATGAATGATTAACCTCGTATTGTGGATGGATTATCTCAGTTGTTCTCCTAAATGAAGTTTGGTCCGTTTAAAGCATCCTGCCATGAGATTACATTTGTTCCTGACCACCGAGAATCTTCACATTAACTTTTATCGAGTGGAAAAAAGTTAGCGTGTTCATATTATGCTCACATAGCTGTGTCGCTAGTGGTCATGTAGCACATCATTATATACCAGCTAGCCAAACTTCAGTAACCCTATAAACGTCACTGCTGTTTAGTTTTCTGTCTTCATTTATGTTGGAAGTGATAGCAGAGCTGTACGTTTTAATTTGTTTCCAAAATCAGTCAGTACATGCAATATTGTATTTAGATGGAAGCTAGCGAGCTAACTTCCTGCTAATTTCTAACTCCATTAAATGTCATAAATTCCGTTTTCATGGATGCCTGGATGTTAAACTCAATTGTTACACATGGTAGCGCAGAATGCTGATCATTCAAAAGGATCCCCTTTCGAAGGTAGAAGAATAAAAACATTCCAGAATTTCCCCCTTTTCAGACAGCTTTTCTCATTATAGACTGATGATCACCCAGGTCTTTAGAAATACTTTAGTAGCCTATTCTAGCTTAATTCATCTTTATCTTGCATCTTCACCTAAAGGTCCTGTGAAAAAATGTTTTGATGAAGAGACAGCTCAGACCAAACGCTTTTTTGAAAACACCCCACTTTGTGATTTATCATATTCTGTATGCCTTTTTTGTAATGGGTGCCTCAGTAACCCACACTTTAATTCTTCTCTCCTTAATTGTCTCGAAGGGGTTTTCAGAGAAGCTATTAGCGCAAAGGTTTACTTAGTTTTTCAGCCTGCCCCCAAAAATGAGTAAATCTCTTCAATTAAGACATTAAATGTACAACTGTTTGTGTGTTAATAGCATAGTCAGATGTTTTTTTTGTTTTGTTTTTTGCTATAATCATGACTTAGAAGATTAGACGAAGTCATTTTTTGTGAATACAATGAAGAAATCTTTTTTTCTTCGTCTTTTTGCTTGTGCATTTCTTTATGTGAATAGATGACGTGAGAACAGCAGCTCCCATTAACCTACCATTTCACAGTCCACAAAGTGCTATAATCTGAGAGAGAACACACACCTACATGTACACACACACACACACACACGCTCCTTTAACACACACTGCAAAAGTGTAGGAGGTGATTGCTTTGACTACACCTGTAATCACACCACTTCACAAGGCGTCTTTACAAGCTTGTCCCACACACACGGACAATACTGTATACAATATTTCCCTCTGGATGTTGTCACCATATCGCATTACATCTGATTTAAGTTATTAAAGATTAGGCGCCTGATGCCTAATAACCTTCAGATTGCAATGGGTAATATCAAAGTGTGTGCTATTGCAGCTTTGAGCTTTTGGTGTGTATATATGCATGCAATGTATATATGGGCACAATTGAGTAACAAATTAATTATTTATCTAACATACATGTAGTGAGTGAGCATAGTTGCAGCAGCCAGACCAAGCCCAGTGAAACACTGATAGGCTCCAACACCCCCATGACCATGAAACTGGTGACTCAGTTAAGAAAATGGTTGGCTAGATGGATGGATCTGTTGATTTTAAATATTTTTTTCATGCTAGTTATGCTACAAGTAACAAAAGATTATCGGGACTATTTTTGCTATTTCTTGTGCTTGTTTTAAATCCTTTTGCACCACTCAAGATGGAGCAACTCGGCTGACAGTGGATTCATTTCTCATGGAAAAAGAGACTATGTGTAAGAAAGAAAGTAGAAATAAAATGGAAAAAAGGCCGTGTGGGAAAAAGTGAGATGGGCAGGGAGAAAATCAGTTTAGAAAATAGAGAAAAATGAGGAGGATGAGAGAGATTAAAGGTGACGTTAGGGATTTTGCTGGAAGCTTCAGCACTCTGCAGAATGTCAGTCAGCAAATTTTTACACACTGGGACACGATCCAAACCTAGCATCCAGTCTCTTGAGGGAGGACACTACGGACTTAACAGATCATTTTCCAAATGTATACGCCATAATAAATCTTTCCTTTGCATGGATCAAACATTTGCATTAAATTATTCTGGCAATAATTTAATACCTCTATAATAATCAAAAGAAACCACATGAGGTCATGTATTCCTAACTAGACGGTCAGGTGAATGTTAAATGCCATAACCATAAACAAAACCATAAACAAAACTCCCACATCATCCACAAGTACAGTGAATTTAACAACTTCTTAATAGCCCCTCTTTTTGTGAAATCATTTGGAATGGCCTTGATGACAAATGCAAAATCATCCCATTAGTTGTGTGAAAAAGTACAGCCCGTTTCAATTCTAAGGTTCTACTTTTCAAGACATGAAAAGTCATCTGGTCTTTACCAGGTCTACAGTTACATAATGACTGCCTTAGATGAATAAAAGTACATGACATATTTTATAGTTTTGCTAATAGTTTAACAAATATGAAGCTGAAATGCAGAAACAGTGTGTAATAAACTAAGCACATGCCATGATTGAACAGTTTATATAATCACTTTTATAGGTGATAACTTGAAGAACTGTGGCCCACTCGACTTTACAGTGTTGCTTCAGTTCATTCATGTTTGCATGCATTTCTTTATTCAAAGCTCTTTTAATGTCCTGCCGCAGCAGCTGGATTGAGGTCAGGACTTTGACTGGGCCATTGCAACCCCATAATTCTTTACTTTTTCAGTCATTTCCTGATGTGCTTGGTAATCATTGTCCTGTTGCATGGCTTAGTTTCAGTCTCTATAAACTGTAGATGAGATGGTTGTGTGGGAAAATTCTTGCAGAACAGCAGTCTGTATAATCCTCAGACCTGCTCATCAAGCACCCATAGCTACTTAAATCAACGTTTTTCCATATTCTGATGCCTGATTTGAACTAAAGAAGGTCATCTTGACCAAGACTCTTGACCATGACCCTAAATGGTTTGAGTTGATGCCATGTGATTGATATCAGATACCAGTTAAACAAGTGTCCAGTGAGCATATCGGGGAAGTGGTAAATAAACCAAACCAGTGAAACTAACTAAGAGTGGCTAAGAATATAAGAAGGCAGAAAAAAACCAAGACATGACAAATACAGACGTTAACGTCTGTATTTTTACTGTATAAAAAAACAGAAACCAAAGATCACTAATTCAGTAATGACCACAAATTGAGCCACAGATTAAAATGTTTTAACCTGGCCATAAATTTCTTTTATAGATGCTTCAAGTTCTGACTTATTCTAACTTTTTTTTTCTCCTCTGTGTATCTTGGAAGTATAAAGTTGTGTCAAAAACTCTACTCTGATTGTTGAGTATTACCCTCATATGGTGACGTGATCATTTCTGTCGTCACTCTCTGTTTCCTTTAATTTCCTCTTTGTTTTCTATCTTGTTCCATTTTCCACCTATGTTTCCTTTTCATCTTTGGTTTTGTTCTTGGATTTGATGACAGCAGTTAGAGGTTTCTGAAACCCACAGATCCTTACCACAAGCCAAGGATACTTAGAAAAGATTTTTTTCTATTCTTTGCACAATGCCATGTTTCCAGTAAACCCACAATGACACTGAATTATGGTAACATCCACACTAACACAGTTTCAGCAATATTCTGACCCACTCACATTCATGATTGATGTTCAGTGGCATGTATCAGTTTAACTGGTTTGCTGTTTGAAGAAAATATTACAAAGAACAGCAATAGCAAAAGGTAGTTATTCTGTAATCAAATAGAATTGTTACCAAAAAAAAACATTGTGACAGAAAACAGATTACGAGCCAGTAAACAAGTATGGTGGCATTTTAATGATTGTCCATAAACACAGAAAGTAAGTGTAAGAATAGTAATGGGAAAGGATTATTCACATAATGTGGGTGAAATCACAGAATATAGGAATTTTGTTCAAATAAGTTTGGTTGCAAGTTTTAGTCAGTGATGTTTCCAACGTCGAAAGATGTCATGGCAGTGTGAGTTCTTTTCAAACCCACATCTGTACTTGCATGGTCAAGTAGGAATGATTATGGAAATATCAAAAGGTGCTACATGAAGACATGACTTGATTGAGCCCCTGATTTCTTTGGGCAGAGTGCTTGCACAACATCTTATGCAGCATGACTGTTAAATTTTGATTTGTCACATCCTACTGTTTTAGAACATTTTTTTACAGTCTGTGAACAGCAGTGTCTGTTTAAACGGTTTCCAATGATTATTTTCGTGTTGGGTTGAAATAAAATAGCTCCCTCTGCTGTTACTGCAGTGTAGTGCAACTTCCACATGCGTGAAATGGACACAGTGGGCTGTATCTAATACATACTGTGACATTGGGTTGGAAAGCATTACCTATCAGTGCAGCAATCAGCATAGCATTATCCACATCTTCTCCACAGTTTGACCCTGCAATCCAGTTGCCATATTCAAAATCTCGACTATCACTGAACATAACGTTCCTCCACATTTTCAGGTTCCAGTGCACATGCGGCTAACACCTGCACAAAAAGGCCTGACGGTGAAGTGCAATTCTAGCAAGCCTCCTAGCACCCCTATAAGACACAAGATCGGCTTCTTGCAGACTGTTTCAAATTGTCTTGGAAGAGAGCCGTTGGCCATATCAACCTGCAAAACTTCCCATGCACAACAAATCTGTAAAAGACTGGCTACAGTTCCTAAGCGCTAACAAGGTGAGGGAATGGTCCTCTTGTGGTGTCCTCTTAGGATGACTTTGCGTCTCTCACGTCCCCCGTTATATGCAACTTGGCTTCTAATTTGAAGATGTACCAGTGCTCATTTCAAATACTACTGCAATTTGGTTTTGCAGGATACCAGCTTGAAGTTGCCCTATGACACAGGTCCTGTCAAGATCAGTTAAACGTGGCATGCTTGGCGCAGACAAAATTGACCAATGTAGCAGGGTCCATGCTCATAGATGCCGCTAATCGGACATCATTCAGGCACCTGACTGTCAGCACCTGGGGTACCAGAAGCTCAAAACAACAAAGTTTTTATGTGGGCATAGCCCACATACTCAACTGTGTTGCTCTACACACAAATTCCTTTTGCTTACAAATGTGACACCATTTAAGGGGAAATAAACAAGCTTTCCAGTTATAAAGGGCTTATTGACAAAAACACTTTTTAAACAAAGAAATAATTTAACTTTTGCATTTAGACTGCAGGTACAGCATATTTTTTTAGAAGCAGGAAATGCAAAAGTTAAATTATCCTTTAGAGGAAGGAAAGTTTGTCCCATTTGATTTGTATGTCAGTCATCATCCATGTTTTCTAGGGCCAGACTGTAGCATGTCCTCATGTTCATTTTCATCAGCTGCAGAGCCTATACCTCTGTTGCCACATGCTGTTCTATCAATCTTTGTCAGTCTGTTTTGAAAAATGAAGAACAAGCACGCACACAAGTTACACACACACTCACAGTGTGATTATTGTTATTTCCCGAAACTTCACTGTGACTCCTGACTCCTGACCGCTGTTACTTTCAGCGGAGTTCATTTGAAGTACAGCAGGAAGTGAGAGTGATAGCACTGCTCTGGGGACTACTGCTGTTGTCATTGTATGCTACCTGATAGTAAAGTAAAGAGAAATAGAAAGAAGAAAGAAGTCTAAAACCAGAGGAGACAAAAAGGGGAAGAGAGAGAGCATTAATGTGGTACCAAATGTCCCAGTCACTCGGGACAAACATTACCTTGGGACATTCAATGATTTTTAATGAGTCTGAAAAAGTTGTCTTTAAAACTGGCTCAACATGGAAGATAGTGCAACATTTTGGCTGTGGAGTGTTGCCATAGGCTCCTTGAAAACATGTCGTTTACAAAAGTCTGATGTGCCTTCCTTTGTTTTGTTTTATTTTGGTTTTCTTTGTTTGTTTATTTGTTTGTTTGTTTGTTTTGGGGGGGGTATGATTGTAGCTGGAAATTGTTGCCTAACATAAGTACAATATATTGTGTATGAAAATATTTCATTGCAATGTTTCGCAGTTTATATTAGCCATCTGGTTATTCCGAGTAGCAAACACAGACTCTTGCATTCTCCCTGTGTAATGGAAGTAATGTATGTAAACATTAGTGAACCTGTAAAGCTTTGTGTTGTGTTCTTTATTTGTGACTTGCTAAATAAGCCACATACATAACACTGACCAGGCCCTATCACTGAATGTGCTGCAGCTGTGTTTTCAAGTGCAAAAACCAAGCACTGGGCTGTAATACCAGTGATGCATGAATCACTCGGCCTTGCTATCGATCAAAACAAATCCAGTTTTTCCTTGCTTTTTTGACTTTACTGCTAGAACACGTTCAATTCAGGAGTGATGTCACTTCCAGCTACGACATCTTACCTTTAAAACAAATGGGACATGTGTTCAAGCTATGGCAACTAGTACAGTTATCAATATAGATCTGCCTTAGACCTTTTCTCAGCGATTAAAAAAAAAAAGCAATAGGCAATATCCTAATTATCCTGCCATGTTTAACTCTTTAGATGTCAGATCTAAGGAGTAACAACTTGTGATAGACCTAAAAGATAGGTTCACAAAACCATTCAACAAATTCAAGGTGAGTTTAAGTTCGATGTCCAATAATATCAAAAGTTTAGTCCATCTTATGTTCTCTTGAAATATTTGTTACTATTTTGTATCACACAGCAGGCATTGGCTATTGTTCTATACCTGTAGTAATGTTACAACTTAACAACCATCTTAACATTTCAGGCTGTGTCCTGCTGACTTGTAAACAAAATATAAAGTTAACATTGTGAATAAATGTTCCACCATCACATCATTGACTGAAAACGATATTTTAATAATGGAGTTTTTATATATATACACACACACATATATATATATATATATATATATATATATATATATACACACACACACACACACACACACACACACATATATATATATATATATTTATTTTATTTTTTTTTTCAAGTTGTCCTTATCTCAGAATAACACAAATCACACATAAACAGAGCTTTTGAAAATATAAGGGGAGAGAAAATATAAAATAGGGACAAAAATTAAGCAAAATTAAATCCCAAAGCAGATCTCAATTTGCCCTCTCAAAGCTGTTAGACTTAGTATTATATGGATTCATACACTACTATGAAGTAGAGGTAAAATAGGAATAGGGGATACATGTTTACACACACGACAGTACACCAATTTTGTATGATAAATGTATCTTTCTGCAGTCTCTGTGACTCTCCTGAAGAAGATATCTTCTTCCGTTTCAACAAGGACTTACTCAACACACCATATCACTTATCCATGTCCTTTCCTGCCTCTTTTGTTGCCTTTGCCATCTATCCCTTTCCACTTGCTTCTTCTATTTTCAGTGCATCTGCCACGGTCAGATTCACATAAAGTGCAAACGTTCATTCAGTTTGCTTTTTGCAGTCCTCATCATCAGTTTTCCAAACCAGTCCCTTTCAGGCTTTCACATCTCCCTGAATTTTTATTTTATTCATTTCTTTGGTTTAACCTTTTAGATCAGTCTATCATTGCAGTATAACTGTGTTAGTTTGAGGTAAATCCCTGAAAAGTCCCCCTTTGTGTGTATTTATACTTAATGCGTGAAAGAAAGTACTGACAAAACCTTAAAGAAAAGGATCTGTATAAAAATATATATTCCCTATATGTATTTTCTCTGTGGAAAAGCTGATTTAATATATCTATAGACTGCATCATATTGCCTTGACATGCCAGTCTCTTTCTTTCCCCAGTTTCTCTCTCCCTGTCCATCTTCCCTTTCATCTTTGCTGCTATCAGCTGGAGCAAATCCACCAAAAATACATAAAAAATATCCATCGTCATGCTTCTCAGATGGTGGTAAATCACTGTTATCTCTTTTATGTACACCACCTCCACTCTGTAACGTGTTGCCTTTTTATCCACCCAACCCTGCATCTGTCCACATCATCTCCATCCCTCCTCCTCAACCTTCCTTTGCTGAAACTAAAATCCATTTCTAAACTCTGTCCATTTCATGTGCCTCTACAGCCATCTATCCTCTCCAAGTGGAGCTTGAGATCAAAACACGAGGTAAATCTGTTTGTTTTCTGTCACGATAAATATTTCATGGATTGCTTGTCTGGCTTTAATTACATAATATGAGATAGCCTTGATTCCAATTTTTGCACTTTCATCTTCTTTTTTCACCAAAAGTTCATTTGAAGGTGTCTTATGTTCCTTACTACCTGGACTAGAACTAAATTGTGTCCTGGGAGTTTCTGTTCGTATGTGACATTTCTAGACTTGTGCAATGGTCATTCGATAATTCATTTACTGACAATCACACAAGTTATGAGCTTGAAATGAATTCTTGCGATTTGCCTTTTTGTAATTGATTGTTATATAGAACTAATAAACTTTTCAAGATGTCAGACCTTAACCACTCTTTCATCATATCACAATTTCCATATACTGTCGAAACTTATCTACACAAAGTTATTCTCTCCAGGGTCATAAATGGGGAGACTATGTAGCAAATATTGCGTGAAAGAAACAATACATCATAGCAGTTTACCAAAAGTGAATGAATATCCTGACAAAGTCTCATTTTCCTTATCATCTTGGGTAAATTCCACATAAATGAAACCAGTACTGTGAACCTTCCTCATCATCTGTAATGCATCCTTCTACTATTGCTTTAACAGTCAGCATTTCTTATTTTACTTTCACCTTCATCCCTTTCTTGTTTTTTCATATCTTCCCTCCTTTGTCTTGTTTATTTTTATTCTTTGAGCCCCTGTTCTTATTTACAAAATCATGGTTCTTATCCCATTTTTTCCCATCATTCTTGATGATTTCTCATTTCTTATAGCTATACATTTACCTATTGTCCTCCTATTCTCCCACCAATCCCTACTTTTTGTCCTCAAACATTTCCTTTCCTTGTTATCTTTATTTCTTTCATTCCTGTTCATTCACTCATATTCTCACATATTTATGTCTCTTTCTGCCCATTTGAGTTTTCTTGATCTCTGTTTTGCTGCTGTCCCTTTTCCTAAGCATCAATTTTCTCTCTTACTGCCAAAGCTAACTCAGTATGTACTCTGCATTTTCTTCCTCCACTCACTTCCTTCCCATCCATACTAACCCCTTTCTCCGTTGGGAATGTTTGAGTAATTCACTTAACACTACACCCTTCGCACCCACACATATACTCTTACCTTTGTTTGTATTCATTCTCCTGTTCTCTGTTCTCTATTTTTGTTTTTATTTTTCCTCTTCCTCTTTGCTATATTACTATGTTTCCCTGCTTCTCTCTTAGGTATGAAGCAGCTCAATCACATAAACACTACAGATAAAAAAAAAAATCTCTTCACCAATCCCTCCAATCTTCTCACAAGGATTACCTTCATTGTTAGCTTGATTTCAGCTCAGTCTTCATACCTGGTCTTCCTGACTTTGCACTTCTGTCTCTACTGGGCCTTGTATGTAACACTTATAGTTTTTCTGATACCTGTTGAATATCTCTCTCTAGCTTTCATGACTTATCATTTCTCTTCCAAAATAAAAAAAACTCCCTCACTTGCAGTATTTCTGTGTTTTGCCTTACATCAGCACTCAGAGCATCTTACATCCCTTCTCCTTCCTATTGGCTTTGCAATTTCTCTCTTTCTCTCTGCTCTCCACATTTCTCCAACCACCTCTTACTATCTGTTTTCAGCTGAGAATAATGAAATGTTATCAAAATGCAGTAGGACCAAGATATACCAACAAATGCACATAGAGAAACTTGAATCTAGGCACTAACGAAAAAGCGGTAGGTGTTGAGAACATCTCAGCATTGCCCAGTGATTTGAGGCCAAATCATTGGCAATGCTGCCATCCACTGGAATTTGTTGATAGAACATATCTTAAGAAGTCAATAGTTCTCACAGAAGATTATTTGATATATCACTGCACTGCATTACATAATAAAATAGTGATTGATCAGTTCCATTTAGCTGTTGTAGTATCAGGGTCCAGTTTTTGTGTTTTTGAACATAGAAAAGCACTGATCCATTCAGTCTTTTAAGTTAAAAACAAACAAACTGAAAATCTCCACTGTCACATGCTCATGCATTTGGACAATTGTGGTTCAAATTGCCAGATGCATTAAAGACACTTAGATATGCAGACTAGAGGAGTCAGAAATCAAAACACAAACTTTGTGATTGGTAGATGATGTCACGGCGCGGGCCGTATAGGGCGAACTGATTCAACACAGACACCGGGTGAACGTGACAAGAATTTTTTACATCAGGTGACAAAAACATGAATACACACTAATGTGGATTTTTGGGCTACATCCACACTAATTCGTTTTCATTTGAAAACGCATCGTTTTCTCTCCGTATCGGCCTCCCGTCCACACTGAGACAGCGTTGTCCCCGAAGGAAAACGCAGCGTTTTCAAAACGGTCTCGAAAAAGAATACATTCGAAGACGGTGCTTTCGCATCGCAGTGTGGACAGCGAAACGTGGGGACACTACAGGAGTACACTTGGGCTGGGGAGATACAAAGGTTAAGGCTGATATACACACACTGTGTCCTGGAACTGCTATGACTGACACCTGGAAAGGAAACAGGCAATGGAGGGCTATAAAATTCACTAGCAGTAGACTGTGACTATGAACAGGGGCTGGGAGACTATGACTGTGGGAACTATGCAGTGTTGGGGAGTAACGGAATACACGTACCACCGTTACGCATTTAAAATACAAAATATGAGTAACTGTATTCCGTTACAGTTACCGTTTAAAAAGGTGGTATTCAGAATACAGTTACTTTGTGGAAATAAAGGGATTACACGACAGTCTTTTCCTGTTTCATATGTTCGGCTCTGCCCTCTTTATTTTTGGTTTCCACGCTCCAAACAAAACATGCATTAAGAGGCTCTAATACCTGCGTCTCAATCTCGCGGCCCATGTCACCCCTACTTGTGGCCCGCATGACGTGAAGAAATATTTTTTTTAAATTATTCACAAAAATTATTTAATATGAAGGCAATAGGCAGAGCGTTACAGGCATAGCCCTAAAGAATGTAGCCTCATGGGCAGTGTAGTCCGTGCTGCAGGGAGAATGGACTGCCATACCCGTTATGTGTCTGTGAGCGAGGGAGGAAGAAAAAGGAGTCGAAAAGTCAACACCGACCAGAAGCGGGAGCTGGAAGCATGTAAATATAATAATAACCACTGCAGCCAAAAAGAGTGCCTGACGAGCCCAGTTGTAAGTACGCTATTAAGACTGGACTGTACACTGTGTTCGTGTTTTCCTCTGAAACAATAAGTTCTGTTGGAGCAGCCTTTCAACGCCTCTCTCTGTCTCTCACTAGCAAAGTTGACCCAGACAACAAAGTAAAGCTAGTTTTCGGCTACAACCCCGACACAGAACCCGACGTATTAGCCAGAGGTCCCTTTACTACGGTTCAGAGCCGCGGACCTGTTTTATATACGCGCGGAATAGTTTTCTATTCGAGATCGCTGCAAAAAGTGCAGCCTTACCTAATGTCCACCCTACTGTTACTCATTTTATATTAAGATTTAAAAATCTAGTCGGTATTGCTATGGCGAGTAACCTTCAGTAAAACTAATAATTCACACAGCAATAGTACATTCATGTAGTTGTAAAAAGCATGATAATATAATAGGTAATCCAAAGTATTCAGAATACGTTACTTTCACTGAGTAACGTAACGGAATACGTTACAAAATATATTTTGGGGCATGTATTCTGTAATCTGTAGTGGAATACTGTGGCGTGGGTGTGGTCTCTGGCCAGCTGCAGAGGAGGGGTGACGCAGTGAGCTCCCGGGGTGGCGCAGGGGCGGGGTGAACAGGTGTGCTGGGATCTGACAGTGATTGTGTCTCTTTATATGTTGGCAGTGACAGTCGGAGGGAGACCGGACATGACAGCAGAGAGAGAGGGAGTGTCTGTGTCCCAGTCAATAAAACCACAGTATCAAATAAAAGTTCTGCTGTCAACATATTCGCTCCAGCATATGCTTCTTGGGTCCAACGTTACAAATACATTTTAAAAGTAACCTTCCCAACACTGGAACTATGATACTAAGGCTTGGAGGGGTTCTTAAGACATGATCGGGGATCTAAAAGTCCAATGGAAGACGGAGGGCGCTGGGCCTCTGTAATCACAGAAAAGGAGAGTTAAAGGTAGCTGGGTGGATTTTGAAGATAGGATTTTTCTGTAGTGAGTATGTTCAGGCTTACTTGTGAGCAGGTGGAGATTGCTTCGGAGGGAGGCTAGGTCCAGGTGAGTTTGCGACGTCGTGAATCCAAATGGGGTCGAGCGCTGAGGCGGGGGGAGCAGGCAGGTGAGGAAAAGTAGAGAGATCTGTACCTGGGCAGCAGTGGAGTGGGTTGGCAGAAGCGACTAGCGACCAGACTAAATTAACAGTGACAGTTTGCAGGCATAGTCCATGGATTTAACTGAAGACAGAGAGTCAGGCTAGCACAAATACAAACAACAGCAAAAGACATGAACAGATTAGCACTAATGGTGATTAGCAGACATTCAGGTGACAAGTGGTTTCAAACGCTGGTCTTATACTGCCAACATAATCAGCCTCAGGTTGATTATGTTCCTACGTGGAATGAAGGTCTCCGCCCAGGGGAGGAGACCTAGAGCACAGCAAACCAACATGCCACTCACCCGGACCATGACAGATGGCGTGCTTTGGCTCCAAAGCCACAACTGCCTCAAAACACAACGTTCCACCCATCCATCCATCCATCCATCCATCCATCCATCCGTCCATCCATTCGCTTCCGCTTATCCTCTTCAGGGTCGCTGGAACCTATCCCAGCTGTCTTAGGGCGAGGCAGGGTACATCCTGGACAAGTCGCCAGTTTGTCACAGGTTTTACACGTAGACACAGAAAACTATTCACAATCACATTCACTCCTGCATTCAAAGCTATGGGCACTTTAAAGTTTCCAATTAACCTAACTCCAATGAGTCTTTGAAATGTGGGAGGAAGCTGAAGCACCCAGAGAGAACCCAAGCAAACATGGGGAGAACATGCAAACGCCCTCTTCCATTTTCCTTTTTTTCAACAAAAGTATCACACACAGCCTTCAGTTATCACAGTTGCAGCACATTAACACACACGCATGTATACTTTCCTCTTCAGCTATTCACTATCGATCCACTGGTAATTAATGATATAGTATTTATATATATTATATATAAATATTATATATATATTAACTGCTCCCTTTCACAAATAATGTTTTCTAAAGCTATTCTCTTTCTTTGGCCATTGATGTTATTTACATTGCATTTTATATTTTATGGAAATACCTTGGCAGTTTGCACTAAATGCTATCTTCTCACGCCTACCTATTCACTGTCTCTTTCTCTTTTATCAGGCTTTTAGTCTGGTGTTAAACCAGCAGAACACAGCTCAGGTTGGCTGAGATCAAATGACTGAATGGGAGAGTCAAGGGTACTCTACCACCATGAAAATCTCTTTGGTTGCTTTTGTTGTAGGTTTATGTCTCTCTGAATAATGAAATGCCATCCACTGAGTTTTATTGCATTCATGTTGCTTCTGTCAGCATTGAAATTATTATGTACAACAAAAAAAGTGTATTTTTGTGTCACAAGCTTTTTTGATTTGTTTTGTTGTTATTTTATTAACCTATATTAATATTAATATATTACCATGCATTCACCTATATTAGCATGGGTTGATCATGTTAATTTTAAGAGATAATCTGGAGATAAAATTTATGTATGTTTAAACTGCTAGCAATTTAAGCTTTAGGTAGCAAAATAAAAAAAATTTGTTTGTCTAAAAAGTAACTTCCTTAAGTCAAAATCAGTCCTGGAGAATTTCTGCAGAGGTGAAGTAACTCTGCACTTCTCCCACAGGCAGAGAGAGAATCCTAATGACCTTATAAACATTAAGTGTAATCACTCTGATTCTGTTTTGAGGAATGGGCTGTGGCACAATCCCTGACAAGATGGAAAACAATGCCAGCTTTATTATCAGATAGCTACTAAGATGGTATTTGACCTTCCTAAAAAAAAATACAAGAGTAGTTCCAAAAACTCAACTTTTCTGACTGGATATGAACTTAAGTATAAACCTACAGACAATTGTGTATAAATAAATGCCATTCTTGATATTACCATCAGATGGATGGTGCTAAAGGAAAAACTGACTTCACTGTCCATAGATTTATTTTATTTTTTTTAAATTTTAAGATCCTAGTCACGTTTGTCTCTCTTCCTAGTAAACCTGGTCTAAAAAACCCAGGATGTTGTCCAGTTTAAAGGGTCTGTCCTGTGCAATTGTAATTTCATCCCCCCCCCCCTCCCCCCCGCCAAATACTTGGTTAAGTCTTACTTCCATTCTTTGACTGATGAATTTGGGCTGAATGCATGGAAGCATTGACAAATGAAACATACTGTAGCACAGAATAAAGACTTTTACACAGCATCAAACGATGTATCACTGCCCACTGTTTTATTCAGAGAGAGCGAGTGAGGTTTGAGTGTCGAGGCATATATTTAAGAGTGATATAGTTTTACACATTTCAGATTAAGTCCATATATATATATATATATATATATATATATATATATATATATATATATATATATATATATAAACACCCAGCACGCCCCTGCGGGCGGTTTATCCTTCAAGCTCGGGTCCTCTACCAGAGGCCTGGGAGCTTGAGGGTCCTGCGCAGTATCTTAGCTGTTCCCAGGACTGCGCTCTTCTGGACAGAGATCTCCGATGTTAGTCCCGGGATCTGCTGGAGCCACTCGCCTAGCTTGGGAGTCACCGCACCTAGTGCTCCGATTACCACGGGGACCACCGTTACCTTCACCCTCCACATCCTCTCGAGCTCTTCTCTGAGCCCTTGGTATTTCTCCAGCTTCTCGTGTTCCTTCTTCCTGATATTGCTGTCATTCAGAACCGCTACATCGATCACTACGGCCGTCTTCTTCTGTTTGTCTACCACCACTATGTCCGGTTGGTTAGCCACCACCATTTTGTCCGTCTGTATCTGGAAGTCCCACAGGATCTTAGCTCGGTCATTCCCCACCACCCTTGGGGGCATTTCCCATTTTGACCTCGGGACTTCCAGGTTATACTCAGCATAGATGTTCCTGTACACTATGCCGGCCACTTGGTTATGGCGTTCCATGTATGCCTTGCCTGCTAGCATCTTGCACCCTGCTGTTATGTGCTGGATTGTCTCTGGGGCATCTTTACACAGCCTGCACCTGGGGTCTTGCCTGGTGTGATAGACCCCAGCCTCTATGGATCTTGTACTCAGAGCTTGTTCTTGTGCTGCCATGATTAGTGCCTCTGTGCTATCTTTCAGTCCAGCTTTGTCCAGCCACTGGTAGGATTTCTGGATATCAGCCACCTCCTCTATCTGCCGGTGGTACATACCGTGCAGGGGCCTGTCCTTCCATGATGGTTCCTCGTCTCCCTCCACTTTCTTGGGTTTCTGCTGCCTGAGGTATTCACTGAGCACGCTGTCAGTTGGGGCCATCTTCCCAATGTATTCTTGGATGTTCGTTGTCTCATCCTGGACTGTGGTCCTGACACTCACCAGTCCCCGGCCCCCTTCCTTCCGCTTAGCGTACAGCCTCAGGGTGCTGGACTTGGGGTGAAACCCTCCATGCATGGTAAGGAGCTTTCTTGTTTTTATGTCAGTGGCTTCTATCTCCTCCTTTGGCCAGCCTATTACCCCAGCAGGGTACCTGATCACGGGCAGGGCGTACGTGTTGATGGCCTGGATCTTGTTCTTACCGTTCAACTGACTCCTCAGGACTTGCCTGACCCTCTGCAGGTACTTGGTGGTTGCAGCTTTCCTAGCGGCCTCTTCATGGTTCCCATTCGCCTGCGGGATCCCCAGGTACTTGTAACTGTCCTCTATGTCTGCAATGTTGCCTTCTGGTAGTTCAATCCCCTCAGTTCTGACTACCTTCCCTCTCTTTGTTACCATCCGACTACACTTCTCCAGCCCGAACGACATTCCAATGTCATTGCTGTATAGCCTGGTAGTGTGGATCAGTGAATCGATGTCTCGTTCACTCTTGGCATACAGCTTGATGTCATCCATGTACAGGAGGTGGCTGACAACTGCTCCGTTCCGTATATACACACACATGTATATATATATATATATATATACACATATGTGATTTTATAGACCCACAGTAGGTGTATTGGTGTTCGGTACACTGTAAAAAAAAAAAAACGTTGCGAAAACTTAAAAACTCAAGGCAACCCACTGCATTTATGTTTTTAGGTTCTGATCGATAACTTATAATTTCAAGTTTAGGAGCAAAGTTGTTTCAGCTAATGTTTTTGTGTTTACAAAATTAATAATTGTGCTTTTTCTTAACTCATATTTTATTGTTTTGGCAACGTATTTCCTAAAGTTTACACAAGGTATTAGTTTTGGTTTTGGTAACGTATTTCCTAAAGTTTACACAACTTTTTTTTTTTTGTTTTGCCAATCAATTTCCTAAAGTTTAGAAAAAGTATCTTTTATAGTTTTCATGAGGTGCTCCCTGTTGTACCAATGAATGTTTACACAGTTGATTTTCAAATAACTTTATTGTGTTCAAACACAACTGCACCACTGACAATGTTGACTTTTGAGATCAGCCATTTTTAAACATACTGACAACATTCAGCCACAAATACAGTCCTTCCAAAAACACAAAAGTCAAATTTTTGTAACAAATGTTACTCATCCAATTTTAAAGGTGTGGTATTGTCAGACAGAATATCAAACCTATCTTGATAGATAGTCACTAACAAACAGATTCAAAACACAGACGGCAGGAACTTCTAACTGGTTTCCATACAGCAAACAACTTTCAAACAAATCTTTCCACCACTTGTCTTTTAATAGTAATGGTATCAACACTCCAATTTCCTCTGAAGTTCAGTATTGTGCCACATTTGTTATAAAACTAGTACAAATGTACCTAAAACCAGATTATAAAAATTGTTTAAAACAGTTCAAGTTAGAATAAACCCTTTCAACATTTTATAAAAACTTGTTGTACATGAAATCTGCAATCAGCCATGCAAGCGACATTAAGTAAAGTTAGAACAGAAGAGATTGATTCGGAACTTTCTGCACCTTACCGTTTTCTTAAAGCCAGAAATTAACCTTTTTCAGAGCAACTTACCACAAAACCCAAAAACTGTAAATCAAAACAAATTGCTGCATTCTGTTTTACACAAGTTGCATTTGAGTTGAACATGTTGTCAAATAGGTTAGACTTTGGTTAAGAGCTTGGTTTTGAAGCTTCTAACCCTCTGGGAACAGGTAGATGTCAACTCCATAAAAATGTGTTGCACAGCTTCAAATGTGTACTTGAGTTCTTTGGGAAACTCCATGTTGAGCCCATAAAGTAGGCCAAAGAGGTAGGCAAAGGCAGTGGGAAGGTCTGGCAGATCATCAAGAATAATGTCCTCTTCCAAAACAATGGCAGTGTTGACCACTGTGGACTGCGAGTTGGGTCCCACGTAGTCCTCCAGAACAGTGAGGATGCCCACCGTAACACCTCGGGTTGCCCTCTCAACTGGATCTGTATCCTATGCAAAATAAAAAAACAGTACATATAAGTCTCTGAAAACCAAAACTGAAGATTGAGTAGATTTGCATGCTCACCAGACATGTTAAGAAGAGTTTGGTCTCGTCGTCGCGAACAAATATCGGTAACCCTTCCAAACTGATGGTTCGTCGATGCTGGACTATGGTGGACTGGACTATGAGACCTAAAACAAGGAAATCAAATAAGACTCCTACCATTTTGTTTTTAAAACACATTAAGTGTTGTTGCTAAAAATACAGCCTTAAGAAATAAGATGTTGAAATGAGTTATTCCAGATAATTGCTCATGGTTTTGTCAGGTTCTTTTTGTTTGTTTTTTTAAGTAATTTTGATGTGCAACAAATGTAGCACACTTATTACAACATTTATAACAAAGTGCCATGAGTGGGATGAGAATTGAACTGTCTGTCATGACCTGCCATCTGCCAAACACACAGCGCTGCTTGTTAGCTTATAATCCCATTCAGGACACACTTTTTGAAAACAATTTTTACATCAATTTAGTAAATATTTAATAAAGTATCTTTTGTTACAGTGGGAACTTTAGGTTCCTCATAAACCAGACACAAATACATATTATATACAGTGGGGCAAAAAAGTATTTAGTCAGCCACCGATTGTGCAAGTTCCCCCACTTAAAATGATGACAGAGGTCAGTAATTTGCACCAGAGGTACACTTCAACTGTGAGAGACAGAATGTGAAAAAAAAATCCATGAATTCACATGGTAGGATTTGTAAAGAATTTATTCGTAAATCAGGGTGGAAAATAAGTATTTGGTCAATAACAAAAATACAACTCAATACTTTGTAACATAACCTTTGTTGGCAATAACAGAGGTCAAACATTTACTATAGGTCTTTACCAGGTTTGCACACACAGTAGCTGGTATTTTGGCCCATTCCTCCATGCAAATCTTCTCAAGAGCAGTGATGTTTTGGGGCTGTCGCCGAGCAACACGGACTTTCAACTCCCGCCACAGATTTTCTATGGGGTTGAGGTCTGGAGACTGGCTAGGCCACTCCAGGACTTTCAAATGCTTCTTACGGAGCCACTCCTTTGTTGCGCGGGCGGTGTGTTTTGGATCATTGTCATGTTGGAAGACCCAGCCTCGTTTCATCTTCAAAGTTCTCACTGATGGAAGGAGGTTTTGGCTCAAAATCTCACGATACTTGGCCCCATTCATTCTGTCCTTAACACGGATCAGTCGTCCTGTCCCCTTGGCAGAAAAACAGCCCCATAGCATGATGTTTCCACCCCCATGCTTCACAGTAGGTATGGTGTTCTTGGGATGCAACTCAGTATTCTTCTTCCTCCAAACACGACGAGTTGAGTTTATACCAAAAAGTTCTACTTTGGTTTCATCTGACCACATGACATTCTCCCAATCCTCTGCTGTATCATCCATGTGCTCTCTGGCAAACTTCAGACGGGCCTGGACATGCACTGGCTTCAGCAGCGGAACACGTCTGGCACTGCGGGATTTGATTCCCTGCCGTTGTAGTGTGTTACTGATGGTGACCTTTGTTACTTTGGTCCCAGCTCTCTGCAGGTCATTCACCAGGTCCCCCCGTGTGGTTCTGGGATCTTTGCTCACCGTTCTCATGATCATTTTGACCCCACGGGATGAGATCTTGCGTGGAGCCCCAGATCGAGGGAGATTATCAGTGGTCTTGTATGTCTTCCATTTTCTGATGATTGCTCCCACAGTTGATTTTTTCACACCAAGCTGCTTGCCTATTGCAGATTCACTCTTCCCAGTCTGGTGCAGGTCTACAATTCTTTTCCTGGTGTCCTTCGAAAGCTCTTTGGTCTTGGCCATGGTGGAGTTTGGAGTCTGACTGGTTGAGGCTGTGGACAGGTGTCTTTTATACAGATGATGAGGTCAAACAGGTGCCATTCATACAGGTAACAAGTGGGGGACAGAAAAGCTTCTTACAGAAGACGTTACAGGTCTGTGAGAGCCAGGGATTTTCCTTGTTTGAGGTGACCAAATACTTATTTTCCACCCTGATTTACGAATAAATTCTTTACAAATCCTACCATGTGAATTCATGGATTTTTTTTTCACATTCTGTCTCTCACAGTTGAAGTGTACCTCTGGTGCAAATTACTGACCTCTGTCATCATTTTAAGTGGGGGAACTTGCACAATCGGTGGCTGACTAAATACTTTTTTGCCCCACTGTATATATATTACCTGTTCATCAAACTTCTGCAACAGGGAATCCATGTCATTGCGGAAAGCAGCTTTTCTAATTCGATACAGCTTAATCAGCCGAAGTGAGTAAGTGTCGAGGGCAGTCATGAAGGTCCCCATGAGATCCTTGGTGGTAATGCGTGAGAATTCCGCACAAATCTACAAAGCAACAAAAAAAATCTATATATATATATATAGAAGAAAACTTTTAAAGGTACATTATATAAAAATCACATTGTTTTCAAATTTGGTTAAAACAGCTTAATTTCAAAACATTTAGTTAGTCTCGGTTGATCTATTGGTCAGGCCTTGATTGGATTTAGTGGTGGTACAAATTATAACTGACGCATTAAAAAAAAAAAGAAAAAGAAAAATCTGATCGGCAGATTTTACAGTAAGTCTACCTAATCAAATGTTGATAAGAAAAAATAATGGTTTCAATTGTTACAGGATGCATTGCAGAAAATAAATAAATCAATAAATTGTATTTTAAATTCATTGCAAAAATTTTATTAATTTTATAGTTATGTAAGAATGAAGTAAGAATAACATCCTGTGGTCAAATTTGGATACTTTCATAACACGCAAGTGACTTTCTCAATCCTGTTCTGTGAGTTTCATGGCTGTTGCCTGCTAAGGGTCACCACCAAAAGATTCTAGATGCCCAGTGAAGACAAGTCATTGCGGCGACCGTGGTTCAGGGGGTTGGGAAGCTCATCTGTAACCGGAAGGATGCTGGTTCTATCCCCCAGCTCTCTCTGTCCTGGTCGTTGTGTCCTTGGGCAAGACCCTTTACCCTACCGCTTACTGGTGTTGGCCAGATGGGCCAATGGTGCGATATGGCAGCGTCGCTTCTGTCAGTCTGCCCCAGGGCAGCTGTGGCTACAACTGTGGTTTCCCTGCACCGATGTGTTAATGTGAGAGTGAGTGAGTAGTGGAATTGTAAAGCGCTTTGGGTGCCCAGAGAAGAGCAAAATAAAAGCAATCCGTTATTATACACAGTAAGTTGACAAGTAAATAGATTTCACTTCAATAGAGTTGTTGGTAATACCAAAATTAGCTTCATATTTTTAGAGCCAACTATTTTTTTATATTTTACCATTAGCATTGTTAGCTCAACGGTAGCCTTCAACCTTTTCTACAAGATATTGGAGTGATACAAACAGATGCTTCTCAAGGGCACAAGAAATGGAGCTCACGTTCATTTACTCACCCAGACAAGTTTCAAGGCATTTGGAGTTGTTCAGAAGAAATTTTAAAGGTCCTATATCATGTAAAAATCAACTTTTTGGAGCTTTTAAACACATTTTAATGTTATTTCCTTAGATTAAAAACCCTCCAGAGTGGTTTTTGGCTTAATTCAGGCATTTCTTAGTTGTCTCAGTGAATCCTTTCCCCATAACCGTGGCTCAGCTCTCTCCTGCAAAACGACTGACTCGTAACATTGGGATTAAAATTTCTTTCTAACAACTCCAAATGCCTTGAAATTTGTCTGGGTGAATAAATGAACGTTTTCCATTCTAGAAATAAGACCACACTGAAAAAAAACAAACAAAAAAAAACTGGAAGTTTTCCTTTAAATATTTAAGAGATTATCTTACCTGTTCTTTCAAGAAGAGAGCTGGCCATCTGAGCTGCATTTCCTTGACCAAGGGCTGCATCTCCACAACTTCTTTCCTCCTGAGAGAGAATGTGATGTCCATCTTTTGGGTGATGAGTGCCATGTTCTTATCCCTCTTCTTCATTTCATCTTCCAAAATGCATCTTTCATTTTCAAGAGACTCATCATTGTAGTTTTCTGGGACATCAGGGATAAAGTTGACTTCACCTCGCTTTGGTTTCTTTAAGGAAAATCTATTTGAGCCACTGTCATCTTCTTCCCCTCTTCTTTTTCGATTGACTGCAACTTCACTACATCCAGCTTGACTTAGCTTGGAACGGTAGTTGCCAAGCTTGAACTTAATGCTTATTGCCCAACCATCATATCCTGTGCCATTGCCAGGCTCTTTGAGGCAGGGATGTTTGGAAACTAGCTCCTGTGCAACAGATGTTATTTCATTCTTGTCAGGGTAGGCTTTGATTGCAAACATTTCTTGTGCCAGCTTGTCTAGAATTTCCATCTTGATGTCTCTTGTTAAACTTAAATTTGCCCCTGCTTTCTCATATACCTCATTGCCCTTGCAAACTTTTAACGCTACATCATAGGAAAAGGTTGGGATAGGAAATGGATTTGGCCACTGTGAAGTGCTACGCATGTAGGTCTGGGTTGATGAGGATGGGCTGAAAGAAGATGCTGAACTCACACTGGCTGTATCAATAGATGAGATAGCGCTATGATCAGATGGAGTCTGTGGTGGCGAGGCTGATGCATTTTCCTCCCAAATGAGGTGTAACACTGCCCGTCCAGCAGGTAGCTCATTAATATCCATCAGGTTGCAAAGTGCGTTCCCAAAATCTGGGTCTTCATATTGTATTGCAAAGTCACCTTCAAGTCCAAGCTTTGCTTGTAGTTCATCTTGAAGCTGCTTCACAGATTCTGGAACAGTGGACAGTTGGATTTTTCTGATACGTTTTGGACTGACGTGGACTCGCAGTAACAGGGCCTGTGAAGACAAACCAAAAAAGGGCGCAATTCTAAATAATTGACAAATTCAAAGTAATCAACTGAAAACTATTTAAGAATAATACATACCATCACTTTCAATGCAGGAGGCACGTAACAGGTGTCACCATCAGTTGTCCAGCTACACAGTATTCACCTAAAGGGTGGTAATCATTCAAATCTTCTGGGTCAAGTATTTCCAGATCTTTGTAGCTGCTGTCAAGCCGATATGATCTGTAGTGTTCCATAAACCAAGAGGAGAGCTTTGTAGCAACAAATGACACTTTCCCAAAATGTCTACCAAAATGTTCAGTATCTTGTAGAATTCAGGCAGTCCACTCAGTTGTCCTGATGAAATGATCATGCCTTTAACATACTGGGTCCCATACAGATAAACACATTTAGCAAATGACACAGCTTTTACCTGTGGATATTTCAGTTTCAAGCAATTCTGAAGATTTTCATTCAAGAAACAGATGTCAACTGTGTCAATATTATCAACATGCAGACTTGGTTTAAAAAGACTGTGACCATCTAAGAAGTATGCCATCATCTGTTGATGCTTTGAAGAAAGTGTTAGTAGTATATTCTTAAAGCATTGGACATCATGCACAGTTTTCTTGAAAAAGTTGTGCTTAGATTCAAATCGAATAGTCCACAAATCAACTAAGGGACCAAAACAACGCACAAGATGACTATAATGTTCAATATAGTGGTGTTTTGGCTTCAAATTAAAATCAGGAAAAGTCTCTATCAGTAGTCGTCGATGATCCAATATTTTGGTGTCCAAGTATGACAATATTTCTTCTGATAGAGTTGTCGAGACAACAATCTCAACAAGCTCCTTAAGGTCCATCAATACTTCCCATGATGGCTCATGTTCTGGTATACTGGTCCCAATGATAAAAGGCAGCAAACGCAAAAGTGTCCAGTCATGTCCATTGCCACTCACTCTTCCTGTTCCAAAACTGGCTTTTGTAATTTGTTGTGGCTTGTTGAGCTTATCAGAGAATTTATATGGAAATGATTTTATACGTTTGTTTAGTCCTTCAAATGTAATAAAACCCTTTCTGATTAAATCTTGAAGACACAAACACAATTCCACAGGGACAACACCTTCAAAGAAATCATGTAATATATCTGGAGGAAATCCAGTGACTGGATGAAAATAGGACAACGCACTTAAGGCACAGGAACCTTTGACACCACACACACTTTGTCTTTGACCATCCTCAAGCTCTTCTAGAAAAATGTTATGCTGTTCCACAGTTCTTAATGGAAATTCTGTAGGATCAAGAGCTGCAATCTGATGTTTATCAATACTACAAAATCGACAAAATTTGTCGACATTAAAGGACTCCAAAAAGCCCGCAAGGCTGTGAGCCCCAAGGTTATCTGCACAGACACAAAATACAGTTCCCTTTAAAAAACTATTTAAAGATTCAACATACACCCCTGTGCTTTCAAGACATTTTAAATCCTCAGTGAGTGAATAAAGAAAAGCATCATACCCAAACTGTTTAACGTCTACACTTTTACCAAGAAGAGCAAGCTGTATTGAGGTCAATGTAGAACGAAACCTTGCAGATAAGTTGAGTACAACCCAATAGACGGCAGTTATTTTATGAATTTTTCGAGATGTTCCTAAAGGGTTGCATATTTCAAAGTCGTCAATATACAAAGCTAAACTAATGCAAGTATCTTGCAATCCTAAAAGCTTGTTGTTTTTGAAATACTGCCCATCTCTAAATGATCTGTAACCTTCACTAATTTCTTTATCAAATGCTAACTTTTCAAAGAAACTTTTCTCTTTCAATAAGTTCTCCAAGACCTGGTTTACTGAGACATAAACAAATGTATTTCTAGTTCTCGCTTTGTAGATGTACTCTGTAGGCTCAATTACATGAAAATTATTCTTGAAATAAATATTTCTCTTGTAATTAGTAGATAATGCACCTTTTGGTTCTGTTGAGATAATTAATGGGTTGGTTTTGAAAAGTGCATCATTTATATTTTTAATTACATCATCATCTGCCTCAATGTTCTGTTCAGCAAGCACCTCTTTGATTCTTTGAAATGAATGAACCTGAGAATATTTTAAAATGTCACTAATTCCCTCAATAATTCTCTGCAAAGCACTTTTAGAAACATGTAACAATGTTTGCATGCATAGAAAAAGTCTAGCTATTTTATGTTCAAGACATTGGTAATCTACAAACTCATTGTCCTCTTTATCACTTGATGCTACACCTGAACCACTTGGTAATGTCTCTGGCTCCTGAGAGGTATTTAAGGATTTATCAGGGGAGCTACTTTCACTAGGACATGCATTTGCATGAGAAATCAGTCTAATACAGTTTTTTATATCTTTTGAGTTTTTGTGCTTTCTGCTTGTGTGTGACGTAAAGGTTGATAAATTGTTGGTGGCATAGTCACATTTTTGGAAAGGACAGGATACAGTCTGATGTTTTTTAAGTGCCTTAAAATATGTGAAATAAATGTATGCTGTGAGCAGTTTTCCTTAAATTCACAAAAATCACAAAAAAATGTTGAGATCTCCTGCCTTTTCTTAGCCCTGTTGTGTGATCTGCTGAGGTGAGACTTCAATGCCCCTCGTGTCCTAAACGAACAGACGCAGTCACTGTAAACACAGGGCAAATGAAATCCTCTTCTATGTCGTAGCTGGTGATGCCTTAAAAGTACTTCTTGGCTTGAACAGACAAAAGAGCAGAACTGGCACTGCATACAAAAACTATAATGAGAAGAGAGGAGAGGACAGTGTCAACAATTCAAAAGAAACCTGAATTAATCTCAAATTACCAAAGTTACATTACCTGATTACCTGATTCTTTTGGGGGTGGGGGTAGGCGCTCCTGTTCTGATTCCTCTCCTTACCAACTCTCCATCAATCCCTCACAAATCAGGACAAGCAAGCAGTGGTCTGGAGTTGGCTTTTAATTCTCTAAATAAATAAAAATACCAATTAGTTTTAAAATAAAATACCAGCTTCCTGACATTACTTAAGAATGTTTTTCTCCTGTCCTAATTGTTTTGGCTCACTAAAGTGAGCTGATTCTGCCTTGTAAAATGCCATATAAAACAGTGTAAAACAAATAATTTACAAAACATACATTACATCAAATGTTTAATTTATTAAATGTTTAATTTATTAAATTTATTATTAACAAATTGTATTCTACATGGAATGCACCAACAGTGTACTGGGATGTATTATGTATGCCAAGGATAATTTTGTGTGATTGGTTTTACAACTTAGAATGACAAACATTGGATTGAAAGTATGAGTGGGATAAAACTACTGAAGCATCTGTTTAAATTATCAGTGCATTTATTAATGATGCTCCATAAATAAACCAAAACAATGTTGTGCATAACAAAAAGCTCACAATTGTGCAGTCAAAATGTAAACAAAAAGATGCTGAGCATAATAACAAAGACAGATTTCGCAGCTGCTCTGTTTCCAAGTTCTACTGCGTGACTGACAGCGTGGAGTTTGAAATGCTCTTTGTAACCGTGTCTCTTACAGGTGCCATTTATGGTCCTTATACACACAATACGGTAATATTGAGTGATACTACTCTGCTTCAACGTAAAAGTACCAAAACATTTTTGACAGATTTTTTTAAGCTGTGTACCACATAAAATTGGTTCGCGATCAGTAAGCACAACCAGAATTCATACATAAGGCGCACTGTCGATTTTTGAGAAAAAATTGATTTTTGAGAAAATCGAAAGGATTTTAGGCCGTGCGTCAAGGCGTTAGCTCGTTAGAGCCGCCCAGCTCCACGCACGCGGTGATCCGCGGTAACTAGTTAACGGAGATTTGCCCCGTTGATGCAGTTATGGCATTAACTTTATGCTGACAGCACTAAAATAGTAATCTTCAAATGTTTTCTTTTTACCGACCAGCTCCTCTTTGATAGCTGCCGTGTCCATCTTGTTGCCTGCAGGTGAAGCGATGGGGGAGGGGGAGTTGTGTTCAGTGAAGGAGAGAGCCGAGGCGGAGTAATGTTGTGTAGAGACAAAAGTGGACGAAAGAGAGGCAAACTTGCGGCTCCACAGGGTGGCGCTGTCACTTGGTGTTCGCTCGCTCGCTCTGTGGTATAGTATCGCTTCCTGTTCCTGCTCAAACACAGTGGTGTTTCTGAGTAGCTTATTTGCTTAGCAGTTTAATTAACAACTTTTAAATACATTCTTTTTTCACAGTATAATCTTCACGTGCTTCATCCGAAGCACACTTTCTGTGTACTCACTACCTAATTTATAGTATTCACTCACTGTCTCTGTACTGTTTCGCTAGCTTAGCTCGTAGCCGACCCGTTAGCACCATGGCTACTTCACCTGTCCCTTCTGCACTTTCTTGCTCATTGTGTCAGATGTTTAGTTACTCCTCGGCCTCCTTTAGCAGTAATGATATCTGTAACAAATGTAGCATATTTGCAGCTCTGGAGGCCAGGATTACTGAATTGGAGACTCGGCTTTGCACCCTGCTCTCACCCTTAGCTAGCCAGGCCCCTGTAGCTGGTGCAGCCGAAGATAGCGTAGGCCCCGCTAGCTGTTCCCCGGCAGACCCCAAGCAGCTGGGGAAAGGCTGGGTAACGGTGAGAAGGAAGCGTAGTCCTAAACAGAAGCCCCAGGTACACCACCAACCCGTTCATGTGTCTAACCGTTTTTCCCCACTCGGTGACACACCCGCCGGGGGTCAAACTCTGGTAATTGGTGACTCTGTTCTCAGACATGTGAAGCTAGAGACACCGGCAACCATAGTCAATTGTCTTCCAGGGGCCAGAGCAGGCGACATTGAAGGAAATTTAAAACTGCTGGCTAAGGGTAAACGTAAATTCAATAAAATCATAATTCACGTCGGCAGTAATGACACCCGGTTACGCCAATCGGAGGTCACTAAAATCAATATTGAATCGGTGTGTAACTTTGCCAAAACAATGTCGGACTCTGTAGTTTTCTCTGGTCCCCTCCCCAATCAGACCAGGAGTGACATGTTTAGCCGCATGTTCTCCTTAAATTGCTGGCTGTCTGAGTGGTGTCCCAGAAACGATGTGGGCTTCATAGATAATTGGCAAACCTTCTGGAGGAAACCTGGTCTTGTTAGGAGAGATGGCATCCATCCCACTTTGGATGGAGCAGCTCTCATTTCTAGAAATATCGACAAATTTATTAAACCTCTCAAAACATGACTATCCAGAGTTGGGACCAGGAAGCAGAGTTGCAGTCTTACACGCCTCTCTGCAGCTTCTCTCCTCCTGCTACCCCCCCAAAAACCCATCTCCATAGAGACTGTGTCTGCTTCCAAAAAGACAAAAAACAAACTAAAAACCAGCAACAAACAACTTAAACAATCACAAAGAAAGAACAATACAGTATCCACATCTGAACCAAAGAGTAAAACAGTGAAATGTGGATTATTAAATATTAGGTCTCTCTCCTCCAAGTCTCTGTTAGTACATGACTTAATAATTGATCAACAAATTGATTTACTCTGCCTTACAGAAACCTGGTTGCAGCAGGATGATTATGTTAGTTTAAATGAATCAACACCCCCGAGTCATTCTAGCTACCAGAAATCTCGAAGCACAGGTCGAGGGGGCGGTGTGGCAGCAATTTTTCACACCAGTCTATTAATTAATGAAAGACCAAGACAGACTTTTAATTCATTTGAAAGCCTGATGCTTAGCATTGTCCACCCCAGCTGTGAAACTCAGAAACCAGTCTTACTTGTTATCATCTATCGTCCACCTGGGCCTTACACAGAGTTTCTGTCTGATTTCTCAGACTTTATATCTAATTTAGTTCTGAGCTCAGATAAAATAATTATTGTGGGTGATTTTAACATCCATGTAGATGCTAAAAATGACAGCCTCAACATGGCATTTAATCTGTTGTTAGACTCAATTGGCTTCTCTCAAAATGTAAAAGAACCCACCCACCACTTTAATCACACTCTAGATCTTGTTTTAACATATGGCATAGAAACTGAACATTTAACAGTGTTTCCTGAAAACCCTTTCCTGTCTGATCATTTCTTGATAACATTTACATTTACAATAATTGATTACGCAGCAGTGGAGAGTGGACTTTATCAAAGTAGATGTCTTTCTGAAAGCGCTGTAACTAAGTTTAAGAATATAATCCAGCCACTGTTATCATCGTCAATGCCCTGTACCAACACAGAGCAGAGCAGCTATCTGAACGCTACCCCAACAGAGGTCGATTATCTTGTTAATAATTTCACCTCCTCACTACGTACGACTCTGGATACTGTAGCTCCAGTGAAAACTAAGGTCTCTAATCAGAAGTACCTGACCCCGTGGTATAATTCTCAAACACGTACCCTAAAGCAGATGACTCGTAATCTGGAGAGGAAATGGCGTGTCACAAATTTAGAGGATCATCATTTAGCCTGGAGAAATAGTTTGTTGCTTTATAAGAAAGCCCTCCGCAAAGCCAGAACAGCTTACTACTCATCACTGATTGAAGAAAATAAGAACAACCCCAGGTTTCTCTTCAGCACTGTAGCCAGGCTGACAAAAAGTCAGAGCTCTGTTGAGCCAACCATCCCTTTAACGTTAACTAGTGATGACTTCATGAACTTCTTCACAAATAAAATTTTTATCATTAGAGAAAAAATTACCAATAATCATCCCACAGATGTAATATTATCTACAGCTACTCTTAGTTCCATTGATGTTAAGTTAGACTCTTTTTTTCCAATCGATCTTTCTGAGTTAACTTCAATAATTACTTCCTCCAAACCATCAACGTGTCTTTTAGACCCCATTCCTACAAAACTGCTCAAAGAAGTCCTGCCATTGATTAATTCTTCGATCTTATATATGATCAACCTATCTCTAATAATCGGCTATGTACCACAGGCCTTCAAGGTGGCTGCAGTTAAACCTTTACTCAAAAAGCCATCTCTAGACCCAGCAGTCTTAGCTAATTATAGGCCAATCTCCAACCTTCCTTTCATATCATAAATCCTTGAAAGAGTAGTTGTCAAACAGCTAACAGATCATCTGCAGAGGAATGGTTTATTTGAAGAGTTTCAGTCAGGTTTCAGAGTTCATCACAGCACAGAAACAGCTTTAGTGAAGGTTACAAATGATCTTCTTATGGCCTCTGACAGTGGACTCATCTCTGTGCTTGTCCTTCTTGACCTTAGTGCAGCATTCGATACTGTTGACCATAATATTCTATTAGAGCGATTAGAACATGCTGTAGGTATTACAGGTATTGCACTGCAGTGGTTTGTATCATATCTATCTAATAGACTCCAATTTGTGCATGTAAATGGAGAGTCCTCTTCACACACTGAGGTTAATTATGGAGTTCCACAGAGTTCGGTGCTAGGACCAATTCTGTTTACATTATACATGCTTCCCCTAGGCAGCATCATTAGAAGACATAGCATACATTTTCACTGCTATGCAGATGACACCCAGCTCTATCTGTCCATGAAGCCAGATAACACACACCAATTAGTTAAACTGCAGGAATGTCTTAAAGACATAAAGACTTGGATGGCCACTAACTTTCTGCTTCTTAACTCAGATAAAACTGAGGTCATTGTACTCGGCGCTGAAAAGCTTAGAAATATGGTATCTAACCAGATTCTTACTCTGGATGGCATTACCTTGGCCTCCAGTAACACTGTGAGGAACCTTGGAGTCATTTTTGACCAGGATATGTCCTTCAACGCACATATTAAACAAATATGTAAGACTGCGTTCTTCCATTTGCGCAACATCTCTAAAATTAGAAATATCCTGTCTCAGAGTGACGCTGAAAAACTAGTTCATACATTTATTACTTCCAGGCTAGACTACTGCAATTCATTATTATCAGGATGTCCAAAAAACTCACTGAAAAGCCTTCAGTTAATCCAAAATGCTGCAGCAAGAGTACTGACAGGGACTAGAAGGAGAGAGCATATTTCTCCTGTTTTGGCTTCCCTTCATTGGCTTCCTGTTAAATCCAGAATTGAATTCAAAATCCTGCTCCTCACATACAAGGTCTTAAATAATCAGGCCCCATCTTATCTTAATGACCTTGTAGTACCATATCACCCTATTAGAGCACTTCGCTCCCGCTCTGCAGGCCTACTTGTTGTTCCTAGAGTATTTAAAAGTAGAATGGGAGGGAGAGCCTTCAGTTTTCAGGCCCCTCTTCTGTGGAACCAGCTTCCAGTTTGGATTCAGGAGACAGACACTATCTCTACTTTTAAGATTAGGCTTAAAACCTTCCTTTTTGCTAAAGCATATAGTTAGGGCTGGACCAGGTGACCCTGAATCCTCCCTTAGTTATGCTGCAATAGATGTAGGCTGCCGGGGGATTCCCATGATGCATTGAGTTTTTCCTTTCCAGTCACCTTTCTCACTCACTATGTATTAACAGACCTCTCTGTATTGAATCGTATCTGTTATTAATCTCTGTCTCTCTTCCACAGCATGTCTTTATCCTGTCTTCCTTCTCTCACCCCAACCGGTCGCAGCAGATGGCCGCCCCTCCCTGAGCCTGGTTCTGCCGGAGGTTTCTTCCTGTTAAAAGGGAGTTTTTCCTTCCCACTGTCGCCAAAGTGCTTGCTCATAGGGGGTCATATGATTGTTGGGCTTTTCTCTGTATCTATGAAGCGCCTTGAGGCGACATTTGTTGTGATTTGGCGCTATATAAATAAAATTGAATTGAATTGAATTGAATTGAATTATAATTATAATGTAACATAGACTATATCGATATAAACGATATTGTTACATCTCATATCTCGTATAAAAATATATCAATATATTTAGAAACTCGATATGTCGCCCGGTCCTAATCAATTGTTCATCTATTTTGTTCCAGCTTCATTACTGGATGCATTTTATTGGCTAAAAGTGATTCGAACAAATTAAACGACATGGCAGCGGGCGCCCCTGAAATTTATTTTTAAATAGCAGCGGGGGTGGGGGTTGCAGCCGTTGGTCATGAGCGAGACAGCCTATTTTGTTTCGTTCGGTTGTATGGCGGCCACAGACTGCACTTCATGAAATACACATAGGGGGTGTCGCGGACGCTTGTCAGATTTGAGCGCGCCTCTTTAGTAGCGATGTTTGTCGGATTTTCATTGTTTTGTGACATGGAATCTTAAATGATATAGTAAACACATACCCATAAGCCACAAGGCTTCTTAGCCTATAAAGTAATGCTATGCTAAGTTTCGGAAAAATACGATAACTTCAGTTGTGATATTTCTAAAAGACAAATTGAGACTGTTCAAACATATACTGTCTGATATAATAAAAGAAACATTACTTGCCTTTAGAAAGTTGAGATGAACGATCTATCCAGCTCCTGGTATAAAAAGCCTCTGGTTCTCATTAAGGCAGACGGCCAGGTGGCTTTCAGTCCTTGCAAAAGCGCAAAGTAGACCCCGTAGTATCCAAAAATATGAGATGCGCATGCGTGCTCAGGCACAGAAAGGCGCCAACAGCTTCAACTCACGTAAAACTTGAATTCATTCATTTTGCCAGCAATAAATTTCATCTGAGACCAACTTTTGCTCCAAAACGTTAAAGGATTAGTTGAAACCCTTAATGTATTTGAGTTTATGGGGCAACTCAACTTTTATTGTTGAATTGTGAAAGAAATGACTGTAAGCTCAACAATTGCAAGTTTGATTTTTTACAGTGTATTTTACGTCACAGAAGTTTGTTTTTTCAACAAGCAGAGAAAACTGAATACGTATAGCCTTGTTTTATAAATTAAATTGTCTGAATATATGTTTTTGAGACATAATTTTGCATAGTTCCATTCCCAATTTACTTAGCATGTGAGGTAAACGGACCCATCCCTCTTTATTCAAATTGTACGGCATATCTATAGGTTTTCCATGCCTGTTAAGAACTCGTGCGCATTATCTGGTTAGAGTTCAACACATCTAAAGTCATTGATGGACCTCCTACTATACATTTGATAATAAACTTCAAACAAATGCTAGGTAGGACAAAGTTTTTCTTATTTTTATGCTATATCTTTTGAAATCTACTCAGTAAAGCAATAACAAATTATGAAATTGTTCTCTTAAGTAGCTTTTTTTTTAACAGTTTAACTTTTTGTTTACATAATAAACAGACAATTGTCACATTATGAAATTTTGTTTAATCGTGTTTTCTTATCACTGTGTATTTAAAATCATACTTGATACTTTGAGTGTTTTATTGTAGATTTGTTTTGACTAAATTTAGTGATATAGTCAAAAACATAATGACTGGCTTTATACATTTGTCAAATCAGTCTCATGATTAAAACAAACTCCTCTGCACTACATTTATTGTTTTTTCCACCACAATTTACAGGAACCATGAAAAACCTACCACCGGGCGAAAAAAACGTCACAGATTTTGAGTGTGGTTTCTGTTTGGACCCTCTTCTATTTAATTCTGCAGTCATTCCTTATATCTTGATCTCTCTGCCTGCTAACAGCTGGGTGCTATGGCTCATGAAATCATCTCCTGTCTTCTGGACAGATCGGATGGAAGTCTCTGAGTTCCACTTGGTCCTTACAGAGCTACTTTTTGGATTCCTGGGGCCACCCTTATTGATTATAAGTTTTTATTTCAATACCGAAATAATACAAACGGCGTCTAAAGTCATCAACACAATATTTACAGCTAGGGTTCAGTTTCAGTGCAGTGTCTGCATAGAACGCTATATTGCAGTGGTGCATCCCTTGTTGTATCTCAGGTATAAACCTTTAAGGTACAGGATGAGCTTTTGTTGTGTAATGTGGTTACACATGTGTAGCCAAATGATTTGAGGCAGAAGAAGTGTTTCACAGATCTTGAAAGGTAAACTTATTGGGCCAGTGTGATATGATACTGAGTAGGGCTGTGCGATATGACCAAAATCTCATATGCCAATATAAAACATCTACCGTCCCGATAACGATATAAATCACCAAATTTTAACATTTTCTGTAAATTCTGTGAATCTCGGGCAGCTGGACTTGCGTGAAGCGTTTCCAGCTGGGCGTCGTGTACCTGCAGTCGAGTGTTTTTACAGATGAAACGATACATCTTTAGACATAAGTTGTAAAGGCCGCCGTTTTCTTTGTGAGTATTTATTACACGGCGTGCTGCGGGGAAAAGCCTGTTCTAACGTTTGAGTCTAAGGTTTATTTTTTAGCACCTGACGGCTATTTTTTGCTTCTCATCCGTAATTGCTCCGCATACTCTTTCACGTGATTCAGTTTATCTTGAAAAGTCTCAACAGGATCTTGGGCTTTATTGTGAAAGGTTTATGTGGAAAATAAACAAGCGGACACCCGATGGTTTCACCGTCGTTGCTGCTAACGAAAACGTATAAATATAGGTGCTTGTCCGTCTGTAGTGTGGTTATATTAAATATAAGAGAAAGAGAGAACTTTAGGAAATGAATATAGCCACTACAGTGACCTTCAAAACAATGAAAAAATATTGCCGTAAACAGTTTATTTTGCGACGCCACGAAACAATCGATAGCGTAAAATGAAATGATAGATGTTTTTGTATATCAAACAGCCCTAATACTGAGATACAATATGTGAAATCTACCATACTGTGGTGGTAAATTAGGCATAACAGGGTTAGGAGTGGAAATAAAGCAAAAGAGGACTTGATGAGAAGTGACTTAATTTAAAACATCATCTATGTGCCAAAAAGACAAACAGTTTCTTGTATCCCAACAGATATGTTCAATCATGACACCATTTATCGTCATCATCATAAACCCCTACAATCTCTTCTTCTTGTAACAGAAACTTAAAAACACTTCTAAAATGGTCTTTTCTTGATTGTCCATGTTTTTAGGAGTTTTTCTTCTAATATGGCCACTCATCTGCTCAATCAACCTCTGTGTTGCTAAAGAAGGAGAGGGCGTATAGTCAGGGAAGACAAAAAATATACATTCAAGAATATAAATTTCACTTAAATTTATTTTCATTATATTCTTCTGCATTTTTATCCCCATGCTTCTAAAACTTTCCATGGAAACTATAATTTAAATCTTGGCACTACAAAAGCTAAGAAACATCATCTTTATTCAAATTATCTGCATACAGGTTTTAGATTACCCTTGGCCATTAATTTGGTTACAGTTCAACAGTGTTAAAGCCCGGAAACACCAGGGGAATTCTGTAATGATTTGGCTTGCGTGTGTTAGTCTTCTCGACAATCTCAGCAGAACTCAAAAACTCAAGAAAAAAAATAAAATTGTTGCACATTGTTTTTCACATATAATGACCCCTGAGACTGTAATTATACCAGTTATACTGTATAGAATTATGTACCACATGGTACATTTCTTCAAAAGGAAAACGAGGATAAATAATTGCTTTGTAATTATATGAAGTAGACCTCTTCAGACCTGCACTCTTTTCTATTTACCTGATGGCATCTTAATGTGTCAACTTCATGTGTGGTTGCCAATCTTGGTCACTTTTCTGTAAAAGTCACTATGGCAAGTTTACCAAGTCAGAAAAAGTAATATTTACATATCACTTTTAACACATCGTAATTCTGAATGCATGTCTTAAGTTAAGTGGGAAAACATGCACAAAATTATAATTACACAGTACTGTTGCGTCTCTGCAGCATCTTGATTTGCTGGACTCATGAAAGATGAATGAATATTTTAACTGTTTCAACTGGTTCATCTGTTCACTCTGTTTTTTGTTTGTTTGTGTTTTTTGGCCCTACATTGTGGTAGTATTGAACCACATAAAACTAAAGTATTTTTCTTGTATTTCCTCACCCATCCTGATGTAGGAGACTATTTCACGGAGAGTTGCTATGAGTATATTGCAAAGAATTTAATTTGACTAAGAATCCATGTATTTTCATTGTTTTATCTAAACTCTTGCACACGTTTACATACTTCTATGGAAAATTGTAAGTGAATCACCACTTATACCAAAGTCTGAAAACACCAAACCCTCTTTATTCAAATTATGTTCTCACATCAACAGGCTTTGCATGCCAGGAAGGTACTCATAGCCATTATTTGGTTGCAGTTCAGCACATTTTTTTCCCCACTTATATTATAAAAGATGCAGCTCCAACTTTACATGTTAAATAATCTTCAAGAACTAGACAAGGTTTGTACTTTCAATTATTTGTACTTTCTAGGAAGCAACTAGAAACAAATAACTTCTTTATACGTGGCTTCCATCCTGCATTTTCTGCATTTTCTTTCAATTTGTAAAATGATCTGGAGCAGTTGTTCTCTTGGATTTTCTAAAGTTCTTTCAAAAATATTCCTTGAACATTGGCTTCCTTTTCACTTATTTTCAGTCCAGTACTTGCACCTGACCATATTCAGAAATATGTTTTTTGTTTGTTAAGCCAAATACTGACCTATAAATGAATAAAGTATGAAAAGGGGTTGTGTTGCTTTTACAAAACCAATGTTATGGTAAATGGTAAATGGCCTGCATTTGTATAGCGCTTTACTCAGTCCCTAAGGACCCCAAAGCGCTTTACACTACATTCAGTCATTCACCCATTCACACACACATTCACACAGTGTTGGTTGTAATCAAAATTACATTTTCGATTCATACTGTAATTCAGTAATTACATAATGTCGTCGAGATATGTCGTTACTTGTGTTATAATAGGGATTTGTATCATAGGGACTGTAGCCTAAGGTTTATGTTTCTAATTAGTAATTATGTGATAATGAGTTTCTGGTTTTATTACAAGGTAGCAAGAAAGTAATGTTATGAGTAGTGTAACATATGACTTTCTTTAGTGAGTAATTAAGTGACTTACTACACTACTTTTAGAGTAACAAGTAATTTGCAATGTATTACTAGTAACGGTCCCTACACTGTACAACCAACAACTTGACAAAGAAGCAATTTTTAATTGGATGTTTAGGAATTTTGTTACCAACAGCCTGTTACAAAACTCTCTCATTCAGTTACAGGAAATCCACATAAAATGTAGGATAAAATGGCATGAAATGACTAAAATAGCATTTTTGCACCAAAGAACTATTAGCTAAAAATGTGGCATATTTAAGCATGTTTTTCCAAGTAAAAAAATAAAATAAAAAAGACTCTTAGGAACCTGGACAAATGGAAGACAGAAGAAGAAAGAGCAGGCTTAAAAAAAACCAATCAAAAGCAGGTGAACAGTATCTGAAAGTCGCATCCTTAAGAAATAGGTCCAATAAAGACCAAACATAGGTTGTGAGTGATATATCTGTCCCTTCAATTGACTCATCTATGATCAATTGTCTCATCAGAAATAAGTAGAAATGGTCTCAGTGGAAGGTCGGCTGTAATGGTTTGGAGCAGCATTTCAGCCGATTGTTGTTGGAGTATCTTTCATATATTTGATATTTGGTTTTTGCAGTAATTAGTACTTTGTGTAGCAATGCAGCCAAAGAGGACAAAAAGAAAAAACAGATTTTAAATTTCTATGGCTTATTCTACAAGTCAACAACATATTTCACATTTGATAATAAGAATGTTGTAAAAAGGAATTCACTGTTCAATATTTCTGATTTCCTTTTTCTAGGAAATATTCAACACTTACACAATGGGAAAACACATTTAATGAGTGTGGTTCCTGTCTGGAGTCTCCCATCTTTCTTCCTTCAGTTCTGCCTTATGTCTTGATCTCTCTACCTGTCAATAGCTGGGTGCTATGGCTGATGACATCATCTGACATCTTCTGGACTGACCGGATGGAAGTCTCTGAGTTCCATCTGGTCCTCTCAGAGATGATTTTTGGTGTACTGGGAACACCTTTAATGATTATTGGCTTTCACTTCTATATTGAAATGGCAGAAACCGTGACAAAACTCATCAATGGGATATTTAGAGCCCGGATTCTTTTTCAGAGTGGTGTCTGTATAGAGTGCTATTTTGCAGTGGTGCATCCTGTGTTGTATCTTAGGTATAAACCCTTGAGATACAGGATGAGCTTTAATTGTTTTTTCTGGCTAAATAGCATCTTTATTGCTGTGGTTCAAATGTTCTTTTGCAATCGTATAGTGATGCGCATTCATGTATAGTGTGTCTTTGTAGTTTTTAGTATCAGCTTTTTCTGCTATGTATCAGTTCTTAAAGCACTGAAGCAGCCCTCACCAGGGGATGGTGGGGAGGAGAGATCCAAGTCAAAAGAAGGGCTATACATAATTATAATATATAGTTATATATATATAGTTATAATAATAATATAATCTTGATTCTTCAGGTGATTACAGTTATTGGTCATTTACCACTGATTACTATATCCTACATGTCTTGGAACATAGTTTGGGATACACTGTGTATCTGGAAGCCCTTAAGTTATGTTCTAATGATTTGGTTTGGAGACTCTTATCCTGTCTTCTACCTCCACAGAGCTGGAAAACTCACAAAGTGCTTTTGAGTGTAACTACACTACACTTTTTCCCATGTTAATATGCAAGACATTGGGTAGTTAACAGCCTCTGTACAATTTTTTAGGGCCATATCACCTGTGTGTGTGTGTGTGTGTGTGTGTGTGTGTGTTTGGAATATGTTGCATTTGTATGGATTTGTATTTGTTTGCTATTCAAACATTTAAATGACTAGTACATTACTCAATATTGCTTTTATTTAACACACAGGCATACTCTTCTAGAAACATGCTGTAAAATATACATATTTTACATATCACTTATATTGCATTTGTAGTGTACGTATTATAACTTCCTGAGTACTATATGTTCCAATTGTGATTTAAAGGATCCTACAGACTTTTTGTTTGTTTGTTTTCTAATGTTACATTACAGGACATGTAAAACAAGGAACTACTTTCCCATGTATCAAATTTTGCATTTTAGATATTTATTTAGATATTTGCAATCACTTCTTTTAAATTACATTTCCATTCATGGTGAAAATGGGCATTCTTTACTCATTAAACTTAAAAAGACAAAAAATAGTGAAAAGAGATGTAATAGGAGGATTTATGGTCCTATTATGATTACAAAGAAAGTTTAAAAAAAACTGTTAGTAATTTATTCATTTTTTTGTTTTTATTAAACTTTATTGCTAAGAGAACCATCTCACCCTCAATGTCACAAAAACAGAAGAGATGATAGTGGACTTCTAGAGGTGTATTAAAGCAGATACCCCGATCACCATCAATGGCGCTGCTGTGGAAAGAGTGAACAGCTTCCGTTTCCTAGCTGTACATCTGGTGGAGGATCTCACATGGTCAGTTCACATGAACAACATACCCCTTCATAGACAGCACAGTTTGACGGGAGTGACAAACTGCGCTACCCGTGAAACCATGCTGCCCATGAAAACGCTCTACCCGTGAAACCGTGATACCCGTTAAGCTGCGCTGCCAATAATAATAATAATAATGGATTGGATTTATATAGCGCTTTTCAAGGCACCCAAAGCGCTTTACAATGCCATTATTCATTCACTCTCACATTCACACACTGGTGGAGGCAAGCTACGGTTGTAGCCACAGCTGTCCTGGGGCAGACTGACAGAAGCGAGGCTGCCATATCGCGCCATCGGCCCCTCTGGCCAACACCAGTCGGCTAGGTAGGGTAAAGTGTCTTGCCCAAGGACACAACGACCAGCCCGGGGATCGAACCGGCAACCTTCCGGTTACAGATTCCCTTCCCAACCCCCTGAGCCACGGTCGCCCCCTAAGCCAACTAAGCCGCGCAGGCAGCACTGCGTGACGGGCAGTGTGACCGGTGTGACGGCAGCGCATTTCTAATCTGTGTGACTGATGTGATGTCATACAATTTTCGCAGACGGCATCAAGGTGTGACTGGTGTGACGGGTGTAACGGCAGCGCGGTGTAAACTGGGTCACTGGTGTGAACGGTGTGAACACATGGTCAGTTCACACAAATAGCATACGCCTTCATAGACAGCATAGTGTTATGTCACGGAGCGCAGTGTGATGGGTGTAACCGGGGTAATGGCAGTGCGGTGTGACTGGTGTGATGTCACGCAGCTTTCGCAGAGGGCAGTGCGCAGTCTCTCCTTTCCTCACTCTACACCTACGACTACCACTACCACTAGTATCTCCAATTTCATTGTCAAGTTTACGGACCATACAACAATGGTTGGTCTTATCACCAAAGGTTAATCCCGGATGTGACTGGTGTGACAGCAGCGCAGTTTGACCGGTGTAATGTCATGCACCCTTCGCAGACGGTAGCTTGGTGTTACGTCAGGGGTGGATACTGAACTCTCATGTACTCACTCTACACCTACGACTGCACGGCCACTAATATCTCCTAATTCATTGTGAAGTTTGCGGATGACACAACAGTGGTTGGTGACGGTTACAAGGAGGATCTCAGTGCCTTTAAACTTTATTGCTAAGAGAACCATCTCACCCTCAATATCACAAAAACAGAAGAGATGATAGTGGACTTCTAGAGGTGTATTAAAGCACATACCCCGATCACCATCAATGGCGCTGCTGTGGAAAGAGTGAACAGCTTCTGTTTCCTAGCTGTGCATCTGGCGGAGGATCTCACATGGTCAGTTCACACGAACAACATACCCCTTCATAGACAGCACAGTTTGACGGGAGTGACAAACTGCGCTACCCTTGACACTGCGGTACCTGTGAAACCATGCTGCCCATGAAAACGCTCTACCCATGAAACCGTGACACCCGTTAAGCAGCGCTGCCAACTAAACTGCGCAGGCAGCACTGCATGACGGGCAGTGTGACCGGTGTGACGGCAGTGCATTTCCAATCTGTGTGACTGATGTGATGTCATACAACCTTCGCAGACAGCAGCAAGGTGCAACTGCTGTGACGGGTATGACGGCAGCGCAGTGTGAACTGGGCGTATACTGAACTTTCTCCTGTCCTCACTCTACACCTACGCCTGCACGGCCACTAGAATCAGTTTCATTCTCAAGTTTGCGGATGACACAGCAATGGTGGGTGACAGTTTACAAGGAGGATGTCAGTGCCTTTTTACTCCAGTGCTAAGACTACAACTCACCCTCAATATTACAAAACCAGAAGAAATGATAGTGGACTTCTGGAGGTGTAGAAGAGCACATACCCCAATCACCATCAACGGCACTGCTCTGTAAAGAGGGAACAGCTTCCATTTCCTAGGTTTACATCTGGCGCAGGATCTCACATGGTAAGTTCACACAAACATCATACACCTTCACAGACAGCACAGTGTTACGTCACGCAGTGCAGTGTGACGGGTATGACCGCAGCGAGGTGTGACCTGTGTATCCGATGTCACTGGTGTGACGTTACGCAGCCTTTGCAGATGGCAGCGCGGTATACGACAGTGAAAGCCCCAAACTGAGCAGCAATGAGACTTCCAAGAGTGAGGAAAACCCCACCGGCTGATGTGACTGTCCAACACCTACTTGAAAAAGGTGTTACCTTTGCTATGGGAACTAAGACAGGAAGGTAGAAACTGTTTGCCCCTCCTGTCATATGCCAACATGCCTCGAGCGAAGCACAAGTCAAATTTGTATGTTGTATCTGCTGGTGGTGTGTTTATCTGTAGTTGCTTTTAATTGTTTCCTTTCAATGTACAACGACAGTGAGAGGTTGATTAATATTGCCAGCAAAACTCGTTCCTTGTGTTAGTCTCCACCAGGGCTGTCCTTTGTCAAAGATTATGTTCAAAACTTTCATGGATAGAATTTGTACGTGCAGCCAAGGGGTGGCAGCTGTTACTGTCAGTGGGTTTTATGTCTGCTGTTTGTAGCTGATGACTGCAGAGGATGATAATTAGCATCTACAAATCTCAGGCCATGTTTCTTTCTGGATCAGGCAAGAGTGGAGCATGAGATTGACAGATTAGTCCAGATGCTTAACGGGTCTGTTTTGGTCCTACACTCAACTAGTGGGTAGTGACTCAAAGAATGAGATTGTGAACACAAGCACTAGAAATTTGTTTTCCTCAAAAAGCGTCTGTTCTCCCTTAAACCGCGCTGCCAGTCAAACCGCGCAGGCAGCACGGTGTGATGGGTGTGACGGCAGGGTGTTTCTAATCTGTATGACCGATGTGAAGTCATGTAACCTTCGCAGACAGCAGCACCTTGTTACGTCATGCTGAGTGGTGTAAGGGTGTGACGGCAGTGTGGTGTGACCGGTGCGAAGTCACGCAGCCTTCACAGAAGGCGGCACGGTGTTAAGTCATTCAGCCTTAGCAGACGGCAGTGCGGTGTTACGTCAGGGGTGTACCATCTCACCCTCAATGTCACAAAAACAGAAGAGATGGTAGTGGACTTCTAGAGGTGTAGTAAAGCATAACCCCGAACACCATCAACGGCACTGATGTGGAAAGATTGAACAACTTCCGTTTCCTAGCTGTACATCTGGCGGAGGATCTCACATGGTCAGTTCACACGAACAACATACCCCTTCATAGACTACGCAGTTTGACGGGTGTGACAAACCGCGCTACCCATGACACTGTGGTACCCGTGAAACCACGCTACCCATGAAACCGCGCTACCCATGACACTGTGGTACCCGTGAAACCACGCTACCCATGAAACCACGCTACCCGTGAAACCGCGCTACCCGGGAAACCGCGCTACCCGGGAAACCGCGCTACCCGTGAAACCGTGCTACCCGGGAAACCGCGCTACCCGGGAAACCGCGCTACCCGTGAAACCGCGCAACCCATGACACTGTGGTACCCGTGAAACCGCGCTGCCCGTGAAACCGCGCTGCCCGTGAAACCGCGCTACCCATGACACTGTGGTACCCGTGAAACCACGCTGCCCGTGAAAACGCGCTACCCGTGAAAACACGCTACCCGTGAAACTGTGATACCCGTTAAACCGAGCTGCCAGTTAAAACGTGCAGGCAGCACAGTGTGACAGGTGTGATGGCAGCGCAGTGTAAACTGGTGACCGGTGTGAATGCTG
This sequence comes from Neolamprologus multifasciatus, assembly GCF_963576455.1. Lineage (NCBI taxonomy): Eukaryota > Metazoa > Chordata > Actinopteri > Cichliformes > Cichlidae > Neolamprologus > Neolamprologus multifasciatus. The sequence goes on from NC_140444.1 coordinate 13,598,815, forward strand.
TTTTGCGGTGTAACATCATGCTGCCTTCGCAGACGGCAGAGTGGTGTTACGTCAAAGGTGTATACTGAACTTGTATACATCCCGCAGCGCGGTTTGACGGGTGCGAAGTCATGCAGCTTCAGCAGAGGGCAGCGCGGTGTTACGTGAGGGGTGTATACTGAGCTCTCTCCTGTCCTCACTCTACACCTACGACTGCATGGCCACTGGTATCTCTTATTTCATTGTGAAGGAGGATCTCAGTGCCTTTATACTTTATTGCTAAGAGAACCATCTCACCCTCAATGTCACAAAAAGAGAAGAGATGATAGTGGACTTCTAGAGGTGTTGTAAAGCACATACCCCGATCACCATCAATGGCGCTGCTGTGGAAAGAGTGAACAGCTTCCGTTTCCTAGCTGTACATCTGGCAGAGGATCTCACATGGTCAGTTCACATGAACAACATACCCCTTCATAGACTATGCAGTTTGACGGGTGTGACAAACCGCGCTACCCATGACACTGTGGTACCCGTGAAACCGCGCTACCCGTGAAACCGCGCTACCCGTGAAACCGCGCTACCCGTGAATCCGCGCTACCCGTGAAACCACGCTACCCGTGAAACCGTGCTACCCGTTAAACCGCGCTACCCATGACACTGTGGTACCCGTGAAACCACGCTACCAATGAAACCACGCTGCCCGTGAAAACGCGCTGCCCGTGAAACCGCGCTACCCGTGAAACCGCGCTACCCGTGAAACCACGCTGCCCGTGAAACCGCGCTACCCATGACACTGTGGTACCCGTGAAACCACGCTACTGTGAAACCGCGCTGCCCGTGAAAACGCGCTGCCCATGAAACCGCGCTACCCATGAAACTGTGATACCCGTTAAACCGAGCTGCCAGTTAAAACGTGCAGGCAGCACGGTGTGACAGGTGTGATGGCAGCGCAGTGTGAACTGGTGACCGGTGTGAATGCTGTTTTGCGGTGTAACATCATGCTGCCTTCGCAGACGGCAGAGTGGTGTTACGTCAAAGGTGTATACTGAGCTCTCTCCTGTCCTCACTCTACACCTACGACTGCATGGCCACTGGTATCTCTTATTTCATTGTGAAGGAGGATCCCAGTGCCTTTAAACTTTATTGCTAAGAGAACCATCTCACCCTCAATGTCACAAAAACAGAAGAGATGATAGTGGACTTCTAGAGGTGTATTAAACCACATACCCTGATGTGCTGTGGAAAGAGAGAACAGCTTCTGTTTCCTAGCTGTACACTTGGCAGAGGATCTGACATGGTCAGTTCACACGAACAACATACCCCTTCATAGACAGTGCAGTTTCACCTGGAGTGGCAAACCGCGCTACCTGTGACACTGCAGTAACCGCGAAACCATGCTGCCCACGAAACTACGCTACCCATGAAAACGCGCTCATACATCATACAGTATCAAAGGGAGTAGGGCCACTGTCAGTCATCTTTAAGAAAAAAGATTCTATTTGTCATGTCGATGGGAAGCTTCCCAGCCTGGAAGTTATCCAAACTTTGGAGACTTCACTAGATCTACCTGAGACCTCTGGGGTTATGCTACACGTAAAAGAGAGAGCTTATACTACAGTGAAAGCCCCAAACTGAGCAGCAATGAGACTTCCAAGAGTGAGGAAAACCCCACCGGCTGATGTGACTGTCCAACACTTACTTGAAAAAGGTGTTACCTTTGCTATGGGAACTAAGACAGGAAGGTAGCAACTGTTTGCCCCTCCTGTCATATGCCAACATGCCTCGAGCGAAGCACAAGTCAAATTTGCATGTTGTATCTGCTGGTGGTGTGTTTATCTGTAGTTGCTTTTAATTTTTTCCATTCAATGTACAACCACAGTGAGAGGTTGATTAATATTGCCAGCAAAACTCATTCCTTGTGTTAGTCTCCACCAGGTCTGTCCTTTGTCAAAGATTATGTTCAAAACTTTCATGGATAGAATTTTTACGTGCAGCCAAGGGGTGGCAGCTGTTACTGTCAGTGGGTCTTATGTCTGCTGTTTGTAGCTGATGACTGCAGAGGATGATAATTAGCATCTACAAATCTCAGGCCATGTTTCTTTCTGGATCAGGCAAGAGTGGAGCATGAGATTGACAGATTAGTCCAGATGCTTAACGGGTCTGTTTTGGTCCTACACTCAACTAGTGGGTAGTGACTCAAAGAATGAGATTGTGAACACAAGCACTAGAAATTTGTTTTCCTCAAAAAGCGTCTGTTCTCCCTTAAACCGCGCTGCCAGTCAAACCGCGCAGGCAGCACGGTGTGATGGGTGTGACGGACAGTGTGTCGGGTGTGACGGCAGGGTGTTTCTAATCTGTATGACCGATGTGACGTAATGCTACCTTCGCAGACAGCAGCACCTTGTTACGTCACGCTGAGTGGTGTAAGGGTGTGACGGCAGTGTGGTGTGACCGGTGCGAAGTCACGCAGCCTTCACAGAAGGCGGCACGGTGTTAAGTCATTCAGCCTTAGCAGACGGCAGTGCGGTGTTACGTCAAGGGTGTACCATCTCACCCTCAATGTCACAAAAACAGAAGAGATGGTAGTGGACTTCTAGAGGTGTAGTAAAGCATAACCCCGAACACCATCAGCGGCGCTGATGTGGAAAGATTGAACAACTTCCGTTTCCTAGCTGTACATCTGGCGGAGGATCTCACATGGTCAGTTCACACGAACAACATACCCCTTCATAGACTACGCAGTTTGACGGGTGTGTCAAACCGCGCTACCCATGACACTGTGGTACCCGTGAAACCACGCTACCCGTGAAACCACGCTACCAATGAAACCACGCTACCCGTGAAACCGCGCTACCCGTGAAACCGTGCTACCCGTGAAACCGCGCTACCCGTGAAACCGCGCTACCCATGACACTGTGGTACCCGTGAAACCACGCTACCAATGAAATCACGCTACCAATGAAACCACGCTACCCGTGAAACCGCGCTACCCGTGAAACCGCGCTACCCGTGAAACCGTGCTACCCATGAAATCTCGCTGCCCGTGAAACCGCGCTACCCATGACACTGTGGTACCCGTGAAACCGCGCTACCCGTGAAACCGCGCTGCCCGTGAAACCGCGCTGCCCGTGAAACCACGCTTCCGTGAAACCACGCTGCCCGTGAAACCGCGCTGCCCGTGAAACCACGCTTCCGTGAAACCACGCTACCCGTGAAACCGTGCTACCCATGAAACCGCGCTACCCGTTAAACCGCGCTACCCATGACACTGTGGTACCCGTGAAACCACGCTACCAATGAAATCACGCTACCAATGAAACCACACTACCCGTGAAACCGCGCTACCCGTGAAACCGCGCTACCCGTGAAACCGTGCTACCCATGAAATCTCGCTGCCCGTGAAACCGCGCTACCCATGACACTGTGGTACCCGTGAAACCGCGCTACCCGTGAAACCGCGCTGCCCGTGAAACCGCGCTGCCCGTGAAACCACGCTTCCGTGAAACCACGCTGCCCGTGAAACCGCGCTGCCCGTGAAAACACGCAGGCAGCACGGTGTGATGGCAGCGCAGTGTGAACTGGGTGACCGGTGTGAATGCTGTTTTGCGGTGTAACATCATGCTGCCTTCGCAGACGGCAGAGTGGTGTTACGTCAAAGGTGTATACTGAACTTGTATACGTCCCGCAGCGCGGTTTGACGGGTGCGAAGTCATGCAGCTTCAGCAGAGGGCAGCGCGGTGTTACGTGAGGGGTGTATACTGAGCTCTCTCCTGTCCTCACTCTACACCTACGACTGCATGGCCACTGGTATCTCTTATTTCATTGTGAAGGAGGATCCCAGTGCCTTTAAACTGTATTGCTAAGAGAACCATCTCACCCTCAATGTCACAAAAACAGAAGAGATGATAGTGGACTTCTAGAGGTGTTGTAAAGCACATACCCCGATCACCATCAATGGCACTGCTGTGGAAAGAGTGAACAGCTTCCGTTTCCTAGCTGTACATCTGGCGGAGGATCTCACATGGTCAGTTCACACGAACAACATACCCCTTCATAGCCTACGCAGTTTGACGGGAGTGACAAACCGCGCTGCCAGTGAAACCGCGCTACCCGTTAAACCGCGCTACCCGTGAAACCACGCTGCCCGTGAAAACACGCTACCCGTAAAACCGCGCTGCCAGTTAAAACGGACAGGCAGCACAGTGTGACAGGTGTGACGGGCAGTGTGACGGGCAGTGTGACGGGTGTGACGGCAGCGCGTTTCTAATCTGTGTGACTGATGTGAAGTCATATAACCTTCGCAGACAGCAGCAAGGTGCAACTGCTGTGACGGGTATGACGGCAGCGCAGTGTGAACTGGGCGTATAGTGAACTCTCTCCTGTCCTCACTCTACACCTACGCCTACACGGCCACTAGAATCTACAATTTCATTCTCAAGTTTGCGGATGACACAGCAATGGTGGGTGACAGTTTACAAGGAGGATGTCAGTTCCTTTTTACTCCAGTGCTAAGACTACAACTCACCCTCAATATTACAAAACCAGAAGAAATGATGGTGGACTTCTGGAGGTGTAGAAGAGCACATACCCCAATCACCATCAACGGCAGTGCCGTTGATGGTGATCCCGTACAGCTGGTGATCCCGATGGTGATCCCTCTGTAAAGAGGGAACAGCTTCCGTTTCCTAGGTTTACATCTGGCGCAGGATCTCACATGGTAAGTTCACACAAACATCATACACCTTCACAGACAGCACAGTGTTACGTCATGCAGCGCAGTGTGACGGGTATGACCGCAGCGAGGTGTGACCTGTGTATCCGATGTCACTGGTGTGACGTTACGCAGCCTTTGCAGATGGCAGCGCGGTGTTACGTGAGGGGTGTATACTGAGCTCTCTCCTGTACTCACTCTACACCTCTGATTGCATGGCCACTGGTGTCTCTTATTTCATTGTGAAGGTGGATCTCAGTGCCTTTAAACTTTATTGCTAAGAGAACCATCTCACCCTCAATGTTACAAAAACAGAAGAGATGATCGTGGACTTCTAGAGGTGTTGTAAAGCACATACCCCGATGTGCTGTAGAAAGAGAGAACAGCTTCCGTTTCCTAGCTGTACAACTGGCAGAGGATCTCACATGGTCAGTTAACACGAACAGCATACCCCTTCATAGACAGTGCAGTTTCACGGGAGTGACAAACCGCGCTACCGGTGACACTGCGGTAACCGCAGAACCATGCTGCCCACGAAACTGTGCAGCCCGTGAAACCACGCTGCCCGTCAAACCATGCTGCCCATGAAACCACGCTACCCGTGAAAACGCGCTCATACATCATACAGCATCAAAGGGAGTAGGGCCACTGTCAGTCATCTTTAAGAAAAAAGATTCTATTTGTCATGTCGATGGGAAGCTTCCCAGCCTGGAAGTTATCCAAACTTTGGAGACTTCACTAGATCTACCTGAGACCTCTGGGGTTATGCTACACGTAAAAGAGAGAGCTTATACTACAGTGAAAGCCCCAAACTGAGCAGCAATGAGACTTCCAAGAGTGAGGAAAACCCCACCGGCTGATGTGACTGTCCAACACCTACTTGAAAAAGGTGTTACCTTTGCTATGGGAACTAAGACAGGAAGGTAGCAACTGTTTGCCCCTCCTGTCATATGCCAACATGCCTCGAGCAAAGCACGAGTCAAAGTTGTATGTTGTATGTAGATTGTGAACACAAGCACTAGAAATTTGTTTTCCTCAAAAAGCGTCTGTTCTCCCTTAAACCGCGCTGCCAGTCAAACCGCGCAGGCAGCATGGTGTGATGGGTGTGACGGACAGTGTGTCGGGTGTGACGGCAGGGTGTTTCTAATCTGTATGACCGATGTAACGTAATGCAACCTTCGCAGACAGCAGCACCTTGTCAGGCTGAGTGGTATGACGGGCGTGACCGTCAGTCAGTTCACACAAACAACACAGTGCAGTGTTATGTCAAGCAGCGCAGTGTGACAGGTGTGACAAACCGCGCTACCCGTGAAACCGTGCTGCCTGTGAAACTGCGCTGCTCATGAAAACGCGCTACCCTTGAAACCGTGATACCCGTTAAAAGTTGTTTTTTTGGAAGGGAGTCAGACTAGAGCTGCTTCATCAAAAGTAGACAGTTGAGGTTGTACCAACAGGAATGCTTCCTAGAGGAGGTGTTTCGGACATAACCTACACGCAGGAGGTGCAGGAGCAAACCTGGGACATGGGAGAGAATATATCTCTGATGTTTATTGTGGTGAATTTGATTGTTTTACATTAGAATCAAATAGTTAAAAACTGTAATTTGTATTTTTCATTTATGAAATGTGCAAAATTAACTAACTTTGCATTAGTAATAAAAATATAAATTTTTCCTTTAGATTACGTAACTAATAATTTTGTGAGAATAAATAAGATTCACTCTTATATTTGCTCCTTACACTAATTTATTTGGAAGTCAGGTATTTCAGGTTGATGAAAGTTAAAGACAAAACCTGCAAAAAATTGTGGATGAATTTAAGCAAAAACTGCTGTTTTATCATCATCCAGAGAACAGTTTTGAAAGTCCTTCAAGAAGCCTGGAGAACTATTCCTGAAGACTACTTAAAGAAATGACGAGAAAGCTTTTCTAAAAGGATTTCTAAAGAATAAAGAGGGTCATACCAAATACTGGCTTTCAAGCTCAATAGACTGTACAAACTCTGTTTTTGTCTCATATGCTGATCTCCGACCTGTATCCCCATGTGATGTCTGTGTTGTGTGTGTAAAGTCCGGGGGGGGGGGGGGGGGGGGTCCTATTTCACTGCAGGGCAACCTGCACGTGGCGAATAAAGCCTTGATTGATTGATTGATTGATATGCTGTATTTCCACATATTTTTGCATCTATTTGTTACGGCCGAGAGGGCCAGGCTGTGGGTGTGGACTCAAATGCAGACACAGAGGGAGGCAAAACGGGCGTGAACACAGTGCTTTATTTACAGTGCCTAGTTAACTTACAAAGCAGGAAACTATGAATGCTATGAACGGAGAATGCTATGAACTGTGGAAGCTACAGACTGAGAACTATGAGGCCAAACTATGAGCATGAAACTCTGACTGAGTGTTATGACTAGGTGCAAGATTTCATGGACGGATCCTGGGAATGGAAAAAGGGGCAGCGGCTTGGATGGAGGTACGCAGTCACTATAATGAGAGAAGACAAGCAGTCAGTGGCAGTCTAGTGAATCATAGCCAAAGGATTTGACTGTGGTGGTAGGGCTTACGCGTTGCAGGTGAAAGTGTCATGCGAGGAGGGGGTGTCCAAAGGGGTCCGGGTGAGGAGTGTCCAGAGAGGGTCCAGAATATACTTGGAGCAAAGGGACTTGGCAGGTAGGCAGGCAGGTGGACAGCCAGATGACAGAACTAGCATCCAGGCGGAGATGTGAGTAGTTCAGCTTGGGAAGAGTGACTGTCAGGTGGGTCCTATGACAAAGAAAACACGGTGAGGAGAAATGCAATTATTAAGGGCTCTCACAAGGGCTTGGCGGCCTAGCACTAACATGAGTTAGCAGTAGATCTGGCAGAGGTCTGTTGTGAGTGCTGGTCTTATATGCTGGTGACTTGATTGGAATCAGGTGTGAAAGCTGATTGGAGTCTCTGCCTGAAGGTGGAGCCCAGCAGAGTGGAAAAATCCCGCACTCACCCGGACCATGACACTATTTCCGTTTTCCTGCCAAAATGTAAAAAAATGGGGGATGGCTCAAGACTTTTGCACAGTATTGCAAGTATTATATAAAAAATACAAACCTGGGTGTTATTATGTTTCTCCCAAATATTTATTTGTGTAGTTGCAAGTGACAAATCCTTTTGTAGGGTTATCACTACTCATTTTTGGCTTTTCATACGTCATTTCACACCATGTAGTCTTGATGAATGAAACACTAAACCTTACTTTCATGTTAACACAAAACATGTAACGATTTTCTTTTTAATAACAACAGAAAAGTTTAAAATGATCACTGACGTGACATAGGATACGTGTCTGCACGCTTTTTATACTCAGCCCCATAACATGTTGAGACAGTTACAAAATCAGCTTCTCCATTTTCCTTTTTTAAGTGATCTCATGCTGTGTTGTTTTCTGGACCAGCATGCTGTTTTCTGCAAATATGAAACACTGTGCATCATTTCATGGATAGAAAATATCTTTAGATAGGATCTCTAAACGGCATCAGCAGGGCTAAAAATTAGGTTCGGTCATAGCAGAGCTCTATTTTGAACATAAAGTTTCACAGGGGACAGTCTTTAGAAGCAAGCCACTTGAGATTTTTCACTCCTAAAACGGCACAGACAGAAGTCTGTGTCGTTGTTTGTTCAATCACGCAATTTTTATTTATTTTAATGTAGGCAACTTCACAAGTGTCACGTTTGGCAATACTGAAATAGGTTCATTGCCTTTACAGAGCTGTGATTTGTACATGTGGTTATATGTAGATGTAAATGGGATAGAAAACAAAGACAATATTGCTCTCTGATCATCTTTCTGAAAAATATAGAAACTAAAAGCTGAGAATGAGCTTGTGCAGAACAGTTTACAAACAGTGAGCATGCATTATAAGTGCAAAACTAAAGGCAGTTATGTAGAACAAGCTTATTTGGGCATAAAAACAGAAACATTCAGTGCATACACAAAATTTTGCTTAATTCGTACAGTGCTTTGTGGAACATGCTCAGAGTAAAGGGGGAGGTTATGTTTAAAAACTGAATATTGTTACTCTGCCAGCTGTGGGCGGAAGAGAACGACATTATCTGGCTTGTGCCTTGTGGCATAAAATGCATTCAATTACTGTGAATGTACTTTAGTCTGCAGCATAATATTTAATTTAAATAGATCAGGACCATAAAAAATATGTTTTAGGATGAATCACAGTTTTACAGTTGGTCAGTAGCCTTTTATTTCTCTTACACACACACACAAAACCACACAAAATATGTAAAACTGTTATTTTAACAGAAATGTATAAATGCACTCACTGGACATGGCACTAAAATTGAGAGAAGGAAAGTTCAATGAAGAATATATTTTATTTTATTATATTTTTTACTCCTTTACAAGTGAATCCCTCCAATTTATTCCAGCTATTCCCAATCACTCCTGCTCTTCCAGGCTGTCAAAGTCTTTACGTTCACAAATTCTGGCAGCAGCACATCTGACCTTAACTCTTCTCTTTCATGTTCCCATAAACCAATTGATTTGTTATTGCAGAGCCCAACACCAGCATTTCCTCCAGGAGATTCATCTTAGACATTCCATGTTTCTCTTACTGGCATCATTTCAGTCAGCTTAACGCTACTCCATTTAGCAAAATTTAGTGCAGATAATGCATAACAGGCATAAATCATACAATAAACCCTTCAGAGGATTATGCAAATCTTAAATTGAATTGTTTTGGATTATTTGAGGACTGACATAGAAATGTGTAAAGAGAAAAACAGAACATGGAGAAAGGTAAGTAGTTTTGTTGCAGTTGTTCTGTATGTATCTAAGGCCTCACTCACACAGGCCTAAAGACTGGTCAGCAACACCTTGGCAACCACTGGGGAAAAGTGTGCATACCCCAAAGGGCTGACAAGTAATTGCTGGCAGTTACTAGGTAAAATTGGTTGCTGGACTGCAAACCTCGCGAACAAAACTTGGTTGCTTTGGTTGCTTGCATGCATGCCACCCATACTTTGCATGTACTGAGAGGTAGTGAAGTTTCACTATTGCTTGGTGACTACCAACAACCTCCAGCAACCAATCACCAACTGTTTGAGAAAAAAAACAATTTCTCCCTAGAAGCTGGTACTTGCCAGAATGTTGCTGACCAGTCCTTATGTCTGTGCTTAATAATCAAAGAGTGTTGCACTGTGTTCGTTCATGCCTATTGCATTTTTCTAAATAAACTGTTAAAAACTATTAATTTTATACTATGAAACTATGATGAAAATAATGGGCACTGATTGGTCATGTAACAAAGGCACTGAAATATAAAATGAAAAGCTCGCAGAGCAGCTACTGATATAGCGTCATTCTTGATACCAGCTATGTTTTTATCCTTTGCATTATAATTAACAAAGCATAGCAATGTATCATAGTATTCACACTAACGGCTATATAGTTAGTAAGGCACAGTGTATAGCAAAGCAGAGTAACAATATGAAGCATGTAGTTTCTTTTTTGGTTCCAGCAGAAAATACACAGAACACTTTTACTTGTATACATCATGAAATTCCCACTTTGTTTTGTTTAACTAAATAAAACAGGCATTAACTTCTGTTTAGTACCCCTAACTAAGTTATTGGTGAAACACAATAATGGCTAGCAGTGTTATGCCTCTTTCACTTTGTCTTCATAAGTGCCGCTGCCCTTGTAAGCTGCCACATAACCACTGGTGTCTGGGATGTCCTCACGTCCAGCCTTTCCTTTGCCTTTTCCTGTGTCATCAAACCGCTCCTTGTGTGAACCAGTGTACTTGGAGGTGTCAGTCAGTCTGTCCACTGCTGCTGCCTTGGTAGCTTTCTAAAAATAATGGAAGACAGAATACTGATATAGTAAACTTTTTTTATTTTTTCCCCTTTTAACTCAGTAAAACAAAGATTCTGTATTGTAGTGTCTCTTTAAAGATGCAGTGTGTTGTATCTAGAGTTTCTTTGGTAATCCAGTTATATATCCAAAATAACACACTGACAGTCAACTATTTTTTCTGATTTGTGACCTAAACAGTCACAAATCAGAAAAAATTTAGACCAAAAAGAAATTTAGACCAGAAAGAATTTAGACCAAACCTAAACAAAGATTTGGTCATCAAAAACAAAAAACAAAAAAATCTTGCCCCCAGTTTTTGGGCACTTATTATCCATTTACATACATTTCAGTGTAATATTACTCAACTGTAACCACTGCTGCTATCATGATATTACTTGAAATTTAAGTGGTTATTACTATGATAATTGAGTTGTAATAAGGTAGAAATTACCACATTATTACAGTCTTGTTTCCACCTTGCTACCCTACTGTTACCACTGTATTACCAAGCTGTAATAGGAAGTGCAACACAAAAGAACAAAACATGTTAATACATTAATCTCACTTAAACAAATTTTACCTAAGATGATCTATTTTAAAGTTTAAATTTAATTGTATGGTTGAAGGTCAATCAAACTACTACTACATATATAAGTTTAAAGGGATGCATAAGTGTAGTACCTGGTTGCTGCCGACTTCTAAGCAGCGAATTTTGAGTTTATTATGGTTATGACTTAATACTCACAGTAACACCAATGTTGGCAGGTTCTTTACCAACAACGAGACCATAAAGCTGCTGAAGTGCGTCTTCCTTGTTCTTGCCTTTAAAACGTTTGGGAGCCAACTCTGTCAGGGCCTGATTAAACTGCTCAAATGTGATTACACGAGCTGACTTTGCCCTGAGGAAACACAGAGTGTTGCCAACTATATTTTGAGAGAAATAACAAAATTAATAATATAATATACACTGCTCAAAATAATGAACAGAAAACCTTTTAATCAGTTTATGGCATCAAGTCAATTACATCCCGGGATATTAATCTGGTCAGTTAAGCAGCAGAGGTTGTTGTTAATTAGTTTCAGCTGCTCTGGTGTTGATGAAATTAACAACAGGTGCACTAGATGGGTAACAATGACACAACCCACAAAACTGGAATGGCTTTTCAGGTGGACACCTCTGACATTTTTTCTCTCGTCATCTTTTTTTATTTTTGTTTCACTAGTTTTCCATTTGACTAAGGTCAGGGTCACTACTGGAAGCATGAGGTGATATCTAGATCCTACAGAGATTCCACACGTACTCCAACTCCTCCAGGATCACACATTAATACCTGCCTGTCTGACCAAACAATCAGAAAAAGTCTTCATGAGATCGCAAAGACCTCGAGCATATAACCCCAGTGTTGGCCTCGCCATGCTGGCTTCCTGTTCCTTACAGGATCCAATTTAAAATTTTACTTTTTGCTTTAAAATCACTAAACAGCCAAGCTACCTCTTACCTAAGTTCCTATTTATTTATGGTCCAGAAAGCATGAAGCATGAACCATGAAGTCCAATTCAAAACTAATGTTATCCAACAGTCTACACATAAATCTCATGGCAACAGAGCCTTCTCTGTGGCACGTCGCAGACTTTGTAATAGTCTGCCTCTAAATATAAGATATCCACAAACAATGGAACATTTTAAATCTTTAAAGACCCATTTTTATGGACTGGCTTTTAGCTCACGTTGACCCATTTTTATTTTATTTTTTTTAACCGCCTTAGCTGTTGTTGTTTTAGTTGTATTTATTGTCTTACTGTTTTCTTCCTTTTCTTTCATATTTTATTGCATCATTGTCATGCATTTTACTTATTTTAGTTACATTTTAGTTTTTAAAGCGCCTTGTGCAGCATGAGCTATTTGAAATGTGCTATATAAATAAACTTCACCTTGACTTCTACAGACTAGGCAACAGCACCCTGACTGCCACTAGGTATCGAAGTGAAATCCTTGGACCCACTGTCACACACAATGCTCGGTCTCATGTGGCGAAGGTATGCAGGCAGTTCCTGGAGGATGAAGGAATCGATACTACTGACTGGACCTCACACTCTCCTGACTTACATCCAATAGAACACCTCTGGGACATTACGTTTCTGTCCAGCCAATGCTCTCTGGTTGGACCTCACACTGTCCAAGAGCTCAGTGATGCCTTGGTACAGATCTGGTAGGATATTTCCCAAGGATACCATTTGTTGTTTCATTAGGAGTATAGCCTAACATTGTTAGATGTGCATACAAGCACGTTGGGGACAAATAAACTAGTGAGTACCATTCTTACAATAATTGCTGCAATGAACTTGCAAAATGGACTCAACTACTGCATCATTTTTTTTTACCTTGACTTTCATGGTATCTTTGAATTCAGTCCTCTGTAGGTTGATCATTTACACATCCACCAAATGTTGTGAAATTTGATGCACTTTCAAAGTGTTCCTTTCTTTTTGAGCAGTGTATACTGTCAAGGGACAAGCAATGAGTAGATGCTACAATGCTATAATGTGATTATGAGATGTCTTAAAACCTTTGCATTTACATGAACCATGAAGTTTATTCTGTAAGGTAATCCCAAAACAACATAGAGCGAGTCACTAACTAAAAATTGACTGTACAGTTACTGAAAACCAATAACCACATTGTGACACACATTCAAACCATTATGTTTTTGCTGTGCAAAGTCAAAATAAAATCTTACTTGACTTTGCTGAAAACGATGTCCACGTCTGTTGTAGTCACATTCTTCCCATCAGTGATGTTGCAGTCTTTGCAGAGCTTTGCAAAATTCTTGCCGTTCATCTCCTTCCCTGTAGCTTTTGTGTCTCCGTGGACTGCAAACTTCTGGAAGGAAGTCTTGACCTCTTCTAGTGACACCGAACCCTCGGCCATGCTGACAGATGAACACATGCAGTTTTTAGTCAATTCAAATACAAAAGATTTTAACACTTTGTTCTCTTGATTAAAATAATAATCTAAAAAAAAGGACCTTAAATAGTTTGGATAAAATATCCTTTGTGAAGACATTTTGTAAAAAAAAAAAAAAAAAAGAATTAAAGTAATAACTATAGGTTAACTGGCTGCTGGCCTGCCAAGACATAGCTGCCAAGATAGTGTATCTAATTTTCTCTCTGTCTTACACACACACTTTTACTGTGTATCCATCATTATGCTAGTGTGTCTAAAACTGCACTCAAGCCCATTTAATTCAATCAACTCAATTTCCAAATGGCTTCTCTGCTGTTCAGTCTATAGTGAATGAACAAACACATTCCTTCTCCTTCTCTTCTGCCCCGTCTCTCCATCACACTCACTGACACTTACTTATTCATGAGTTAAGTGTTACCAAATGTGGCTTTTGATCGAGCTACACTGATATGAATTTTATATTAAATATTCACTGCATATAAAAATAACCATAAAAACAAATAGCACAGAAAATGTTTTAATGAACACTAAAACTAATGCATTTTAGTATGGTGTCATCTCAGTTTAAGAATAATCCTAAAAAAAAAAAATAATAATAATAATAATTACCAGTGCTGGTGGGTGTAAAAATATACATCAAACTATTATTACATGTAATCTTTCCATATTTTTTTCAAGATTATTTCTACTGCCCTCTCACTGCAGCACTGCAGGTTCTAGATGATACAACAGTAAAGCACTAAATCACAAAAATATAAGATGTACCTGCTAAATGGAAGGATGCCGTGTGGATAGTTAGCCAAATCCGGAATTGCTAACAGCTGCTTGATCTCTTTCTCCGCTTCTGCCGCTCCTCCTTCTTGCCACTCCCAGGCTGTCTGACAGTTACGTAAAGGATGGAAGGATGCAGAGAGGCAAGGAGAAATGGAAGGGAATGGGAGGGGGAGAGAGTACCGACAAGCACAGTCAATGACATCATGGGTGCTCAGCCTCTCTTCTGTCTGCTCACTGTTATTAGCTTCCTGCCTCTCTCACAGACTTGCTCAAGGTTTTGTTATGCTATACAACATTCTGTGGAGTTAAACCTTTACCAACATTCTCTTGTACACAAATAAATTTTGCTGTTCAGTTCTTTACCCAAAATGATTTTTTACCATGCTCTTTTTCTGACTGGAATATTTAATTCAACTCACAGATATATCTGTCATGCTCTTGCTGTCATTTTCACAATAGCCTTCTTGTTTGAGCAAAGATGAGAGTGCCCCTTGACAGAACAAAGACCAGTGACAACATAAATCTGACACTTTACAAGAATAACTATTCTCTCTCGCAATGTCGTATCAACCACATAGAATAATGGTTCTGTAATAAATGTAATGCATAATAGCGTGCCTAAAGATTCAAAACTATACCTATGACTGGAAATTTTTTGGACAGTAGCAATTTTTACTCTGTATGCCACCAAAGTTTGACACAAAAATACAATAAATGTGCAGATGAGTAATTGTTTGAGGCTGCTGGCTTTCACTATGTGAAAGCTCATTTGATTGTTTTGGCCACTTGGAGATATCCCATAACTTCAGGGTTTAATTTTATTCCAGTCTATCATGGTCCTGGGTCGGTTCGACCCAGCATTTTGAGTTTCTTATGTTTTAGTTTATTTTTGCATTATGGATCATTTCTTATTCTCTGGTGATACTGATTTGATTATAATTATGTTCTGTTCCTTTCCACCTGTTCCCCAGGTGTGTTCCCCTCTTGTCTCTCGTCCCTTGATTACTGCCTCAGTGTATTTAAGCCCAGCGTGTCTTTGTGTCAGTGTTGCGTTGTTAACGGCTGTTCATCCTCTTTTTGCCTGCCTTCACACAGCCGAAACATGACACAATCATTTTTCTTAGTGTTTCACAGGCAGGCTGGGTTTATCCTAGCTATAGGCATGCCTGATACACACACACATGCATTCTCACATGCTTGGCCAATTTATAATTACTATTTGGCTTGTATGGATGTCTACAAACTGTGGGAGGAGGATAGTGTACACAGACATAACGTACACACAGGGGGAGGAGAAAACATATTCAAATTAAAATAAAAAGGCCCCAATCTTACATATTTATATATATTTTTTTTTTACAATAATGATGTAAAAATTAAAGATTAATATATTGTTATGTCAGCACTGTTTTTGTTTTCTTTTAACCTTTTATTTTTGTTGACGTGCTAATGGAAGCATGTGGGAACCCACGTTTTGTATTTTGTTTACAGCAATAACAGAGAAAGCTGTTTTGACATCACACACCATCATGAAACTCAGTGTTCAGTCAAATGGAAAAGGTGCAAGGACTTTACATGTTTTGTTTAATGATCTGAGACAAAGGTCTCAAGTCTCAAATGAGTTCTTTGGTCATTGGAGACTTTTCCATGGATAATTTTTTTCTCCAGTCAGATGATTCATTGACATGTTCTTGGAGTAATTTTTGTAGGCCAGTCACTCCTGGGGGGCTTTGCTACTGTTTTCTTCATTTGTGGATGATGGCTCTCACTGTCTCTCCACGGTGACACAGTTGTCCATGCATCACCATGCACAAGGTTTAGAAGTGGCCTAGATAAACCTTTCCAGATGAACAGCTGTCAATGAGTTTGGTCTCATCTGTTGTTGAGGTTCTGTAGATCCTGACATGTGTGATTTTTATTTTAACTTTGTCTTTAACTTCTCTTTGTCCTCCACACCAAAGTGAAAGACTCATTGCCAGTTATCACAAACTCATGATTGCACTTTCTTGCTGCCAAGGGTGGTATAACCAGTTATTAGGTTTCAGAAGCAATAAATTTTTCATGTAGAGCTATTGAAAACTGAATTTTACATGTAATCTGGTTGTTGTTTTTTTCTAATATTAAAATTAGTTTAATGGTCTGAAACATGTAAGTTTGACAAAAGAATGAAATTAGGGCAGCAGTAAATATTTGGAAATTTCACTAAGTCTATTGATTTAATTAAACCATTTTAATTGAGGATGTTAGAACTTCCAAGGCTCGTTTTTAGCACAAGGAGCCACAGGAAAAATCACCGAGCTATGAGGGAGGCTACGACACTGACAAAAGAGAAACACAGGGCTTAAATACACTGACGGATAACAAGGGAATGAAAGACAGAAGGAGAGCACAGCTGGGAGCAATCAGGCTGGACGAGACAAGGGAAGCAAAACTAGAAACACTGACATGATACACAGACCTTCAAAGTAAAACAGGAAACACACTGACTGAACTCTAGACATGTAAACTTAACAGCAACTGGGGAGACGGAACATAGGAACCCGAAACATGGAACAAAAAGTCACAGTAGACACAACATGGAACACAGGGAAGCCATATTACAAAACCTAAGAACTAAACCTATGATAACCATAACCAGTGTTGGGACTAACGCGTTATTAAGTAACGCGTTACAGTAACTACGTTATTATTGTGGTAACGAGCACGGTAACTAGTTATTATGCCAAAATCAGGAACGCGTTAGTCGTTACTGGGATTTAGATAGGGTCGTTACTCGTTACTTCGTGTGGTGGCTATCGCGGAGCTTCCACAGATTCAATAACATTAGCAAGTGTTGGAGGCCAGCAGGTGGAAGAGAAGGAAAAGAGACCCAAGGCGGCCGCCGTTCCAAGTGTGAACTGAACTTAACTTAAGAAGTTATGACCTGCAGTCTATCTGGGTCAGATATAAACCAAGTTTAGGTGGAGTTTATTTTCGTTATTCTGACTTTTTCCGTACTGCGTACTAGCTAGCATGACGGAGTTTCTATACAGCTGGGTGGGTGCTATGATGTTAACAATGTTAAACTTTATTTTGTTCATAAGTTATTAGAGTTGCCAACCGTCCCGTCTGGTATTCAGAGAAAATATTACGCATTTCTTATTGAGGTGAAAAGGAACAGTTTGTCCCGTAATTCGGCTACATTGAAAAAGGCACAAAGCTGGAGTTATTCTGTGTCTTTGCTGCACAGCTGCCTCTTCTTCTTTCATTCCCCTCCCTCTCCCGTTTCTACTTCAATCATGAAAACTGATCAATGATCAGCTGATCGGCTCTCTTGTTTGTTTATCGCCCACTTTCCACCAGAAAGAGGAAACCAGCCGATGTCGCGTTAAACAACAGCAGCACGTTTAAGCTTGATCAGCTGTTGTTAGAATTTATTTAATATTAATTCCTAGTATCAGCTGATGTTTGCTGGAGCCACAGCTGCAAAAAAGCTGCTGGTTATGATGTCGGTTTGTTTATCTGGTGAGAGGGAAACATGAAACCAGGAGATGTCCTTACTGAATCATCAGAGCTGAACAGGTGATGGAGATACAGGTTTACCTTTTAGGTGACATAAATGAGTTGAAGGGAAGTTATGAACTGTTTCTGAGAGACAGATAACCCCAGGATCCTTTTTAGGTAGCTGACAGTTGGTAACTGTGCAGGAGCAGAGCTAGCAAAGTTTTGCCAGGGGCGCCAGGTGGGGCATTAACAGGGAGAGGTGGGCACAAAGAAATACTTTTCTTTCTTATTCTCATTTAAAATGTCTAGCTTTTAAAAAATAATTATCTGAATCTTACAACAAACGATGCATATATACCATCAAAACAGTGAACATCACTGTCACAACAGCGTTTGTTTTCATTCAAAGGCTTTATGATTTTTCCTATAATGGTCAAAATGCCCGGGCCGATTTTCTGTCCCAGTCCAGCCCTGTATGCAGCTCATCTGCAGTCTGGTGTTACCTACATCTTCCTATTCAGAAGGCAGAATTTCCGAGTTCTGAGTACAATCAAAGCACCACGACTGCAGTTTTTTGTGTTGGATGTAAAAGGCGCACATGATGCTGTGATGTAGGCTAGAATCATGGCAGCAGTCAATGACGGTCCAGGCGTGGGATTTCTCTCGTGGAAATATGTATTATCTTTTCCTTTCTATTGGTAGGTGGCACAGTGCACTTGTGGCAAGTAAGCAAGCTAGAAGACTGGCAAAGTTATGGAAGCAACACATTAACAAGAGAATTCTGAGTAAAACCAAAGTTACTTTCCCTAGTAACTAGTTACTTTGAAAGTAACGAGTAACTTGAAGTAACTGAGTTACTTTTGATAGAAGTAACTAGTAATGTAACTAAGTTACTATTTTAAAGTAACTTACCCAACACTGACCATAACTGAAACAGTACAACAAAGGACTCAAAACATAAACCATAATATAAAAAACACAAGAACTCAAAAAGCTGGGTCAGAAAGACCCAGAACCGTGACAGATAGCCAAAGGTAGAGTTTATTTTGCTGACAACTTGACCTCACTGTGTGACCTGAAATTTCTGCTTGGTAGGCCAATTCCAGTGTATAGTGAAGACCAGAGTGATTTCACTCATGCTGGGAAAGGTGTTGTGTGGGAAGACATTATCAGGTTGTTTACTGTAGAAACAAAGCCTTTCCTTTAAATGTCAGCAGAAAGCAGCAGTATCTGGTTTGAAGAGAGGTAGGATCACAGCAGGTTATCTGGATGGACGTTTTCTGGACAACATTCTGACTGACAACACTGGACTTACCAGTCCAATATTTGATGGACTTCTAGTCAACACAAAGAATTCTTAATAATTTTCCATATTGGTCTTATTGAGCATTATGGCTGATTCTGGGTTCCCATTACCACCAGAGGCTTTCTGTCTTCTATGTGCGGACACAGTGAGAGATCCAGTCACTATCCCCTGTGGTGACACTTTCTGCCTGGAGTGCATCAAGATTTACTGGGATCAGTTCGACCACATTGGTGTGTACAGCTGCCCACAGTGCCGTGCAACATTCACACCTCGGCCTGTCCTGAAGCGAAACCTGCCAGATGTATACCATGAGCCACAACGAGAGCTTCCAGAGCTTACTCCTTTCCCGTACTTGAATCGTGAAGTCTACTGTGACTTCTGCATTGGCCGTCGCAACAAAGCCGTCAAGTCTTGTCTGATGTGTTTGGCTTACTACTGTGAAACACACGTCAAGCCTCATTATGAGTCATCTACCTTCAAGCGGCACAAACTCGTAGATGAGATGGGTCATCTGGACAGGAAGATTTGCCCACAACACGAGAAAGGTTTGGAGCTGTTCTGCCGCACTGACCAGATGTGTATTTGTGTGCTGTGTACTGTCAGAGAGCACCGCAGCCACAACATTACCTCGGCAGAAGACGAACGCATTGAGAAACAAGTGAGGGTTTTTTTTGTTGTTGTTATTGCTGAGTCTATCTCAAAATCTTTTAATACTCTTTTTATTTTGATATGAAGTTTTCATCTGTTTTTGCATACATTAGATGATGAAGAGTCACTCTGGAGTCTAGAGCAGGAGTCTCAAATGAGCTGTGGGTCACTGCTGTCACTGTCATCTCATTGGAGGGCCACTTTAGTGTTTGAGAAGTACAAAAACAAAAAAACAAAGAAGAGAACACTGACAAATATGTAGTGTTTTATTTTATTTTATTTTTTCAAAATTTCAAATATTGTATAACAAGACAAAACTGCAAACAAGACCGCAAATTGTTTTCTCACTCTTAACTAACTGAAGACTTTCATTGAACAACCAAATAAACAAACTTTTACCCTCCTTCTGGTCAGACACGTGGCAGCATTTCTGCTATAATTTTGTTCATATTTAACAAAATAAAAATACAGACACAAGTGTACACTTTAGTTTTTAACTGCTTTTGAAAATTGTTTTGTTTACAAATAACTCTCTCACTGAACTAACACAGCCAATCCCTCAACATGTTTGCACTCTCTGCTTATATTGCCTTCATATTAAACCATTTTTTGCCCTTTAAATACCTTATTTTAACATTACACTTAACAACATACAAATCCTCCCTAACGATAAAAGTAACTGCAAAGGCCAAATTGCATTATATTTCTTCACATCAATATATGGGCCACAAGTAGTGGCCCCCGGGCCAAAAGTTTGAGACCCCTGCTCTAGAGTGATAAAATCCTGTATTCTTGTCTTTTATCAGAAAGTCCTGGTGGTCACCCAAACTGAAGTCCAGCACATCATTCAAGAGAGGATGAAGGAGCTCCAGGAACTTAAGCATAATATTGATGTTCTAAAAGTAAGATCATAGCCTGGTCCAACACAAATTACTTTTCTTCATAGTAAATTTGACATGGTCTCATTTTTTTTACAGAACTGTTACATGTTAATACCACTATATAAAGGAATCCAGTGGTAATATCAAGGATGAC
This sequence comes from Neolamprologus multifasciatus, assembly GCF_963576455.1. NCBI lineage: Eukaryota > Metazoa > Chordata > Actinopteri > Cichliformes > Cichlidae > Neolamprologus > Neolamprologus multifasciatus. The sequence goes on from NC_140444.1 coordinate 13,619,562, forward strand.
TATTGTAACTAAAAGCTCCTGGAAAAAACTGTCTTTACCTTTCAGAGTGCAGCCCAGCGAGCACAGGCAGAAAGTGACAAGACCTTCCATGAAATGCTGCAGGCAGTTGAACGCTGGAAGTCTGAAATCAATCAGATGATAATGGCCAACATGCAATCAGCAATGTCACAGGCTGAAGGCTATGTGGATCGTCTGGAGCAGGAGATAATGGAGCTACAACGTCAAGATGCAGAATTACGGCAGATCCTCGAGACGGAGGACAACATTTACTTCCTGCAGGTACTGGAAAATCAGTCAGAGCTGCAATAATTCATCTCTGTCTTTCTTGCTTTGTAATGTAGCACAGAAAAAACAGTTAATGTACTTATCACTTCCAGCGCCTGTTGCTATAGCATACTCAGTATTTCTTGCTACCTTGTTACACTGACTAACACAAAACAAGACCACGACTTCTTTATGTATGTATTTATGTTTTTAGTAAAAAAATCATTACACTTCTTCTTCTCGATAAAAAACAGAGTTTCCCAACCCTGTGTGTTGCTCCTGAGGCCATGGTCCCCAAAGTGCTAATTAACCCTCAGTTCTCCTTTGGAGAGATGAGCAAAACGGCCAGTGACATGAAAGAAAATCTGGATGACATCTGTAAAAAGGAAATGGGCAAACTCTCCAAGACAGGTTTGTTCCAGTAGTCATTGTTAACACTTCAATTACCTTTTACTGGCTCACTAGTTTTTGCTGCAATCTAAATCTAAATTAATTTATATTTTTACAGTGAGTGAAACTCCCGTGTACATATTGTTGCCAAGAAATGGAAGCAAACGACTCAAAGGTAAGTGAGCTGAATAATTTCATTTGTGCTATTTTGTACATGGCTTGCAATTTTTTTTAAACATAATATTGTTGCACATTTTATAACATATGTTTTTATATTCAAACAGTTCCTTCGAATGTAGACTTTCAGGAGCCAAAAAACAGAACAGACTTCTTGAGATGTAAGTACATTTTATGGTTCAGAATTAGTACTCAAAAGCAACATTTTAATGTTATCTAAACAGAAGACATTTATAAATGTATGTTGTGGCTGTGTTTTCAGATGCCTGCAAGCTGTCCTTTGATCCTAACACAGTTTATAAAGAGCTGGTTTTGATAGATGGGAATCAGAAGGTCACCCGGAAGAAAACAACCCAGTTTTACCCAGATCATCCAGATCGCTTTGATGGCTACTCCCAAGTTCTGTGTAAGGAGCCTCTCACTGGTTTCAGGTTTTACTGGGAAACTGAATGGAGTGGAGAATTTTCCATAGGGGTGGCTTACAGGAGCATCAGCCGTAAAGGGAAGAATTCACACAGCCTGCTTGGCTACAATGACAAGTCTTGGAGTCTCCTTTGCTCAGACTCTGGTTACTCTGCCTGGCACAACAAAGTAGACAGAGACCTTCCTGGTGCTGGTAGGGCTACACGCATTGGTGTGTACCTAGATTATCCTGGAAACACAGTGGCCTTTTACTCAGTGTCAGGCACTATGACACCTATCCATAGATTCAAAGCTCAGTTTACCGAGCCTTTGTATGCTGGCTTTGGTGTAGGTTCCTCAGTTACCCTCTGCCAGCTAAAACAGCCGTATTAACTAAAAAGTGCAAAAATTACCCATTACCAGTAAAGAATTTACACCAATACAATATGTAAATAATAATGACATACATTGCAAAATGCAATATACTACCAGTTATACTAGCACAATACACAGGATACAACAACAAAATTTACACCAGGAAAACTTCTTAGTAAACAGTTGCCTGTTTACAACAAATGTGGAAGAAGTTTGGGGCAACGGGGTCAAATTATCTCTGACCACACCCAGCCACAATCTTTCCTCTGGCTTAGTCTGGTCTTTTGCACATGTAAACTGATATCACTGGAGTCGTGGATACATCTCAAAATCACTCCTGCAAAGTAAGAAATTGAACCCCTGGTCAGCAGGGGACGTTAAATTACTCTGAATTATAAATGCGTTTTAAGGTAAAACTTTCTAGAATTAATGTATTAAATGTAGAAATGCTATAAATCTACAAATATTTGCTTAGAGAAAAATACTAGGGTTAGATAATAATAAAAAACTAATTTGCTAATATTAGGGGCAGTCTGTCAGTCATTAAAAAAGACAGATACACGTGTCCTAAGCATAGCATGTGCTACATTTTATGTTATAACAGCCTTAATAACCTTTATTATTATTTAGTATTCATTGCTGTACTTAAAAACAATCAATTTTACATTATAGTTGGCGAAAGTGCTGTGTCTTTGTTATTGTTTTGTTTCTGTGTGTTTGTTTGTTTGTTTTCTAATATCTTCTTATAATAATTTATCATCTGCTCATGGAATTTCAAATGGACACTTTTGTTTTCTCTGTTTTCCAGTAAATCTAACCAGTCAAACCAGTTAATCTAGCATCAAAGGATGCTAACAACTGAAGTACCATTTTAGAAACGAATGAAGTATTTGTTTTCATTTTGAACAATATGCAAGTCATTTGTAAATGTCCTCTTAGATAACATTAATTACATAAATAATAATGTTTTGAGAGGAAATTAGTTAATATGTTGCATCATACAACATCTCTTACAGCAGTTTTTTCATGTGGTTTACAGGGACCTCATTCAGTAAACAAAAAGCATATTTCTTTTTCCTCTTTTCTCTCTGATGCTCTCTTTGGCTTTTTCTGGTCAAGGATCTGAGTGGCAGGAGAACATTATCAACAGGGGGAAAAAAGAAAGATAAACTTTCTCATTTAATAATAATGATTACCTTTATTGTTCACTGTATATATTATTTTAAGCTATTACTTAGTTATTATTTAACTTCCAATTTGGGTCATAGGACAGGCATTCAATTTGCGTAGATGATTTGCATGATAAATTACCCAGAGGTACAACACTGCCTTGAACGTTTCCCACAAAACAGACATGAAGCACGGCCATATCCCCATATGCAAATGTTCAAGCGTTAGAGGCAATCAGTCATCACACTACTCTAGAAGTGTTATCAAATGCTAAACTGTACACATTTAATCTAATAATATTTGTGGTCTTATTACAAACTTAACTGCTATAGTAACTGCCGACAGTATTGCAGTATTGTATGCATGACATGTTTATTGTGTGCTGCAGTGTAAAACCTTACAAAAAAGTGCATTACAAATCCTGGGTCAGGATGAAGTGGTCGTGGGTTTCTGCAGACATGCCAAATTAAATTAGATAGTCTGAATGCATACAATGCAGCCAACAATATCCTGGGTCTTCCTTTAAAATGTATATGTTATTTGGCAAATATCAAAATGAGACAGAGGCACTTTGACACCATCTTCTAAGATATAGCTAAGATATATTTTCTCTTTATTCCTTCATTCTACATCCTTTTTGTAAAACTGACATTACTGATTCAAAGCATTCATTTTCCCATTGGTCTTCTGACTTAATCTATATTGAGTGTTATGTTAACGTTGTCCGCCTTGTTATGTTGCTTGTACAGAGTGGTGCATAGTTGTTTGCTTGGCTGATTGCCTCTGTTTCTTGCATGTGCTCTATGTAAACATATTCAAACCCTTTGCATGTCTATGGGGGTTTTTTTTCTTTCAAAATGTGTTTTTGTTCTTTGTTGCTATTCTATTCTATAGCCTCACAGCTATCAGGGCTCTGAAACATTTTGGGCCAAATGAAAGCACTTCAGAGAGGAAGAACAATAATATACTGAAGAGATGAATGATGAAAATCATGCCGATTATTATAATTTTATAATTGCTCCTTTCCCATTGCATTGTTTCATTGCTGATGTTCCTAGTGCCTTTAACATTTGCATAAGCTTATTTTTAATAACTGGGTTTCTACAGCTCCTTCTCTACATTTGCGGGAATGGAAAATTCTTCTGTTTTAGGAGCTTTAATTATTTTTAACAACATAAATTCATTTAGATCATACACATGACTGTGAATGGTCTAAATATTTCAGTATGAAGTAAACTGTTTTGTTTTTGTTGCTGTTGTATTTTGGTGGCTTTTTAAAAATAAAATTGCTGTTTCTAATGTAATGGCATACAAAAATGAAAAACAAATGGGAGTATATTTGTGTTATGGCCACTTGATGGCACTGTTTCTAAACTGCCAGTACACTGATGCATGGGTCTTTTTTTCTAGGCTTCAACATCACCCTAACTAGAGGATCACAATCTGCACATATAAACATAACCCGTTTTTAGTCTGCTTCACATATAAAACAATGACATTCTGACAGGATAAGATGAAAGCTCTACTTATTTTATAGGAGAGTGTAGCTGTCTCTGCTTTGTTGGTGTTTCCATCTCCAATTAACAATGACTTAAGCTTGGCAAGCTGAGAAGCCAGAAGCTTTTTTTCTTGTTTATGCATGCACAGTATGGATAAACCTCTGGTCTTTCACAGTAAACTGATGGAAGCCCAGCATGTAAGGCAAGCTCCCACTGGATCTACTTTTATTCTTACTCTTGCTGAAGTAATCACCTCACAGCCCCTTGTTCGCTCTTATTGAAGTAAGATGAGGTTTGAATATCGATAAATATTATGCAATAGTAAGTGCAAGCACGTGCAAAAAGTATGAAAGGAATTTGATGCTGTGTGCAAATTCTTCTACACTCTCACAAAGGTTGGAGAGCTAAAATGGATCTTAGATTGCATGAGATAGCTACGCAGTATTTTGTGTTTGTTGATTAACTTCTTCGCATTCAGTGAATGGCTTTTTACAATTTTTTTATTTTTACTTTGAACTGTTTTCTCAGTTTGCAGCAGATTCACATTCACATGTACTTACTGCGTGTGGGTAAAAACTTTCCTGCACACTTGTTCTGTCAATATCACTGTTTACATTCAAAGAGGGAAGTCCTACAGGTGGTAATACTAGCTAATCCTGTTTGGTGACTAGCTCAAGCAGAAAACCAAGGCAAGTCTTTCAACTGTAAAACACAAAAAGGGGACTAAAGCATTTTCACTCTGGAATTAAAAGACCACCTTAAACTGTAGTGCTGTTCATAATATTGTAAGTAATAAAGAAAAAGAAAATAGACAGAATTTTGAAATGCATATTTTAAATGTCTTTTCTAACCATTCCACATATATACAGAGACATTACAGTATGTTGTTACCCTCTTTTACTGTGATATGTTCAGATAAATCTTACAGAGAAAAACTTTATTTATTTAATTTTCTATTTCCATTTTGGTTTGTCTATGACAGTTTATAAACATTGATGTTGGAGGAATTAAGTATTTACAGACTGTGTCAGGAATTTAGGACCTATGTAGTTTTGACATTGTGACAAGCTGCAACAATATCAATTTGAATATAACATTTAATGATGTGATCCTCTGGCAGTGGTGTATTTTATTAAACATTTCAAGTTTTGTTTTGTCTAACATTGGCAAATCTCACAGATTCGTATTTTCTAAACATTTTAGTTACAAAGACACACAACACAAGCTGAGTTCATGCAAGTAGCTCTTTTTTCTCTCACATAGTAGCACTTTGATTCACCATAGTGTTATCACACAGCCCGGCATGCCTTAAACTAATATATATAGGGCAAATAGATGTCTAGACATATGTGTATATATAGACATATAGACTGAAACAGGCTTTTATTACACTTCTATTGTGTAGAGCAAGCAAATGAACTGTACACAGTCATGTTGTGAAATATGTATGGGGTGGGGGGTTTGTGCCAAGATACATGACATACACTGACATTTTACAGGTTTTCCAATTAATTCCACAAAAGAAAAGAAAACACAAATAATTCACTTTAAACTAAATTCTCTTTTTTTTCAGATGAATTATGGCTTCTTCAGTGTCGCGAGTGTGTCAGAGAAAAACGATCATATGTGCCATTACTACTCTTATTTTTGTTGTCACACATCTACCATTCAGCCTGCAGGATACTGTTAAAAAGGTATACCACTTTAAATTATTTAATACTGCATACTTTACACTATTTGTTTTTGATTCAAGCTAAAGTTAGATGTAAAATAAAGGGTTTTCTATGTTTTGGTTTCTTTTGTGGCACTTTATCATAATATTCATAACCAGTGTTTTGAAATCTTTACACTTTTAATGTGATTCTTGAAGCCATTATCTAAAAAAGACTAAAAGAAGATGAATGCTGGCTGTTGATTTAATGCATATCGCCATCTGCTGGATATTTTTTAAACAAGCTGTTCCTTCTAATTTCAGACATCTACTGAGAATTTGACTTTTTACCACAGTGATGCCACGTTTTATGACTGCATATTTGAAGTTACAGTTTTAAATGATAATTCCATGATGCAAAAATGTGAATCCTGCTTTAAAAACTTCAGTGAAGCCTGGAGAAATGCAGAGCAACACACCAGAAAGCCTCAACACAAGCACCTGGAGAAAGATCATTCTGCTGCTTTATATATGTACACAAAGTCTATGTTGCAACCTGTAAACCTCAACTTCAAGTCTGCAAATAGAACTGGAGAACCAAAGGAGACATTTGAGTCACGCTCACTTTATTCTTTTCTAACTGAAGGCATTCAGATTTTAAAACACAGCCAGGTGACATGTGTTAGTACACATTTTCAAGCAGAGACACTTTTACATCTGAACATCTCTAACAAACAGGTTCGGTTTAGCACCTTCATGTTAGGCTCTGATGAGTGGGACTTTGCAAGGAACATCTCATGTTTTGAGGTGCAAACGTGCTTTGGCGCTGACATAACATATTACTCTGCCCTGAAAAAAACTAATCAGGTGCTAATTCCCCCATATGAGATATTCAAAGTCACTGACATCCAGACAGAAACAAAGGAATGCAGAATCAGCTATAGACTCACAAGCAATATGAACTGTGTTTATAGCAAAGAAAGCAATATGTTGCATCCAATATCTGCTTTGGCAGTAGATGGATTTTTGGTCATTTTTACTATTATTTGTATTGTTCTAATTTGTCTTTTTTTGTCTTTTGTTTTGGTGAAAGTGTACCATAAGACCAATGCTGTTTATGGTTCTTCCTTTCCATTAGGCTGATCTTTGCATTTTGTGTTTTATTCTTCATGCATATGTTTTGTTTTTCATGCATTCATGCGAACATACATAAAAAATAAAATAATTTGTCACATCATGTACATTGTTCTTTTGCCTTTGTTTTTGTGGAGAAGCAGAATAAAAACAATTGTGTGTAGTGAACAGTGTTGGTCAAGTTACTTGAAAAAAGTAATCAGTAACTAATTACCGATTACTTCCCCAAAAAAGTAATCCAGCTACTTTACTGATTACTTATTTTCAAAAGTAATTAATTACTTAGTTACTTAGTTACTTTTTAAAAACACGATTTACAACCTGAATAGGTGATAAAGCGATAGATCTTTCAGCCCAATTCTACTTTTTCTGCATAATCCATCTGCATAATGCCACCTGGGTTGGCTAGCGGACTGTGTACTTAGCCTGATAGGGCGAAGGACACTGTCTCAGCTGAACTCTGGACACGCACACACATACACTTACACTGATAAGCACGCACTCATCCCCCTCCCTTTCCAAACGCCTTCGATGCTTGTTTCCTGTGGGGGAAGACGGCGGGTCTGGGTGCCACGCTGGAATGGTAGCGCTGTGCAGGATGACTGCTGTGTTTCCTTCGGATTACTCCTCACCCCCTACCCAAACCTGTGGCTTGTCACGTGCTCCAGTGTTGTAATGTGGACATTTATGTGCTCTCTGTGCAGAGGAGTTTTTTTGGTTTCCTGTTCTCATGCTGTCCTCCCATAGGTGCCCAGCATGAGTAGAGGTCTTTTTTTTCCCTCTTGTACTTTTCCCATTGTTGTGTACTTTTTCAGTGTTTCCTCTGTAACACTGCCGATCTCCGACTGTATTCCCATGTGATGTCTTTGTTGTGTGTGTAAGTCGGGGGGGGGGGGGGGGGGGGGGCAACCTGCATATGGCCAATAAAGCATTCATTCAATTCAATTCAATTCAATTCAATACAAAATGTAATCAAATGGAAAAGTCCTTTTTTAAAACTTGTTTTATTAGTTTTAATCTTTTAACTTTATGCATTAAGCAAAAATTTAATTATATGCAACATTCTCTGACTGAAGAAATTTGTTTAACATTTAAACTTATTTTCTGCACATTCCAGCACAAAAATTTTTTTTTGTGTGTGTGTGTTTACACTCACTCTTTTAAATAGATGCAAGTGAAACACAGCAGAAAATAAATAACATCAAAGACTAGCGGTCCTGTTGCTCTATTTTCACCTGTAAAGCAGGAGTGTGGTAGGCGGAGCGGTCAGTTGAAGAATCCGCGAGTTTCTCTGGGAATTTCCCATTACGTGGTAGCGCACTCCCGGTGCTTGCTTGGAAGTTTAGGGGGGGTTTGCTGTAAAAAGAAGTTTTCTTCCAACGTTCAACGGACACTAATGTTTTTGTCAGTTTTTATGGAATCAAACTCAAAATAAGGTCAGTACTTCCAAGCTTTAAACGCTGCACGCTCATACTCTCTCCTGCACTCGATATATGATCCACTGTTGATCTGCACACAGCTGTTGTCACGAACGTCGCACTCGTTTACATCATTGTCATGAGACATTCTCGCAAAAAAATCACGGTTTTAGTAAGGCAGTAACGCAGTGTTCCTACGGGAAAGTAACGGTAATCTAATTACTGTTTTTGCAATAGTAATCTCTTACTTTACTCGTTACCTGAAAAAAGTAATCAGTAATCAGTTACAAGTAACGCGTTACTAGCATCATTTGCAACATTGCCATTTCATCCCATCTTTGGGATCTTCTGTCACAACAGCCTTCTGCACGTCCTCCTTCACTAAATGTATTGATCCTCTCTGTGGTCTTCCTCTTTTCTTCCTCCTGGCAACTAATGCTCAACACCCTTTTGTGTTATCCTCCTAGTGCTTGTTAAAAATAACATAGCATCCACTTGTGCTTTGTGAGCTACTTCCCCAAACAATTTATTATACAACACCACTGATCAGTCTTCTTTTATGTGCTCCCTTGTTGCCATCCATAAGCTTTCTTAAAGACAGTGCCCCCTGCTGATTAACCTTATCATTACATCAACATCGCACTGCATATCAACACACCTTTGTCCAATTTCTTGTATCCACTATCCCTTCTCTGCACATGTACAAACCATCTCAGCCTTGCCTCTAACTTTTCCCCCAAAGTGCTCTACCTGAGCTGTCCCTCTGATACACACATTCTAATTTTGTCCCTTCATGTCTCTCTCAGTGAAAATCTTATAGAGGGGGTTATAGAATACCAACCTCTTTTTCAAGGCCAAACAACAATCCTCTAGTTAGAGGATTGTTAACCTATGTATTATCTGCTTTAAGAGTTGTGAGTCAAGCATCTCTTATTTGTTGCCTTCTTTTTCAGAAGAGCCACAGATTTCGGGTTTGAACACATGAGTATGTTATTTTATTAATAAGATAATCTAGCATAAAAATAAAATGTGTTGGCACATATTTAAAAGGATAACAGTGGAGGAATCAGTTTCTATGCAGTATATCAGGACAAGCTCCAGAGTGAGATTAGAGCAGTGCGTGAGCTGATTTAAATTTTGATCGATACCAACTGAGTCTTACACTAAATTAACTGAAGAGTTGAGGCTGTTGTTTTCAGCATCTACATCAATGTTAAAATCATCTACTATAATATTTTATGACTGAGCACTAAATCAGATTAAATCTAAAGGTCACTATATATGAGCATATGGTTTCCTGCTCAAACAGTGAGCAAATGGCACTTAATTTCTATACTTAATGACCCTTTTCTCCTTCCTTAGAGTCCAGCCTCACATATTACTAATTACAAGCCTTTTCCTGTGCTTATGACATCTATCTCATTGCTGTTCACCTAGCCTCCCACTAGCCCTGTCTACTTTCTTCATCTACCTAACTATCCCACTTTTTCTTTGCTAAACTCTTCTTTTGAATACTTTCCTTTACTTCCTCATTTCACCTCCAAGTCTCCTATACTCTGTCCAGAGAATACACCAAACACCTTTCTGACAATTTCCCTCACCACCTAAGCTCCACTGTCCCAGTAATCTAGGAACTCTTCCCTACCACCCAGAGCCTGGCTCATCTCCTTCCTCTTGGCCAAAAGCAACAGAAGCAGTCACTGTTAACCCAGGCCCAGAACAATTCTGTATGAAAATTCCACTTTTTGCAGGTTTGATTTACCAAAGATTTTATGACAAATGCCCTTCCTGACACAACCCTGCTTATTTATCTGAACTTGGGGCTAGCACTAGAAGTATGTGCTAGTAGTTTGTCCCACCCCATAAAACACAACATAGCTTCCCTGTGCTTTTGTAGTATTGAACTTTCAGTTTGATAGCTTGATTTATTATATGCTTTGGTGGTGTGCAGAGGCAAAAGTTCAAAAACTGTTTTTTCTTCAACTAAGAAAAATTCTACAAGTTGGCACAATCATGCACATACTGTATTGTTCTTTTGCGATATCTCTGATTATGTAATTCTACACCATTGAGTGTCAGCACCTTTGTGTATGAGAAAAAATAGCTTAGTTATTTCACTAACCTTACCATAGAGAGAGAAGAGATTATCTTTGAAATCTTGTTTTCGTTTTTGCCTCATCAGTCAAAGTCATAGAACAATGTGAGATGTGATTGTCATAAGACTCTGACAAGGCAAATCCTTTTGAGCTCTTTCACTAATGCATTAGAAAAAGAGAAACTGGCACAAACAACAATAGGAGGAAGGAGAGGCCAGAGCCAGCAAGAGTGTTTTGCCTGTTTTGTTGTTGTTGTTGTTGTTGTTGTTGTTGTTGTTGTTGTTTTACTGTTGTGGTTTGTGTCAGATTATTTCTAACCTGATATTGATGAATGCTGGTTCAAGCTCTGTGACTCGAATTGGGACCGGTGATGATCACAATTTAGTAGGTAAAATAGGGTGATATTTTTAGGATTTCAGGGACACACCTAACCCCTAACCATGCTTAACAGGAAGCAGATGTGAAAGCAGTGACTTAGTAGAAAGTCCCCTTACTTCCTTAAAATCTCAAGTCCAACATGGTTTGTGGGCAGAGAAGAAACCGGAACCTTTATTGTTGAGTGATGGTTAGTCATCCTGTGTTCTGTACTTAAACTCTAAATGCAGAGGATGTGCTTACTCACCATGGAGAAAGGGAAGACTAACAATGAAATTTTTCCGATATAGCATTTGTATATTTTCTCATGAACTCACTCCCCATCTGCTCTTGTCTTGAGCAATCAAGCAACAGGTACATGTACACCCTGTGAGTCAGACATCCTGGGCCTGACCTTGTAATATTCCACTCCTCTTATTTCTCTAAGACAGTATGGTGGAGAGAATTATTATTTGATCCCCTTCTGTTTGCACATTCACAAAGAAATGAACAGTCTCTAATTTTTTATAGTACTTTAATTTTAATGGAGAGAGACAGAATGTCAACCAACAATCTGGAAATCTATGATTTTGATTTGTTTCTTCTTTACCCTCTTTTTTGTTGCATTGGTCATGATGGACAACCAATTCAAAACCCATCGTCAACATTGTCATTGTCATCCTGTACCCTTAGCAGAAAAACAGCATCAAAGAACAATGTTTGCACCTGCTTGACTGTGACGATGGTGTTCTTTGGGTTATACTAAGCATTTCTCTTCCTCTAAATAAGGTGGGTCGAGTCAATGGAAATTAAACTCAATTTTGGTTTCATCTTGATTTTGACCTTAGCATTTTCTCTGAATAATTTAAGTGTTTCCTGGCAAATCTAAGACAGGCCTGTACTTTTGCCTGCTTTCACCAATACATTTCCTGGTGACTGTGCTCCCCCTTCAGATTATTACATAGCTGGTCACATGTCATTTTCTCATGATCATCTTCACCCTATGAGGCGATGTTTTCCATTGAGCTCCAGACAGAGGGCGTTTAATGGTAATTTTATATATTTTTTTCATTTCTGAATGATCCAACCACCAGTCACCCTCTCATTAAACATTTGGTTGGTGAACCAACAGCCCATTCAAGCTTTGTTCAGGCCTATAGTCTTGTCTCTGACATCCTTCGGCAGCTCTCTGGTTACCCATGGTGGTGGAGAAGCTGGAATGGAAAAAGATTATTCTATGGAGATGTGTGTTTTCTACACATAACAAGTTGAGATCAAAAATTGAGTGATTGATTGAAGGATCGTAATCTATGTGCCACATGAGCACGATGTAGAAGCAAAAACTCTCACTGCATCATAGGGGATCAAAAACTTACACTCAGTGACATGAAAATCTATTTATACTTTAAATGCAATGTGATTATTGGTTGATGTTCTCTCTCACTTTATTAAAGTGAAGCTATAAATTAGAGACTTACAAATTCAAATAATTATTTCGCTTGTTATAGAAAATTAGACTTTATTCAGAATTACATTAACTGTGTATTTGTTTGAAACAAGATTTATTTTGTTTTGTTCATTTGTTTGTTTGATTTTTCTCATGTTTGTTTCTGCAGACTGATGGGCCTCTCCCAGTCTCCTGTGTTGTGTTTTGTCATAGACACAACAGGAAGTATGAGAAATGAAATTGATGAAGCAAAGAGGGTTTCTTTTGAGATCATTGACAGAAAAAGAGGAACAGGACAGGAACCCTCCGGTTACATATTGGTACCTTTCAATGACCCAGGTAGATCATTTACTGGGTGAATTTGTACTTTATTAAATAGGAACATGTTTGAAAAGCATCTTGTAAAGTTATGCTGCTTGTGAAAAAAAAATTGTTTTTTTTCACTTTCACATAAATAAGAATAAAATGGCAGCACCGTTTGTAATTAAATGCTTGGCAAATGCACAATTTAGTAGCTTTTAAAATGTTTTACATTATACTGTATGTGCATATTATGGGCCGTTGGTTATGACAGCAAATGCAGACGTTTTCAAAGAGCGCATCAACTGTCTGTCTGCAAGTGGAGGAGGAGATATCCCAGAAATGGTCTTGTCTGGACTACAGGTGATATAAACAGAGATACATTTTACAGAGTCATATTCAAATTTTGTAAGGTGGAGATGGAGTATCATCAAATTGTTATGATACAGTTCGATTTAAATTCCCCAGGAGATTGACTTTTATTATTAAACACGTGTATTTGCAGTGGATAGAAATGTCTCTTTTTAGTCAGAGTGGTTGATTGTATTTTTCATTTTGAATTATTAATTTTTAATCTTTGATACTTTGTATGCCTTACATATAAACAAAAGCTGGCACTGATGGCAGCTCCACCTTTCTCTGGGATTTTTGTCTTCACTGATGCTCCAGCTAAAGACGCCTATCTTAAAAACACCATTATTGCTCTTATAGAGAGCACCAAATCTCAGGTAAGAGTGAACTTTATACCATCCTTGCTCTGAAAAATATAATATAAAAAATATAATACATTTTGGCATGTAACATCAGATTATTTTTACAGTATTTGTCTCCATGTAACTCTCAAACGTTATCTGAACCTCTCAGGGTGTGGCTCCACGTGTAATGAGTCGATCCGCTGTCCAGTTATACCAAGACCTAGCTGAAGCTTCTGGAGGTCAGGCCATTCAGGTCACTAAGTCAGAACTCTCTCTGGCTACCAGTGTTATAGTAGACTCATCAGCCAGTGCTGTGGTAAGACATCGATCAAGAGAATCATATCTGACTGAAGATCACACTGTGTGAGTAAATGTGATGTTTCTCTCCTTCTTCTTTTAGGTGACAGTTTTTCAGGCAGCAAGGAATCCTGGAAGGCCTGACAATTTTACTTTTACTGTTGATGGTTCATTAAATAAAGTAACAGCTTACATCACAGGAGACTCACCTCTCACCTTCAGCCTCACCAGCCCAACAGGTTTTGTCATCACAAATGTCTCTTAATAATTCTTAGATGCATTTTTGATGCATTTGTTTCATTTTTTTTACCTCTTATATCATCATATTGAAAATATCTTTGTAACTGTTTATCCCTCTCCTCCAGGTGTTTCTCAGACTTCCAATCAGTCCAGTGGGCCTTTGGCATCTGTCACCAGAGCAGGAAACTTGCGTCGTTTAAGCTGATAATTTACACTGATAATCAAACGGGGCTATGGCAAATCAGTGTTAGCTCAAACAACCCTTACTTAGTTAAGGTCACAGGTCAGTATCATTATTGTTAACTTTTAACCACTGAGTTATATGAGATGTTTTTCAAAGATTTTATTTGTCTGTGTCTACTGTTGTGCTTTCATACTCAGGTCAAAGTTCAGTGAACTTAATTTATAACCTTGTTGAAGAGTCTGTCGGAGCCCATGGGGACTTTAGTCTTAAGGAAGGACATCCTCTCTCAGGTCAGGGTACTTTTATGGCGATTGTTTGTTCATTTTTACAGTTTGTAAAGTTCTCTTGTGGTAATCAGTTTTCCTCACTTACTTTGGTCTCACAGACATATTTTAAACAATTATGTTTATCAGTGGGCATGTCACACTGATATTCATGTAGATTACCTTTCTTACTTCACCGCTCTTTCAGATGGTAATACCAGCATCTTGATCACTATGACAGCAAGTGACACAGTAAAGGTCACTGAGTTGTCACTTGACAACTCAGGTTCCACAGAGGTCAAAGGATCATTGCAAGTATGCCAAAAGTAATACATGAATAAATTAAGTTACAGTGAGAATTTGTTATATTAATACTGTCATTGTTGTGTATATGATGTATCATGTGAAAAACAAAGTTTTCACAGGTCTCTATGCAGTCCTGTGACAAACTGAGTACACCCTTACTGCTTCCAAAGGAATTAAGAGGAATTAAATTCCAACCAGGTACAACTGTACAAATGCACGAGATTAATCAGCAGTTGTAACCCCATCTATACAAGCGGAAGGTTTGGCAGTTGGCTGGTCTGGAACATTCAATTGTGTGTCAGTGCAATTAGAGTCTTCCTAGTAGCAAATAAACAAGCAAATTCACCTCAAGGTCTGACTAAAACTGCAAATAATGTGAGTTCTAAACCTCAGACTCTACAGGCCTCATTATGCATGTTAAATGCTAAAGTTCAAGACAGAGAAAGCATCTGATCTCTAAAAAGAACATGTCAGCACAGATTAGATCTGCAAAGTTGCATCTGAACAAACCACAAGATTTCTCAAACAACATTCTTTAGACAGGCAAAATTCCTTCACGGAGATATGAGGGACTGATAGGAAAACAACTGCGTCATATTATTTTTGTTAAAAATCGTTCTTTGTGCTTCCTCCCAGTGGGAGTTAATCGCTAATTTCACTGATGGCATCAATGGAACTGGCATTGATAGGGTCACCATTCGCCAAGGGAATGGTACTCTGAATATCACCACAGCAATTGGGGCAGGGGGTGACAATATTACAGTGGTTACCTACACTGCCTCCTGCTGCTCACACATAGTGGAGCTGACTGCTTTAGATGGTGTAGGAAATGTGGGGACATTTGTGCAGCAGGCTAGATTGCTTGACACTGTCACTAAACCACCTCCTGTTACTAGTTCTGTAGTTAAGACAACATCCACTGGAGAGTACACTTTGTACATATTAATCATTCTTTGGATCAGTGTTGTGTTTTCTGCACTTTGTAAGTAACAGAGAACAAACAGAAATTATATTATGATAATGAATCTGTGACACATGAATCAAATACCTTAACTTTGATTAGTAAGTTGAACAGGCTATGAAGCAACACAATGAGAAAGAGCAGGTATGGTACCTGCACTGAGAGAGAATATATCACAGCTAGTTATGTTACGTCTGAAGCTCCAAGTCCTGTCGGGGCTTCAGTGTCAAGCAAAGGGGACGTGTCCACATGAAGCCTGTGTCAAGGCCCATATGGTTCTTCAGAATGTCACCTGACCAAATACAAACGAGGCCCCGACTCTCTGAAACGACAATACTGTCTCGTTATGTGATTCAAGCTCTTGAAAAGATGCTCTATTAAGATTCTTCTGCCAGCAGAAGTAGAATCTTTGAGGTGTAGCACTGCCGGCCACCAGTATTTTTGTATTTGTTTGTGTCTCCTCACGTCTTTCTAGTTTATAATGGGGTGCTGTTAGAAAAGTTGATGTTATGTTTTTCTGTGTAAATTTTCTGCACCTTTGAGATGCCAAATATGAAAATACCTAAGATGTCAGCTGTTCTTACATAAAGGTCAGAACAACTAAATAATTAAAAGGATGCATCAGTCATTTCATCGATCACTGTAGCAGCATTTAAAACAGAGTCTGATTACAGTTGTGAAGCTATTTTGTTATGCTGCAACCCACTGTCAGTAAACTCTGATAAATTCTAATCAATACAATCTTGAGGTCATTTGTTTACCTTTTAAATGCTGAATGAAAAAATACCTGTAATAACAATAATAGCTATCGTTACTCCGTTTACGTTATCATCATTAGAAATGTATTAATTTTATTTTGAGACACAACATGAATTCAGATTGTTTTTGTTTTAAATCATATGCTTACATTTTTTGAAGAAACTCGTGCTTTTTCTGTTTCCCTCAGTTAGGGCTATTAAATAAGATAATACATGTCTATTATATGTATAATTCTGGTTATTAGTTCAGTTATACAATTTTATAGTTGAAATTAAAGGTTAATTGGGAGGTTAGCCTTCTAGTTCAGATTGTTGTTTCACTTTTGAAACTGCATTCCTGGCCGATTCATACGGTGGCCCCTAGAGACAAAGCACTTGCAAACTCCAAAACACTTGCAAACTCCAAAACACAACGGAAGTACTCCAGGACGCTAGGGGCAGTGTTGAGCTTTTGTTACCTAGTAACTACACAAGCCAGAAAGTACCAATGACCGGATTTGGGGTCTGCAGCCTTAAAGGCCGCATTTTAAGGCCGATTACATCACAGCGACACAACGAAGGCTGCCAATTCAAAGGCTGCTTGAAATGCGGCCCTCAAATGCATCCTTAATTTCCCTGAATTTTAAGGATGGGTCGGTGTAGCCTTCATGGCCCAACATATCCCAGATTTCATAGCGCAGTGATAATTTTGCCGAAAAAAAACGGGGGAAGCGGAGCCGCCGAAGAGTAAAGAAGTAAGTACTGAATATTATGTCACTTATTTATGCGCAAATGTTTTTATAATGAAGAACATTAAAACATTACTGTTGGCCACATGTCAGGAAAGTTATGTGACATTAGCGATGTTTGTACTAACTTGGTTTTAAAGCCTTTACTTCAAAATATACACCGTTCAATAGTTGACTTTAATCTTACAGAGAATGTGATGATTTTATGGATAATTAAAGTCAGTCATATATTCACAAACACAACAAGCTGAAAGTCAGTGATGCTGCTCGGTTTGCAGTCCTGAATATCACGGCACAAGCAGGATTCACTGCACTGTTAATGTTAGCTATGTTATATTGCTGCCTCTGTTCGGTGGTGTCGAGCCAAACAGACTTTAACGTGTGTTTGAAGGAGCTGACGGTTCACTCGTTAAGCTGAAAGAAAGATGCTTTAATCACAGCAGTCACAGATGTGTCCACTGTACCATCTGGGAACTCTTCCTGTTTCGTAATAACACAATCCTCCTTCTTTTGTGCTGTTTTGTAGCAGTGTATACACCTGAGACTGTCACCTGTCTGTCTGTCCTGCACTCTCTCTCTTTTTCTTTCTCTCCGATTGTGGAATAAAAGGATGAACATGTATTTATAAGTTACACTTGTGTTTGAATCCTGCAGCTTATCACACATTTGATTTCCATGTGTGACGACTGCAAGTGTCCAGAGTGAGGACAGACTGAGGGACCCACTGCTGCACATCATCTGTGAGGCTTTGCACCCCTGATGATCCACCAGGACAAACTCAGCAGTGTGTGAGGAAGAGGAGGAGGAAGAGCCAGCAGCAGCTGACAGATGGAGAGAATAGACAGACTGTTCCCTGTTTGTGAAGGACTGCTAGGAAAGTTTAACATAACTAATTGTCTGTCCTGAATCAGTCTTATTAGGTAATGTTCAAATAATTTTATCATTCCAGTGTTTGCAGTGTGGGAGAAAGTACTCAGGGCCTTTAAGTTAAAAACAATGAAAGGCAGAAACAAGTTTAATATTCAGAAATCTAAAGTATGTATCAGCAGCTGAATGGACCTAAAAATAAATGTTTGTTTCAGTTCTATGAAGCTTTGAGTATTTTGGATTAGTAGCACTGCTGTGTTTGTTGCATCATATTGCTGTAATTGTTTATATGCTTTATATATTCTGAGGTAAGTTGATCTATAGTGTTACATCATATTCTATAAGGATGTTATGCGTTTGTATACTTTCTGCCCAGTTTGACCCATTTAGCAGAAGTCAGCCTGTTTAAGGCTCTGATATCTATTCTGTATGACTTAAAGCAGTTATGACATGGTCTGATCTGATTTTCTCACCCAATAAAGGAATATTCAATATATCAGTCTACTCTTTATTCGATCAGAAACAGTTATCACAGCTCATACAATTTCTTTTTACACATGTGTGTAAGCAATGAGCCAAATTTAGTAATGCCAACATACTGAAGGAACAACATTTCTCTCTTATATATGATACACCTATATATGCACTGTCAAAGATACTTGTCTTTGAGTGAAGATTTAAGGTGATAAGACATAAATAACTGCAACTTGAATCTGTACTGAGGCTCAGTATTTGACACAGAGTTCATGTTCACTGCTGTAATAGCTAATAATGATTAATATAATAAATATAATATTGGCCATATTATATTTACATTACCAAAGTGATATGACTGTAGTCTCATGAACAACATTAGCTAATTGCTATTTAATAACTAATCTTAAATGACTGTTCAGTACAGAAATGAAGCCCAAAAATCATGTTTTACTGTCCTGTGGTCTCAGCCTCAGATACTTATCAAATCACACAAAGCTCTTGTAGAAACAAACAAACAAATGAACAAAATATGTTTTCCTTCATTTCTGTCAAATGTATGACACGTTTCCAGTGGTTAGTATCATGGTTGCTAGGCAACCTGGGAAGCGCAACGGAGACTAGACTGTCCCATACAAATTTGCCGTTTATTTTGCAAGTCGAGCTCAACACTGCCCCTAGCGTCCTGGAGCATTTGCAAGCGCTTTGGAGTTTGCAAGCGCTTTGGAGTTTGCAAGCGCTTTGTCTCTAGGGTCCACCGTAGTTTTAATTACTTCCTGTAGCATTTATGAGAGAGGTGTTACTACTGAACATTTTTTCCCACAACTGACATATCTTATCTGTTCTGCACATCACACACCAAACAATGCAACTCTTCTGCATATTTGTACCATGAATAGAAATGGGAGGCACATAAAAAAGCATATGATGAATAGAAAATCCATTAAACCATTTTTATATAGTTACTTTTAGGGATGGGTATCGTTTAGGTTTTATCCGATACCGGTGCCAAACTGGTACTTTTGAAACGGTGCCGGTGCTTAAACGGTGCTCAAACCGGTGCTTAAAGAATGGAGAACACAAAATTGGTCCAAAAACCTCTCATGTTCAGCTGGGTTTTTTTGTAAAAAGATAACAATGTTAGCCTTTTCTGCAGCTATAGGGCATATAGGATATCACTCTTGGCTGGAAGCAGTGCTTAAACAATGGAAAGAACAAACTTTGTCCAAAAACCTCTCATGTTTAACTGTTTTCCACTTTTTCTTTGGTCATTTTAGCCTTTTTGGCTAAAATGACAGGAGTATCTTTTTGGCTGTGACAGGAGTATCTGCCATCAAACAAGAAGACAGCTGCATGTAACTACGACAGTGTTTGCTAGTTCACCTTACATGCATTAATGTAATAACGTGGTTAGCCTACTCAACGTAAATTACACACGAACAACATGAAGCTACTCACGCAGAGAAGAACGGCTGCCGCTGCCATCATCATCCGTCACCACCACACCCGCAGTAGATGCGCTCGGTGTGAGGTCTCGCAGCAAGCTATCAAATACGGCGCATTTTTCTGCTCTTAAAAAAAACGCTATGCGTCGCCAGCAGTGTTGACAACTCCTCAGTAAGGAAAATCGCTATTGGCTGTCCTAAAAGTCGCTAGAAGTCGCTAACTGACATCATCACCTAATTTGCATAATTGGTCATGCTAATGTAATTGTAATCTATGTTGTTGGAGAGAGAAATAACATCGTGGAAGAGACATAAAGTGAGTAAAAAACGTCCTAAATGCATTTAGAATATATTTAGAACTACAAATTAAATTTATTTTAGCAATTATTGTTTTTTTAATGTCACAATTCCAACCCTGCTCTTTTACCCGGGCTTGGACCGGCAAAAGTGACCCGAAATAGGCACTCTGGTGGAGTTACTTTGTGTGTGTTTATAAGTAGTTTTAAACCTTGTGATCCACAAAACAGCATAAGAGTAAAAGAGTAAAAGAAGAACTGACTGCGTTACAGCACCCACTGCTTGTTGAGAGTAAAAGCGATATGCGCTTTCACGTCTTTTTTTAGCGACTTTTTTTCTAAAAAAAAGTCGATGATTATGGCTTCTTTTTTTCCTGGTATTTACTTTACATTTTACGGTCAGTTCTTTACGACATGTGATTCCAAGCTTATTGTTTCTTTTCTGTTGGCATGTTTTGCTTATAATTGCACCTTTCAAAAACTGCCAAAGGTTTTGCACACCTTAGCCATATGCATGTTTTCTGCATCTGTTTCTGCAGTGTTTTCAAACACAATAAAACATGAAATATTTTATGATCAACTTATTTAGCTTAATACTATGTACATTGTTTCCTCTCAACCTGACTTATACTCCTATGGTTATTAGAGGCCATTTTCTCAGTAACCTTATTGTTGTGATGTGGTTTAGCACAGGTGTTCAACATTCTACCAAACAGGTTGTTATTTTATTGGAGTGTTTTTCTGCTATTTTCTTATTAGCTTATAATGGTATGCAGTCATAAAAGTTGACGCCATGTTTTTCTTTCTGAGATGCCTAGAAATTTACTGGATGCTTGTTCTTATCTGAACTTTGGAACAACCAGTGTTGGGACTAACGCGTTATTAAGTAACGCGTTACAGTAACTACGTTATTATTGTGGTAACGAGCACGGTAACTAGTTATTATGCCAAAATCAGGAACGCGTTAGTCGTTACTGGGATTTAGATAGGGTCGTTATTCGTTACTTCGTGTGGTGGCTATCGCGGAGCTTCCACCACAGATTCTGTAACATTGGCAAGTGGTGGAGGCCAGCAGGTGGATGAGGGAAAGGGGACGCAGAAGGAAAAGAGACCCGAGGCGGCCGCCGGTCCAAGTGTGAACTGAACTTCAGGTAAGAAGTTGTGACCTGCAGT
The DNA here is from genome assembly GCF_963576455.1 of Neolamprologus multifasciatus. Lineage (NCBI taxonomy): Eukaryota > Metazoa > Chordata > Actinopteri > Cichliformes > Cichlidae > Neolamprologus > Neolamprologus multifasciatus. The sequence goes on from NC_140444.1 coordinate 13,640,926, forward strand.
CTATCTGGGTCAGATATAAACCAAGTTTAGGTGGAGTTTATTTTTGTTATTCTGACTTTTTCCGTACTGCGTACTAGCTAGCATGACGGAGTTTCTATACAGCTGGGTGGGTGCTATGATGTTACTGATGTTGAACTTTATTTTGTTCATAAGTTATTAGAGTTGCCAACCATCCCGTCTGGTATTCAGAGAAAATATTACGCGTTTCTTATTGAGGCGAAAAGGAACAGTTTGTCCCGTAATTCAGCTACAATGAAAAAGACACAAAGCTGGAGTTATTCTGTCTTTACGCTGCACAGCTGCCTCTTCTTCTTTCATTCCCCTCCCTCTCCCGTTTCTACTTCAATCATGAAAACTGATCAATGATCAGCTTATCGGCTCTCTTGTTTATCGCCCACTTTGCACCAGAAAGAGGAAACCAGCCGATGTCGCGCTAAACAACAGCAGCACTTTTAAGCTTGATCAGCTGTTGTTAGAATTGATTTAATATTAATTTCTAGTATCAGCTGATGTTTGCTGGAGCCACAGCTGCAAAAAAGCTGCTGGTCATGATATCGGTTTGGTTATCTGGTGAGAGGGAAACATGAAGATGAAACCAGGAGATGTACTTACTGAATCATCAGAGCTGAACAGGTGATGGAGAAACAGGTTTACCTTTTAGGTGACATAAATGAGTTGAAGGGAAGCTATGAACTGTTTCTGAGAGACAGATAACCCCAGGATCCTTTTTAGGTAGTTGACAGCTGGTAACTGTGCAGGTGCGGATCTAGCAAAGTTTTGCCAGGGGGGCCAAGTAGGGCATTAACAGGGAGAGGTGGGCACAAAGAAATACTTTTCTTTCTTATTCTCATTTAAAATGTCTAGCTTTTAAAAAATAATTATCTCAATCTTACAACAAATGATTGATGCATATATACCATCAAAACAGTGTACATCACTGTCACAACAGCGTTTGTTTTCATTCAAAGGCTTTATGATTTTTCCTATAATGGCCAGTCTCTAGTCAAAATGCCCGGGCCGATTTTTTTGTCCCCGTCCAGCCCTGTATGCAGCTCATCTGCAGTCTGGTGTTACCTACATCTTCCTATTCAGAAGGCAGAATTTCCGAGTTACAGTACAGTAAGTTGAGTACAATCAAAGCATCACGACTGCAGTTTTTGTGTTGGATGTAAAAGGTACACATGACGCTGTGACATAGGCTAGAATCATGGCAGCGGTCAATGATGGTCCAGGCATGGGATTTCTCTCGTGGAAATATGCACATTATCTTTTCCTTTCTATTGGTAGGTGGCACAGTGCACTTGTGGCAAGTGAGCAAGCTAGAAGACTGGCAAAGTTGTGGAAGCAACACATTAACAAGAGAATTCTGAGTAAAACCAAAGTTACTTTCCCTAGTAACTAGTTACTTTGAAAGTAACGAGTAACTTGAAGTAACTGAGTTACTTTTGAGAGAAGTAACTAGTAATGTAACTAAGTTACTATTTTAAAGTAACTTACCCAACACTGGGAACAACTAAACAATTTAATTTAATGGCACTACCGCACGTTGTCCTACTTAATGATGCATCAATCATTTCATTGATCACTTTATTGATCACAATTAAAACAGAATCGAATTCAACAAAAGGACTAGATTTTATAATCCCTGATATTGCATTGAATCAAATGGAGAAAGTCTTGAGGGATAGCTACAATGAGAAAAGGCAGCCCGGAAGCTTTACCAGCAGGACACATCATCAGTTGTGTGCCTAAACTTCACAGGGTGTTTTGGCCTTTTTGGCCTTTTATCACAAATTATTCTACCAATTTTTCTTTCTTTTTTTTTCCTTGTTAAATTCCTTGGTTAGGTTTTGGGATTAGAAATCGAGATTATAATATTTAATACAAATATAAAACTTTTGAAGACACATCAGTAGTGGACCTTGGATTCATTGTGTCACAGCCAGACCGTATGGAGCGTGATTTGAAGAAATGAAAGCAGACACAGGAGAACAGAATTTGAACAAACAAAAAGCAAGCCTTTATTGGGCTGAAACAAACAAAAACAATGTGAGATACCCGTGGGGCGAAACTAAACTAAACATAAACTGGGCAAAACCAAATACCTGACAAAGCAGAGACTGTGAAACAAGTAAGATTGCCATGATAATTATGAGGCTATGACGATAACTATGAAACTATGAGAGCTAAGACGAGAGGTACCAAAACTGGGTGAGAAGAACAGAATTCCTGACAACAACTGAATGACAACACATATACTAAATACACACACAGGAGGTGATCAGGGGGAGTGGAAACACATGGGAAAACAGCTGACACAAATGAATGTCATGACACCACGGGGACCGGGAAACTAAAACAATAAACATAGAACACAAGACCTCTTCGAAATAAAGCAGGAAACAAGGAGAGACGTAGACATGACCCAGGTTTGACAACATGGAAATGTGACATGTGTTTACCTTTTTTTTTTTGCACATTGTACACATTCTTTTTCTATGTATTTGCTATGATTTGCTATTTGTCAAGTAACATTGCTTCACTCACTATCCCGGGTTTGTTTGTGTAAGCGTTTTGTTGCCGGCAAATCAAACATTCTGCAAATTAAGGCAAATACTCAGTTACATGTTTCTTTATATTTTATTATGTTACAGATTAAGTCATTTGTTCATACTTTGTCTTTTCAGTCTTCATGAGGGTCAGGTGTGGGGAAACGCCCGCCTAGCATTTCCTCATTTTAAAGTCCTGATGATCTCACATATGACATCAGCAGGTCAAACCAAGTGGAGGGGTTTCTTTTTCCATAGAGATGCTTCCTTTTGTTTGTGTTAAGATTTAAAGGGATTTGTTGAATGTTTTTCCTTTCATTGATACTACCATTTAGTTGTGTAAATGTGCATATTAGAAGTGTGTAGAGGTTTTGTGGTTTTAGATCATCTGTGTAGAGTTTTAGATCCCTCAGTTTGAGTGAGTGGTACTGTCTGGGCAATTGGAGGGAAATTGATGGCCCTATTTAAAGCCAGTCTCTACCAGATGCAGCAGAGAGGAGAGGTGAGCTGCGTTACCAGATCCATGTTCTGTTGAGGTTTGTTGATTTGGGGGGGGGGGGGTTTGTTAAGTTACACATTAAATTAAGTTCACTGTAAATAAATTGCTCACCTCTGGAAATCTGAAATGTCTGCGTAGTCTGCTTCCCTACCACCTTCCTTGACGTTCGAGTCTGACTACTTCGCAGGAAACACACCGATAGGAAATCTATGACCTGACACAGAAGACCTAGGGGAAACAAACTAAACTCAAGTTCTAGCCTTAACATTCTTTCACATAAGAAATCACAAATACAAAAATGAACACAAAATGCTGGGTCACAGACCCAGCCCCTGCACATTGGGTGTTTCGGCCATTATCACTAGACACCCTCATCCAAAGATAACCCTGTCGAGGTTGATCAGACTCTGCAGTTTGTCTCTGGCATATGTAAAATATTCTTATCAATTTCCATCCATACTTTAGTGATAAAACAATTTGAAATTTAGGTATTAGTATTAAACTTTTATTCCTTTTTTAATTTCCTTTTATATTTGTCTTTTGTTTTCTACTTCAAAGCGATAGAAAAGGTGATAGACCGAAGCAAGAGAGAAAAGAGACAAGAGAGAGGAGAGCCAGAAGGGGGGCATCTGATCTGGCACCCCACACCTCCCCACCAGATCGGGCTGTAAGCTCTACCTCCCCGTTGCATTCCAGAAAAGGGAAAAAGAACAGAGGGGAGAAGAATAGAAATTTTCTATTTTTACATTCTGCTGTTAGGTTTCACTATCATGAGGTTAACTGCACAGTCCCCAGGAGACCCTGAGACAGCTGTATCAGTGAACCAGGGTTCTGGTTTTTCACTGTAGAAATTCTGGTGTTAGTTTTTCTACCCTTTTGACACCCTCTGCTGAGGCCAGCCCACCACATGTTGATCAGGCCTGGGTGTGTGTCTCGCAGTTAGCTGACTGCCTTAGCAGCCTAATGACAGTTATGAAACTGTTTACACTGCAAGCATTGTCAGTTAAATCGTATAGAAGTGTGTCCATACAGTCTGAACATAGCAAATTTGATTACCTTTTAAATGTTGAGTATCTAAAATAATCTGAAATAATAATTAAAAAAAAAAAAAAAAAGAACAATCGCTTTCATTAGTGTTAATTTATCAAGTTTGTGAAGGTTCTCAGTCAACCAGGTCATTGTAGTCTAAGGATCTTAGAACGAGAGGCATCTGGTCCAGAGGCATCAGGCGTCTCAACTCTTTGCTTAAAATCAGGCAGTTGGTCCCTGAGAGGGTGCGGCAGCAATCAAACCCTACAGACAAAAAAAAAAAGGGCAAAGATAACCTTAATCTTCTCTAATTTACAAATACTAGCAGCTATAATATAAGCGGCTTACCCCAACATTGGAGGCGCTGTACTGTACGGTGGACGCAACTCACGCGTCTCTCCACCACGGCTGGAGTAAAGAAAAGAGAAACAGCCGTGCTGTAGCGGGCCGCAGAATTATGACTACTAGTTACCGACTTTTGAGAGAAATCAGAGGTCAAAAGGAGGCCTACCTGTAGCAGTCACACAATCCGATCGTATCGGTAAATTAACCAATAGGCCAGCATTTACTGCTGTATCGCACCAGAAGCACAGGAGGAATGATCCAACAAAAACCCGGCTTCCCTTTATACAGGTAAACACCACCCTGTAATCAATATGCAGGTGGGTTCCTAATTAACCCAATCACACGATACAAGGAGCGAGTGCAGCGGAAAGAGAGCGAGGGTGGTAGAGCGAGCGAGAAAGAGAGAAAAAGAAGGGCAAGTAGCCCATCAGCTACACAAGTTTAACAGTAAAGTTAGACTGAGCGTCTGACCTTGCGTGTGTCCTAACTCTAACAAGGTCACCAACACGAAATGTGGCAGCAGCAGGTGTTCTTCTCTGCGTGAGTAGCATAATGTTGTTCGTGTGTAATTTATGTTGAGTAGGCTAACCACGTTATTAAATTAATGCATGTAAGGTGAACTAGCAAACACCGTCGTAGTTACATGCGGCTGTCTTCTTGTTTGATGGCAGATACTCCCTTCACCCTGGCCAAAAAGGATAAAATGACCAAAGAAAAAGTGGAAAACAGCTAAACATGAGAGGTTTTTGGACAAAGTTTGTGTTTTTCCATTGTTTAAGCACTGCTTCCAGCCAAGAGCGATACCATATATGCCCTATAGCTGCAGAAAAGGCTAGCATTGTTATCTTTTTACAAAAAAGCAGCTAAACATGAGGTTTTTAGACAAAGTTTGTGTTCTCTATTCTTTAAGCACCGGTTCGAGCACCGTTTAAGCACCGGCACCGTTTCAAAAGTACTGGTTTGGCACTGGTATCGGATAAAACCTAAACGATACCCATCCCTACTTATCACCTACATAAGCGCAGACTGCAGTCTTCAGAGTCCAGTTGAAGCGTTCAGTAGCATTTGTCTGAGGGAGATATGCTGAAGTAAGTCTGTGCACAGAGTCAAAAGCAGAAACAACCTGTTCAAAAAGCTCGCTCATAAAAAGAGACCGTCTGTCAGAAATCAGGTAAGTGGGTGTACGGTGTCTAGCAAAAATGTCAGTGACAAATCTACCAGCTGCTACCTGAGATGTAGCTTCTTTGACAGGACTGGCTTCAACTCACTTATTTAAATAGTCAATAAACACGATCAAATATGCATTACCAGCGGGGGTGCAGGGCACTGGCCCAACAAAATCCACACCCACATACTCTCAGGGTTTCTGGGGGACAATGGGAACCATAAGACCTGCTGCTTTTTTCTGATTTTGCTTAGTGAGTTGTGAGCGTGAAGTCACATGGTGCTTCACATCAGCTGCCATTTTGGGCCAGAAAAACCTAAAGCGCAGTCTAGCCAGTGTCCTAGAAACACCCAGGTGACCTGTTGTGGGGTAAAGTAGGGGCAAACAGTTTCAGCTCTTTCAAAGGGTGCGAAGCACATGTGGACTTGGGGTCTCTGTGATACAAAAGAGAGTCATACTGTAACGTGCGGTGGAGAGGAAGTCAGCCGCGGAGGTGTGCAGGTGGATAGCGAACTTTGTTATGTGCGCCAGGTTTGTGCACTATTGTGAAATCAAAGGCCTGCAGGCAAAGTGACCAGCAGGCGAGTCGGAGTGTTGGGTTTTGATGAGACATGAGCCACCTGAGACTGTTGTGGTCAGTAAACATAGTAACATGATGATGTGATGCAGTACCGAAGGAAGGTGAATTCATTGAGGCTGTTCAAAGGTAGTTGAGGCGATAACAATGTCATCCAGGTAGACTGCGCATGTTTTGTAAATGAGGCCAGCCAGCACAGAGTTCATGAGTCTCTGAAAAGTTTAAGGTGCACTGCAGAGCCCAAAGGACTGCACCTGAAACTGGAAAAGACCAAAGTGAGAGATGCAGTTTTAGGCTTTGAGTCCTCTGCTACAGCAACCTGCCAATAGCTTCGTGCTAAGTAGAATGTTGAAACAAACTTTCCCCTTGCCAGAAAGTCCAAAGACTCATCTACACTAGGCAAGGAATAAAAATCTTTTCGGGTAACTTGGTTGAGCCCTCGTAAGTCCACACAAAACCTTGGTTCTGTGGCCGCTCTATTGACAATGACTACAGGAGACACCCAAGGGCTTGTGGAAGGTTCTATGATGTTGCACCTGTTCTTCAATCACACGTTTCTTAGCAGGGAGAAGGGGGTGTCCTCAATGTAGACTGTTCTAGTGGGAATGTGAATAGACACAGAAGCTCTTGCCATAAAATTTGTCTTCTCAGTCTTCCCATTGATTAGACAAATCTGGTATTATTGCAAAACGCTGGTAAAAGTTCTTGTTCATGAATTCAATATTGAGCCAAGTGACACCCTCAGGGATGCAAGGAGCATTATTGGTGAGGTTAACTGCAGGACCATTCCACAAACTTGTGTTTTCAGGGTAGGAGTCAATGACTTGAATGAGATCTGCTCGTACAGCTGAGAAGTAAGCACCCGTGTCGAGGGTAGCATCCTCGGATGAAGCATTGATGTTTACTTTCGCTGTTAGCAGTGTGTTCTAGTGGACTTGTGAAAAAGGGTCTTCCAAGTGTCCAAGAATATGACCACCCTGCTGTGAATGGGCCGTGTGAGGTTTTGTTAGTAAGTTTGGGGAAGGTTGGCATCTGCCAAATGTCCTCCCTCCCCTGTAGCTTCCCCATCTGCTTGTATTGTGGCTGGGCTGCAGCGCTGCTAAATTCCAATTTTTCATGGCCTGGGTCAGAGGAGCCAGGCACCGGCAAAGGCTGGACTGGGCTAAGTCTAGTGGCGTTTGTAGGTCGTTGTGCCAAATGAGGTTGGTTGTTACAGGTCGGGCAGGAGCGCGTAGTGAACCCTGGCTGAGAGCATTTGAAGCAGTAAGGTTCAGGCTTATGGTGTTATTTGCCACATGAATGAGGCTGAGGTCTATGTGGTCCAAGCTCTGAGTGAAGCTCATGAGCTCATAGCAGTGGGTCCATTACAGAAGTGATGTTAGCACCATACAGGGCAACTCTGTATTTTTCAAGAGGATGTTTACTAATTAGATGGATTCAGTCTTTCTCAGGTGGAGGCCTTTTCAGTTTGTCAAACTCACTCAACATGTGGGCAACAAAGGTGGGGAGTGGTTCATCCTGAGCTTGAACATGATCCAAAAGTCTTCTCAGGATGCATTCTTGGTTGTCGGAGGGCAAAAACTGTCTTAACCAGTTGACAGAATTGAGCACACAATGTGATGTGGGAGCTCAATGCCTTGAACCATTTCCTGGGCTCTTTTGCAATAATAGATTGCATTTATATTTGTCAGGGGTTGTGTGTGGAGGCGTGGAAGAGATGACCCAAACGCAGGACTCACGGTGCAGAAATTATGAGGATTTATTGGAGCGGGTGAATGAACAAAGCAGGAACGGCAGAACTGACTAGCTGACTGAAAGACTGAGTGGCTGGCTGAATAACTGACCACTAACGGGACCGACAACATAACATCAATGACACGACAGTGAACGAGTGGAAACAGAGGACTTAAATACACAGACTGATGAGGATGATAATGAGAGACCGGTGAGTACACAGCTGAACATAATCTGGCTAATAACACAAGAGACGAGCTGACACAGGAAAAGCAGGAAGTGAGAACATTGATGTGGCAACATAACCTAAACGTGACAAAGCTGAAAACACTGGGTCACCAACCCAGGAACCCTGACAATATTGCGCTTTTCTAGGCACCCAAAGCGCTTTAAATTCCACTATTCATTCACTGTCACATTCACACACTGGTGCAGGCAAACCACAGTTGTAGCCACAGCTGCCCAGGGGCAGACTGACAGAAGCAAGGCTGACGTATCGCGCCATTGGCCCCTCTGACTAACACCAGTAGGCGATAGGGTAAAGTGTCTTACCCTAGGACACAGCGACCAGGACGAAGAGAGTTGGGGGACTGAACCAGCAGATGAGCTTTCCAACCCCGGTTACAGATGAGCTTTCCAATCCCCTGAACTACGGTCGCCCCAAGAAAGTGTGGCAGTTCATTCAGCAATTGTCTATCAGTCAGGTTCAGTGAGTGCCCACTGCATTTAACCAGTCCCCAGGTTGCACTTTGTCATCCCCAGCATACATGGGAGGCTCCAGTTTGGCATGATGTAAAGCTGCTGCAACAAATCTGGAAGTGTTTTTGAACTTTCTGAAGTGGTTCTCAACTCCATCACTTGTTGGCAAAGTCTAGGAGTCACATTTTCAACTACCCTAAGTTCCATGTCTCAGTCAGAGTCATCTGGGTAATGCACCATTTTGATTTCCCAAAAAATCAAGCCACTCCAGCACACGACACAGTGTTTATATAGCAGTAAAAGAGTCAGCCAGGTTAGACTACAAGGACAAAACTGCAAAAACGCCTGTAAAGACAAAATTTGGAAGAACCCCCCTTGAAAATGTCACCCAACAACTAAAATTAGACTGGAGTGATCAAAATCATGTTATTACAAAAGCACGCCTGCCACACTAGTGTTCAATGCAAAATTAGTTTAAAATTGTTTCCATTCATACTGAGCTGAAGACCAGCACTAATAAGTTGTAGTCGGTTAAGTTACTACTTAACAGTAACAGTATGCTACAGTCAGTTTAGTCTCAGCAAAGGAAAAGCGTAATGAAAAGCCACCATAAAAGTTCAGTTCCAGGCTCCCCACAGCAGAATTAATACATAGAATATGAATCCAATAACAACATGTCCAAATAACAGATCCACAGTGTTATCTTCTTCTTTTTTTTCCCAAGCGCAGCAGCATCAAACTAAGGTATCCAGAAATTAGTCGGGTCCCACCTGAGCCGTGGCTGGGAAAAACGTCAGTGTCTGCCAAAGTGTGGGGATTTCCGAGACATTACATGTGTTGGAAGAGAAAAATTCTCGGCAGGATCCAAAAATCGTCTGGAGTCCAAGGGGAAATAAAGTTTGGGCACCAATTGTAACGTGTGGTGGAGATGTAGCCAGCCGTGGAGGTGTGCAGGTGGATAGAGAATGAGCAAAGACTTCTAACTTTCCACAAGTACTGATTTATTTTAAATATAAAAAATAAGCTGAAACTAGCTTACCTACTTACTTTCTTTGTCAGCATCAGCTGTGGGACACACAATCAGCTCAGGCTGCCATTCAGGCTGCAAAAACACAAGTAGTGGGCTGGATGAGCTCACTCACTCCAAACATGGAGTTAACAGTCTCTGAGTTAACTGACTCTGGATTGACAGATTCAGGGTGGACAGCCTCAGGTTAGCAATCTCTGAGTTTGCAGAGTCAGAGGAAACAGTCACTGAGTTGGAATTAATATACTCACATGAAAAATCCCCATAGCAATAATTCCAGGCTTGTGAGGAGCAAAACAAACAGAGTCTGTCCCAGAATTCACAAGACTAACCCCAGCCAGCTGCTCAGAGGTCCTTGAATTTGGCAAGGAGCGCTGGCGATGTGGACACCGTTTAATCCCAAATGAGGGTAACGGCCACGACTGAGGAGACTGGTAATGGCGGAGAGGTGGAGGCTGGCTGCTCATCCTACAAAAGCATTGCTGCCAGGAATGAGGCTGATGAACAGTAGTCCGAGCAGGACATGGAGGGAGAAGAATTCTGTGGCGGCAGCGTGGAAATGCCTTTCCACTGTGGCGGCCGCCACAGCTGCTGTGCCACAGGGAGATCCTTGCCTCTGCTGTTGCTGCGTAGATCGCCGGGACACAAAGTCTGCTAGCTCCTGAGCTTGTAGCGTGTCCCAGACTCAATGCAGCTCTGTAACCAGGCCCGTTACTTCCAGGGGTTGGTGAAAATGAGAATTCCTCTATAGAATGGCCTCAGTGGTGTTTATTCCTGCCACCTTGCCTTGATAACCGAGGTGTGGGAAATTCGTATCATAAGGACTTCGATGTGGGCCAGGTCGCGCTCCCGGGATAAGCCCACTGGGTCCATGTAGTGGTTACATCATTCTGTCATGACGTGGTGTGTGGCAGGCAGGAGGTAGGACCCAAATGCAGGACTCATAAGCAAAAGGTTAAACTTAAAGCGCAGTTTTATTACTGGGAACACTCTTCAAAGAAATAATCATTACAAAACAAAACAAAAATCACAAATACAAAACTAAACGCTAAACTGGACACTGGAACCTAAAACTAAGAGACTCAAGGGGGAAAAAAAACATGAACTAGGAACTCAAATATTTTTCAGGACACGAAAGGAGAAACACAGCACAGAGAGAGGGTACGATGCGACGCAGTGCATGGAAAACTGCACCAAACACCACAAAATAGTAAGGCCATATTAATAAGTCTTCTTTTATGACACAAATAGTAAGTAAGTAAGTAAAATTTTATTGATATAGCACATTTCTAGATAAAAGATCACAAAGTGCTTTACAAGGTATAAAACAAAAACAGTCAAAAGTTAACAAAATGCAATTTTAAAAAAGATGTGTTTTTAGCTGTTTTTTTAAACGTAATCACTGAGTCTGCAGATCTTAAGTTCTGAGGAAGAGAATTCCACAGTCTGGCGGCCACAGTGGCAAAAGCTCTATCACCCTTGGTTTTCAGTCTTGTATACTGAATAACAAGTAGGCCCTGATCACAAGACCTCAGAGACCTACTAGGGGCATAGGGCTGTAAAAGTTCAATGATGTACGCTGGTGCTTGTTCTTGAAGAGCTTTAAATGTCAGAACCAGAATCTTAAAATGGACTCTGAATACAACGGGGAGCCAGTGCAGCTGTATAAGCAACGGTGTTACATGAGAGTATTTTGATGTTTTAGTCAGAAGCCTTGCTGCAGCATTTTGGACAATCTGCAGACGCTCTAGGGAGTTTTTGTTTAGACATGTAAACAGTGAATTACAGTAGTCCAATCGTGATGAAATGAATGCATGAATAACAATCTCCAGTTCAGTATGAGACACTATGGGGCTCAATTTAGAAATGTTTCTTAAATGATAGAAGCATGACCGAACCAGAGATTTGACGTGGACATCCAAGGTAAGAGCAGAATCAAAGGTTACCCCCTAGGTTCCTGATAGACGATTTCACAAATGTTGAAAGAGGACCAAGAGCATTCATTATGTTAGGTACATGTCTGTCTGGAGCACATACAAGGACTTCAGTCTTTTCTTCATTAAGTTGGAGGAAGTTGTCAGCCATCCAACCTTTGATGGTTTCTAAGCACACATTTAGAATCTGCAGCTTAGAAACATCTTCAGGGATCATCTTCATAGGAGATTTCTTGTTAGTTTTATTTGGAATGAACTTTAAAAAAAAACAAACTGTAAGATGTTTAACTATATTGCTGTCTGTATTATTGTTGAATTCCTAAATTATCACCTTTAAAGTGTTTGTGCTAATAACATCATGTACAGTAAGACAGGCATGGAGAACAGCACTGACTGGGAGAGGCTTTGAACAGATGACATACTCAGTTTTATTTAACATAGAAGACTTTAATGCACAAGCATCTACCTAAAATCTATCATCTGTGAGGTTATTATGTACAGTCGTAATGTATTTTGTTCATCTCCCTTAAATAAACAGGCAGCCTTAGGTGTTGGCAAAGGCACCAAGTTAATACTAGGGATGGGTATCGGTATCCGGTGCCATTATGGCAAATAGGAGATTGTCATTTAATCCGATGTGAGAGGGATCCGGACATGCTTGATGCCGAAATCACCCAACTGTTAAACTCAGACACTGAAGAAGAATAATTTGATGGATTTGTGGAAGTTGAATGTACTGAAAAAGTAAGTGTATTGTTCAGTATTTAATGTGTTACAGCATGTTAAGAGTTACCGTGAATAAGTTGGTTAAAGTTTAACTCATCGGATTGCTTTATTTTGCTGAATGCACATTATATGCCTTTAAATCTGGTGTGAGAGGGATCCGGGAATACTTGATGCAAAAATCTGTTAAAATCAGACACTGAAGATGAATAATTTGATGGATTTGTGGAAGATGAATGTACTGTTCTGTATTTAATGTGTTACAACTTAACAATGTTGAGAGTTATTGTGAATGAGTTTAATAAAGTTTATCTGACTGTTTTGTTTGGTTTAATGCACCCTATAATCTGTCTTCTATGGTAAATTGTAAATGGACTGATTTTTATATAGCGCTTTTCTACTCTCCCGGAGTACTCAAAGCACTGTATACAACATGCCTCATTCACCCATTCACACCCACTCATACAAGCACTTCTACACACAAGTGCAAACTAATCTACATTCACACACATTCATACTCCGATTAATGCATCGGAGGACAACTTGGGGTTAGTATCTTGCCCAAGGATATTTGGCATGCAGACTGGGGAAGCCAAGGATCAAACCACCAACCTTTCAATTAGTAGCTGATCTGCTCTACCACCTGAGCCACAGCCACCCAAGCTTACAGCACCTGGTATTCCCAGGCAGTCTCCCATCCAAGTACTAACCAAGCCCAGCACTGCTTAGCTTCTGAGATCAGACGAGGTTGGGCGTGCTCTATGTGGTATGGCTGTAAGCACTATGAAAACAGAGCAGGTCACGTATGAAACAGAGGTCACGTATGAAAACAGACCAGGTCATCAAGAGTGCACCTTATAATCAGGTGCGCCTTATAGTCTGAAAAATACAGTACAAACAGTTTTCAGGTTTAAGCCCTATGGGAGTGTCCCCAAGGGAGACACCCTCTACATAATTACACAAGCCACGGTGTGAAAACGGGTGTGGGTCACAATCCATCAAGGTTTCGGGTGAACCTATTGTGAAATCAAATGGCCCTGGATGTGAGTAGATGTTAAGTCGTCTCAGAAGGGATCTCAAAACTGGATTATAGATGGCAGACAGTTGGTGTCGTAAAGACAGCCAGGAAATTTGGGTGAAGAACTTTTCGGATAGGAATTTCACTGAACCTGAAAAGAAAGTGCTAGCCAAAGGACTCCATTTTGCCATTTTTCCTCTTGGTGAGGGAGGATGCTGGCCAGACCTGGTACACTTAAACATATAGTGAGGGTGCAGTGGAAAAGCCTAGCAGAGGCCCTCGTCCACAAGATCTTCAACTCCCCCCTCAAGCAGAGCTTCTACAGCATTCCGAAGGAGACTGGGGACATTGAGTCAGAATGGACTGTGTTCAGTACCTCCACTGCTAAGGCTACTGCACTGAGCTATGGCTGCAAGGTGGTTAGTGCCTGTCACATATCACATCTTCTGTGAAGGAAGCAGAGTGTGGGGAAGAGGGAGATGACTTATGCATCACTGGAGGTCAGGTCACTGAGGCAGTTAAACAATTCCTTGGTGGCACGGCCCCTGGGGTGGATGAGGTTCGCTCTGAGTTCCTCAAGGCTCTGGATGTTGTAGGTTTGTCTTGATTGGCACAGGTCTACAATGTCAGGTGGCAGTACCTGAGAACTGGCGGACTGGGGTGATGGCTCCCATCTTTAATAAGGGGAACCATTAGGTGTGCTCCAACTATAAGGAGATCACACTCCTCAGCCTCCCCATCAAAGTCTATGTCAGGGTGCTGGAAAGGTGAATTGCAGTCCATTAGATCCCATTGAGATCTGATATGTTTTGAGAATGTTCCTTTAATTTTTGTACATCACTAAGATTAATCATAAGAGCTGATATTGTACATCTACTACTGCTTGTCAGGTTAGGGCTGTGTGCAGGCAGGAATAGGACCTGTTACGGATTCAAATATTGGGGATGGATACAAGAGGAAAACCCAAAATAACCACACTGGTCCGGCCGGGTCAAGTCAAACGATGATTTAATGAACACACGCGTGGGAGATGGACACCATACAGTAGACAGCATCAGATCTCAAAATGGTGGAGCCTTGATCAAACTCTTATAGCCTCTAGTGGCCCCCACCTAATCATAAAAGCCTAAACATTCACATTCTTTCTCACACAGCGCCTAAGCTACGACCTTGGCTCCCTGTTTATCTGCTCCTGGTGAGATGGGGCAGTATGCTCTGTTCTCTTCTAACCAGACAAATAAGGCGATGACTTTCTGCAAACAGTATTTCTTATAACTCAGCAGTATAATGCATCATAAAACAATATCATTCATTCACAATAAATCAGCAGTCTAATATAATGCAAATCAGTTTACCAAATGTAATAGTTATCACCTTCTTCTAATTCAGGAGCATAATGCAAACTAAAACTACATAATAATTCACAATCTTTAATTAGGGGTCTAACATGGCATAAAATAATATTATAATCCGACAGACCCAAAGTGCAGACTCACGGCAAGCAAAAGTGTATTTCAAAACTCAGCTTTTATTGCTGGATGGCAAAACGTAACAAAAAAAAAAAATCCAAATAAACTTACATGAGCAGACAGACGGAACACACAGCATAAATGAGGGTAGACCACGACACAGACACAGAGAAACACAGGGCTTAAATACACAGGGGGAGCAATCAGGGAATGGGTAACAGGAGGGAAACACAGCTGGGGCAAATCAGGCCTAACGAGACAAAGGAAGCAAAACCAGACGCATATACATGAGACACGGACTTTCAAAGTAAAACAGGAAACATAACGCAGACTGAACTAAAGACACAGACTCACATGCAGGCACTGCAACAGAGGGAACAGAGACATGGGACCAGGGCAGACAGACATTGACTGGACACGGGGATATAGCAACTAGGGATACACAGAGACGCGAACTTGACAAGGGGATACAGCTGACAGGGGAGACAGAGCAACTAGAGAAGACAGAGACATAAACCATAAGACAGAACTCAAAAAAATCAAAGACTAGAAATGATAAATAATATAATAAACTCAAAAACCCTGGGTCAACGACCCAGGCATCCTAACACTGCTGCTTTGAAAGAGAAAGAAGAGAGGATCATTGACTTGCCACAACAGTCCTTCCTCTGCCTCAATGGATGTAGATCTCATGAGGGAATGGTGACACCTTCTTAAACTCCCATAGTTCTCCCAAAGTCCGTAATATAACTCAGTAGAGTGAGCCTAGAAGAATGGGTTTGTTGTTTAGTGCTCTGGCACTCCTCATTTTATTATCGAACTGCAAACCTTTGGTATACTAATTTCTTCAAGATGATTTGTCTGTTCACAGCAAGGTCTGTGACAGCAACAGTCCATTAATACAAAATCACCCATTTTTATAGTCATTTAAAAATTCTACTCCCCCTATTTCCCCTCCTGCTAAGATCATTCTTGATGGTACATGTCTCCTGTTGTGCCATATATGATGACACCTGCTGACTTCCTGTTTACAGCATTACTGCATTTCTCTCATTTAGACAAATTACAGAATCATTATTTTTAATCATTTTATTGCATCTGTTAATCCTAAATACTTTTTTAAAATCACCGGTATTGTAATTTCATGTGTATATATTTTGGAATGCTGTACTTTATCAACTATCTTGGGGCTAGATATTAAGTCCCTCATTTAGACAGTGCTAGGTGGATGAGGCCTTGGGGTTTTCAAGCATACTTCATTATCTATCAAAAATGGTGGAGGTTATGTTATGGTAAAGCATGACTGTTTGACAGTGGAATCAGGTCATTAGTATTTATTCAAGCTATGACTGCTGATATACGTAGCAGGATGAATTGTGAAGTATAAGCAAAGCAATCCAATAGTTTCTCAAGGCAAAGGAATGTAGTATACCTCAATTGCCAAGTCAGTTACCCAATTTCAACTCAATAGAACTAAAAAGCTGCCTTTAGTTCTTAAACACAAAACTACAGGCAGGAAAGCATTTCAAGCAAACAAGCAGGAACTGAAGATGATCACAGAAAAGGGTTAGCAGAGATTTACAAGAAAAAGAAAAAGTGGTATGGACATCACCAAATGTTGATGTCCATGGGTTAATGTAAAAATCTTTGTAAAAACCCACTGAGTTAAAGTATGGAGAATCAAGGCTGAAAGCGTGATTGATTGTTTGATTTAAAAGGCACTGTGGTTGTGTGCAGAAACTAAACTACGAGAAATGTGACTCTACAAGTGGTCACTATCATATCATTGTTCTTTTGCCATTTTCTATTAATAGCATTCTTTGAGCGTCAGCATCTATTGTCAGAGCAAAGAAGCAAAAGCAAACGCAAAAATATGTCAGTTAGTACACTACTGTCACTATAAACATAGGTTATTGAGATTCAAGATATTCAAGACAAAATATGACTTTGCTTATACTGTGAGGCTGTGATTACAGAGTGTGAATAAAATTACTATTGAAAGCCTGTCAAAGGTGCAATTTTAACAGGTCAAATAATCTTGTTTGCACTGTTATAATGGATAATAA
The DNA here is from genome assembly GCF_963576455.1 of Neolamprologus multifasciatus. Classification (NCBI taxonomy): domain Eukaryota; kingdom Metazoa; phylum Chordata; class Actinopteri; order Cichliformes; family Cichlidae; genus Neolamprologus; species Neolamprologus multifasciatus. The sequence goes on from NC_140444.1 coordinate 13,657,760, forward strand.
TGGATTGCATTTATATAGCGCTTTTTGAGACCCTCAAAGCGCTTTACAATTCCACTATTCATTCACTCTCACATTCACATACTGGTGGAGGCAAGCTAAAGTTGTAGCCACAGCTGCCCTGGGGCAGACTGACAGAAGCAAGGCTGCCATATCACGCCATCGGCCCCTCTGGCCATCACCAGTAGGCAGTAGGTGAAGTGTCTTGCCCAAGGACACGCAACGACCAAGACAGACAGAGCAACCGGCAACCGTCCGGTTACAAGATGAGCTTCCCAACCCCCTGAACCACGGTCGACCAAATGTCAAGGACAGGGCAAAATAATCAACAGAGGGGAAGCTCATGAATGCCTTTGTGTGGGTTAGCAGGTCTTTTGTATATTATTAAACTAGTGAGACTGTGAAAGCTTCCATCATGTCAACTGTTGTGACACACCCATTTGAAGTGCTGATAAATGTATTTGTCTTGAAAATGGACAGTGGTATTACTATGTGTGGGGCAAGAGCCGTGTGGTCATTAGCACAAAGTCTCTGCACGATGTAGCTCACTGTCTTTTAGTATTTGGGATGTATTTTATGTCTCTTTGTGTTTCTGTTTTTTCCCCTCTGCTTAAGAACCTTTTATACCTCTATTCATAACAGGTTTTAACTCTCACACAGTATTCTTTGTTTTGTTTTGGGTTTTTTTTATTAGGTTTTATGGTCCAAAGTAAAGAACATGTTGTCTAAAACTTGCTGCTGTTAGTGTGTGGTTTAATACAACCTCAGAAAGTTAACAGTAAGTGTAAAGAAACTGTTAGGACTAAATCCCATCTTACATTCGGATTCAGACAGTGTCTACTTCTTAACTGATATTTTCTAATAACTTTGTTTTATGTGATTTAGCTTAAACTAAAAGTTAATTTAAAATCTTCTCTGACTGACAACAACATAAAAATGAACTTGTCCATGAGGGGAAATTGCCCCAAAAAAAGAAAGAAAGAAAAGAGAAGAGAATCATAAAACCATGTGTTTTTTTTCCTTTCAAAGAAGAATATAATTCTAGTTCTAATAGGAACAGAGGACATCACCAAATGCTGATGTCGATGTAAAAGTCATTGGAAAAAATGCACTGAATGAAAGCTGATGTAAAATCATAGCTAAAAGGCTGCACTTCAATGCTGATTGTTTGGTTTAAAAGACACTGTGGCAGTGTGCAGAAATATGACTATAACAAACATGCCTGTCCAGCTGAAAAATGTTACTCTGTAAATTGTCACAATTATTCACACGTTGCTCTTTTTGTGATTTTCTATTGATAAAGTTCTAGAGCATTCTTTGAGTATTAGGCCCTTCTGTCAGACCAGAGAAGTAAAAACAGGTCAGCCAGTACACTATACTGTTGCAAATAAAGAGAGATTATCTTGGCTAACTTGTTTTAGTTTGTACTCAATGATTCAGACCACAGTTAATACATGAAACAAAGATTCAAGACAAAATATGACATTGTGCAAGACTGTGAGGCTGAAATTGCACAGTGCAAATAAAATTCTTACTGAAAACCTGTCTGAAGGGTTCTTGTGCAATTATTTGTAAATGACTAAACGTTGAGATTCCAAGTACATCAGGTTACAGTTTATTCACTTAGAGATTCATCATAGTTTTGTTGTGCATGTACATCGAAAATCAAGGGCTATTTTATTCTATTCTGTATCTGATCAACACAAAGCTTAGACTTCATTACCATCACAAAACAGCCGCACCATCACAGATGTAGCCGCGCCCGAAAGAAAAACAGTGAAAGTACACACATCAGGGACAAGAGGAGAAAAAAAGAACTCTACTTGAACTGTGCTCCTAACTGGGAAACCAGCTTGAGGTCAGTAAAAAAACACCTCAGCACAAAAAAAGCACACGAATATTCACATTTACACCATGTAAAGCACATGACATGCATCGAAGGCATTTGGGGTGGGTGAGGGTGGGTGAGTGCGTATCTGTTTCAGTGTACACGCATGTGTATGTGTGTTCTATGTTCAGCATGAGAGAGTGTCCTTTCACCCAGTTAAGTGAGAGTTTTTTTTTTTTTAGTGATAGAGGACAGCGGAGTATGATTAAAACAAAATGCAAAGGTCAGTTTCATATTCTGCTTCATAGTAGTAGTCTTTACTCTCCCCACTTTCTGTGTTCAGAAACGAGAGTGAACCCGATTGAAATTTCAAGCATTATTTGTAATGTTTTTATTTTATTCATATAAAAGCTGCTAAAGGTCAAAGAAATGCAGTGAACTATTACACTAAACTGAATAAAGGAAAAGGACTTACTTCTGCAGGAGCGTATTCACATGCTTATTGTTGTCATATTTATTTGGATAAATTTATTTACTATGATTAAAGGCACAGCTTTCTTCTTAGCACGGCAGGCAGCTGCTTTGCTGCTTTGTCACCAGCAGGTTGGAGGCCTCATCAATGACCATGATGTGTTATTTTATTATGTCAAATAATCTTATTTGCCCTCTTATTATCAAATATTAACATTCATGTCCTTTTGTTAGCCAGCACTCATAGGTCCTAGGCTAGAAGCATTATAAAATTTCCAACATAAATAAATAAAGAAGTGACTTCTACAGCTTGGCCTTCTGTAAGAAAAGCTCATTAAATTAATCAAATGAGACAGATTACATCCATAAATGAATACTCAGAATGTCAAATATCTGCAAGCCTATATAAGTGCCTTTTAACCTCTGCAGTATCTTAATTATATCTCAGGTAATTTGATGACATATCTTTTAATTGGATAATCACTTTTGAGCATTACCGTTTCTGTTTAACCTACTTTACACTTTTAATCGAGACTACATTCAACTCCATACTCAAACAACTTATACGCTGGAATATTCCTTTAACTGAAATTAGAATTCATAGATTCATGGGTTTCTTAGATTCCTTGGGCCTGTCTCAATATGCGTACTTGTACGTACTTGAGTACTTTGAATTGAGAAAGGGCCCTTATCTAGGTTTTAGATTAGTGACAGATTAGCAACCCCTACAATATTTGTCATTTTGTTACACATTTACTCATACCCTTGATGGATTGGATTTCTATAGCGCTTTTCAAGGCACCCAAAGCACTTTACAATGCCACTAACAAACATGCCTGTCCCCTTGATGTCACAATAAGATGCACAGATAAAACAAAACCAGTTTGTGTGGGTGTTCTTTGGAATTCATCAGCTTAAGGGAGGCACAAATATAAGAGGAAGGATTCAGAGCACACGCATACACACCCAAAGCACACTCAGATACAGCCTAGAGTTGAAACAGAAAACACACATCTGACTATAGACTATAATCTACTTGAGTAAACAAAGTCTCACACTGAAGACTGCTAAAGACTGAATCTGACAAAACTACCTAAGAACGACCTAAGAACGGTTCACACAGGTAAGATGGACAGTGAAACCTTTCTATAGTGTATCATAGAATTATTTTGTTGGCATGTTAAACATATGTTGTACATCTGTTTTTTTCCCCTAGTATCCCATTCATTTTTTCTATATTATTTTCAATATTAAGGAATGGAAGTAAATTACCAATGCATTTCTGTCAACCCTTAAATTTTACATCTAAGTAAAATATGAGGTCCAGTGTAAAATTTATCATATGATGTAGTGCTGGTGTTAATAGCATTAATCTGTTTAATAAAATATCAAACATGATTTATCTTATTTCCACTTACTTTTACTTCTCTTTCTTTCTCATGGGTGTAATAGTTGCACTGCTTTACATTAACTGCAAAGGCAGTCTCTGTGCTTGATCATATTCTTTTTGTCCCAAAAAGTTGATTCTGTTCAAATTGTCATGCCCATTGATGAGAATGGTCGTGACAATTGGTATATTAATGATCAAGGAACTGACCTCACAGCCCATTGTTCATTCAGTGGTGCTAGTTTCACTACATCCAGATGAACAGAAACAGCCTTTTGGGATTTACTTACCTGGATGATTGGGCATGCATCAAGACATATTGTTTTTGGTTTCTGGCAGAAAAAATTATGTTGCTAAAACCAACATAAAAACTAGTGTAAACATTCACATCAGGATTTCTTTTTCTTTCAGTATTACCATCCTGCCCTCCTGCTCAATAATGACTACCAGGCAGTCAGTGATGCTTCTGGTGGTGCTGGTCCTCTCCCTCCCAGGTCTTATTCATAGCTTTAAACCACTCTTCAACTCGAATTCTTTCACCCACCGTAAAATCACACAAACAGCAGTCCTTCGAAAGACAGCAGAGGTCTGCCGAGATATCGCTGCATCTAAAGGACTGGACTTCAATCTGATTGTGAGTTAGACTTACAAAGAAACACAGCAAGAACAGTGATACATCTGTGCTTTGCACATCGGCGCATCTTTGTGCTGATCATTGGGGGGGTCAAGATCTCTGTCTAAATAAATAAATAAATTTGGGTAAATTCCCAGATGATTAAACATGCAACTATTTTGCTGGTAATACCTGAAATGAGTAAAGAAAATCAACAGCCTATTTATGTAAGATAATTCATAATTTTACTGGGGGGGTTATATTGGTTGGGTCTGATTATTGGGGGGGGGGGGGGCATAACCCCCGTGGAAATTACGCCCCTGGCTTTTTGTTTTGTTTAATACTAACTAAAGAATATACATTATTCACACTCTAGTGTTGTAGAATGGAGAAACACATCAGTCAGACACAACATGAATTACATTTTTCTTCGTACAGTTCAGTGTTGTGCTATAAAACCTCGTGTCCTACTATTCATGTTGGTGTCACTTTGAAACATCCACCCGCATACATAATAAGAAAGATTCTGTTGGATTGTGCTCAAGCAAGCCCAGTCAGCAGAGGCCACACTGCTGCCAGTGGTCTCTGACCCAAATTAGTGGTGTCACCAGTGGGACCTGCACTTTATTACTATGTACTATATTACGCACAAACTACTTAGCTGGTCATAATTGCTGATGATGAGATAAGACTACTCTTACCTTTAGCGCAATAGTTAGTACCAATTTTGGTTAACATGCGAATAACATATTTAAGGAGTTGTAATATACAAATTTATTGTCTCCAGATTGATAACAACTTGTCAGCTGGCAAGGTGCAAAGGGCCTGTTCGTCTATGGATACCTTCACATCTTTCGTTTCCACCATCAAGTTTGAAACTGCCATTGCTTCCATGTACCTCAGCAATGCAGCGGTGGACGCGATTTTTCTGCTGAGTGCAGCGCGCCATTTTGACGATGAGACCTTCCACAGAGGACGGGATATCATCACTGAAGGTACCTCAAAGCTTGTCAATAATAGTTTAATAATGAAAATAATAATGTTATACTATGTATAACTAACTCATGTGAATACAGATCTATAGAATTCAACAGCCTAATGAAGAAAAGTGTTTAGAATTAGGGTTTGGTAAATAACAGAAAATCAAAAAACAAAAACAGAAATCTAGAAAGAATTTTTGTAACATTTCTCATTTCAACTAGGTTTGTAGCAATTCCCACAAAAGTCTTAAATACTTGAAAGTTCTATATCTAGGGAAGGAAAGTGGTGTTGCAGATTACTTCAGTACTCAACAAACAAGACTTGTTTGTCAGTTGGAACTGCCAACTTCAATCAGAAATCTTGCAGAATAACATCTTCAACATTCACACACACACACTGTAACACTGCTTTGAGTGGATAAAGACTGGTGATGTAACGCTGTAACTCAGGTTTTGCAGTGCAGGCTACACTATTGCAGCTTGTGTCTAATCTGTTGTATTTTAATAATAAGGTGCATCTGTGGTGAAGGCGCATGCTAAGATAGAAAACTATTACAGAGGGAGGTGGTCTCTAGGGCAAATCTGTCACACTCTACAGGTACCAATACTTAATTTACTGCTAATTTGTTAAGACTGCTAGATGACAGCATTGTGTAATTAAAACAAAATGCAAAAGGGATATTCTAAATTTGTTTCACTTTCTGTATATGAAGGACTTCTACAGCCACAGTAACTGGGTGGAGCTGGGAAATAAAGCTCCATACAGTGCTCTGATCAGACCTGACCAACCTCTTAAGAACTTGGCAGGTAGGCACCCTCCTGAAAGATGAGTTTAAATATGATCTAGATTAAATTTGTAGTAGTATTTGTAATGTTTATTTTCAAAATATAAATCAATATTTTTTTCTTTGTTATTTGATATTTCTGCAGGACAAAATACTCCAACTTGCAGAAGTTGCGTAGGAGAGAACTGTACTAACAACATTCTGCCCGATGTGCTGAACCAGGGACTTCTGACTTCAGGCTACTTTAACCTAATCTCCTCATCAAAACCTACAGGTAACTTGGAGCAATCATCTGTTTTGATATGTTATGATAAAGTCTTTGTATGTTTTCAATATCTCTTGATAATATGATAAAATGTTATCCCTGTTCAAAGGTAAATGCAGTCACGGTGGATCTGCTGATCGCACAAGCAGGAGGGATCCAGTGGGGGGCATCAATAAGGATACACTTGATTCCAGTCATGGCTTCCGTCACAATGAAGCAGCTAATCTGGCTATTCGTGCCACCATGGAGCTTCTGGAGGACATCAGATTAGCAGCTGGAGACACAAACTTCATGAGGTAAAGCTAGCTCTCAAGTGTCACACAAGAGGAAACAAATGTGGGGAAAATGGAGCTGAAGCACATGATCGTGGCTCAAGAGTTGGGTGTTCGTCTTGTAATCGGAAGGTTGTCGGTTCGAGCCCCGGCTCGGACAGTCTCGGTCATTGTGTCCTTGGGCAAGACACTTTACCTACCGCCTACCAGAGGGGCCGATGGCGCGATATGGCAGCCTCGCCTTTGGGCAGCTGTGGCTACATCTGTAGCTTGCCTTCACCAGTGTATGAATGTCAGAGTGAATGAATAGTGGAATTGTAAAGCGCTTTGAGGGGTCCCGAAAAGCGCTATATAAATGCAATCCATTACCATATAAATGCAATCCATTACCATATAATAATCCATTTTATTATTATAAAAAATAAACAGGAAAGCATGCCCATGCTAATCATTTTTAGATTAGATTTACATTGGGGAGTAACAATATGTTTTAGTTTCTCTGAGGTATTTCTGTGCATGGAGCTATATTTTTCTGCATCTCAAATACAGACGTTGTAGACTGCCACCGTTTCTGTCCAGTTTCTAGTGGCCTCTTTATTGGCTTCAATCTTAGCTGACAGAGAAGTGTCAGAGCTGTGGTCTTCTGTTGCTGTAGATAGCCTACTTCAAGGTTAGAGGTGTTGTGCATTCAGAGATGGTCTTCTACATAGTGAGTGGTTATTTCTTTCTTATTCACCTAAAGCACTCTGGTCACTGGTCTCTTGTAACCTCTGACATCAACAAGACATTTTCACCCAGAGAACTGCAGCTCACTGGATATTACTGTCTCCGTAAACACTGGAGATGGTTATGTGGCAAAATCAAAGTCGATCAGCAGTTTTCTGCAGCACTCAGACCAACTTGTCTGGCAGCAACAACTAAGCCACGTTCTAAGTCACTTAAATCTTCCTCTCCTTTTCTGATGCTCGGTTAAAACTTCAGATCATCTTGGACATGTTCACATGCCTAAATACATGGGGTTCATGCAATGTGACCTGATAGTTAGATAGTTGTGTTAACGAGGAGTTAAACAGGTGTTCCTAATAAGTGTATTTTTCCCTGCTAATGAATTAAGCATCAATGAAACCATAGTTTCAAAGAAATCAGATTAATAATATGACAATATGTAATTTGGGGTTTTTTTTCCTCATGTTTGTTTCTACAGACTGATGGGCCTCTCCCAGTCTCCTGTGTTGTGTTTTGTCATAGACACAACAGGAAGTATGAGTGATGACATTGATGAAGCAAAGAGGGTTTCTTTTGAGATCATTGACAGAAAAAGGGGAACAGGAGAGGAACCCTCTGGTTATATATTGGTACCTTTCAATGACCCAGGTAGATCATTTACAGGTTGAATTTGTGCTTTGTTACGTAGAAAAGATGCTGTTTGAAAATAATCTTAATAATTATTACATTATTATAGACTTAATTTGGGAGTTAATTTTCTGTTTTTTAGTCTTCCATATGAATGAGAATATAATAGCAGCTGTGTTTGTAGCAAATCTTTAAAAGAGCAAATGTGTCACTTCGAACCTTTTTTTTTTTTAATGTTATGTATTCTATGTGCAGATTTTGGACCGATAGTTATGACATCTAATGCAGATATCTTCAAAGGAAAGATCAACAGTTTGACTGCAGATGGAGGAGGAGATACCCCAGAAATGGCCTTGTCTGGACTGCAGGTGTTAACAACACAATGGACTGTTTTCTACTTTAGACAAAAATAAACATAAATCTCATATTTGATTTGGGAGAAAAAAAAATGGTATAGAAAAAGTATAGACACAGTATTCTCAGAATGACCTTTTATTATTAAACACGTGTAGTTGAGGTGGCCAGAAATGCCACTTTTCACTCAGACTGTATTTTTTATTTTTATTATTAATTATTAATCGTTGATACTTTGTCCTGTCTTTCATACAAATAACATTGAAGCTTGCATTGACGGCAGCTCCACCCTTCTCTGAGCTTTTTCTCTTCACTGATGCTCCAGCTAAAGACGCCTACCTGAAAAACACCATTATTGCTCTTATAGAGAGCACCAAATCTCAGGTAAGAGTGAACTTTGTACCATCCTTGCTCTTAAAAATGTCATTTTTGGCATTTAACATCTGATAATTTTAATAACATTTGTCTTGAAATGAAGAACATTATCTGAAGTTCGGAGGGACCAAACTTTTTAAACAGGTGCCCCACACACCTGTGTGTGTTTTTTCTGTGCTCCAACCTTCTTTCCTTTGCATGTTTTTCATCGTCTGTCAAGGCTGCCAGGCCTGAAAGCTGCTGCCTCTGGCCTAGCTCATTGATTATCATTAATCTTTCATCTTAATTATCAATAAATGTTTTCCATTCACACTTAGGCTTGTGGTCCTTGATAGTGAAAAGAACTTTTAAGATTTTTTTCCTCATGCTTGCAGGTTACTTTCATGCTCACAGGCTTTGCAGCAGTTCGACGGCGCCGCAGAAGCTCTCAGGGTGTGGCTCCACGTGTAATGGGTCGATCTGCTGTCCAGTTATACCAAGACCTAGCTGAAGCTTCTGGAGGTCAGGCCATTCAGGTCACTAAGTCAGAACTCTCTCTGGCTACCAGTGTTATAGTAGACTCATCAGCCAGCGCTGTGGTAAGACAACAATCAAGAGAATCATATCTGACTGAAGATCACACTGTGTGAGTAAATGTGATGTTTCTCTCTTTTTTCTCTTAGGTGACAGTTTTTCAGGCATCAAGGAATCCTGGAAGGCCTGACAATTTTAATTTTACTGTTGATGGTTCATTACAGAACATAACAGCTTACATCACAGGAGACTCAGCTCTCACCTCCAGCCTCACCAGCTCCACAGGTTTTGTCATCATAAATGTCTGTTTACCCTGTAGCAAATATGATAGAAATGTAAACTCATGTATGCAAATTAAATGCATATAGTATATTATTATACTATATTGAATATATATAGTATATATATATACATATTATTTATTTATTTTTAATTTAATGAGAAGGTTCACAAAACACATTTTCTGCCGAGTATTTCATGGTTCAGGCTTTTAATTCTAAGGCTCTATTTGATGCATTTGTTTTATTAAACTTTTACTTCTTACACAGTCATGTTGAAAACACCTTTATAATTGTTTGTCCCTCTCCTCCAGGTGTATCTCAGGCTTCCAGTCAGTCCTTTGGGCCTTTGGCATCTGTCACCAGAGCAGGAAACTTGCGTCGTTTAATCCTCAACACTGATAATGAAACAGGCCTATGGCAACTCAGTGTTAGCTCAAGTAACCCTTACCTAGTAACGGTTACAGGTCAGTATTATGGAAGCTGATTTTTAGGCTCTGAGTTACATGAAATGTTTTAGAAAAAATGTATTTACAAGGTCTGTTTCTACTACTGAACATACGTATTCCATCCCTTCTGATCTATTTTGTGTATCAGGTCAAAGTTCAGTGGACTTCATTTATAACCTTGTCGAAGAGCATGAGGGAGCCCATGGGGACTTCAGTGTAAAAGAAGGACGTCCTCTCTCAGGTCAGGCTACTTTTATTGTGACTGTTTGTTCATTTTTATAGTTGTAAAGTTCTGTTGCGGTAGACAATTTTCTACATTGTCCAAAGAGTCATCTTTTAATCAACAACAACAATCATCTGTCTTGAAAAAGTTACTCTGTGTCCCAAAGGTTTATGCTACATCATGTTACAGTCAGTACAGTTCAAACTTAACTATTCTGTCCTACAGCTTACCTTTTTTATTTGTGCAGGTTGTGTTTCACTTTAAGGGCATGTCATACTGATACTCATTTAGTTACCTTTTTTTCTTTACCTGTCTTTCAGGTGGTAATACCAGCTTCTTGGTCACTGTGACAGGAAGCGAAACAGTAAAGGTCACAGAAGTCACACTGTTTGACAGCTCACGTCCAAAAGAGGTCAAAGGATCATTGCAGGTGTGAGGCCATCTATCTGACAGATAAAGCTTAGTTGAAGTTGGAGTCATGCATTAATCCCAAGTGTCACCAGCAAATCTACAACACAGTGACTGAAAAAGAAAAAAAAAACATAGCGTTCATTGGTCCAATAGAAATCACGAGCTGTGCATAAACCTCAGTGAAATGAAGAAGCATTTACTTGAAATGATAATATTGCTACATACTACAGAGATATTGTTGGCATTTCAGAGCTTAATTAATATTGTGTGAATTTACAAGGCAGAAGTTTTCATTTTAATTAAATGAAGGCCGCTATTTTTTGCCACACTATTTAATAGCAGCCAATTTTCAAACCTTAAATACATGAATGTCCTGCAACATCCACAAATAGTCCTCGCACTCGCCCTACCCTGCCATAAGGATGTAGTCATATATTGTTTGGTTTGGTTACTGTTAATCCAGTGACAATCCATGTCGCTGCTTTTTCTCTCATGCAGTCATTAGGAAGCAATGATTTCCTGGTGACATTTAGTGGAATCCCAGCAGGTGAGTTTGTGCTTATCCTGAAAGGAGAGGACAGCAGCTCCACTTCCAGGTCCACTTCAAGCAGCTTCCAGAGACAAGCGTCCACACGGATCAAGACCTCCAGCATCTCTGTCACTGTGAGATCAGTTAATGTGTGCTTTCTGAACAATCTTTAATGTCACCATAAGTAAACTGAAACATTTTTACATTGATTTTTTTTAACTTTATATAATTTGTAATAGCCATCTATGTAAATAAGTCTACAATCATAAACAACAGACATTCCTACTGTGCTTCTTTCAGTGTGAAGTCATGTCATTATGCATCAACATATTATTATCTACAATCTTTTTAAAAAAAAATTCCCCTGCTCCTCTCTCTCTCTTCTTGTCCAGGCCCAAGCCAATAATACCAACATCGAGCCAGGGACCACTATCTCCATCCCCTTCACAGTTGCCGCAACTGCTGATGGCGTTATAACTGACTCTGCAACTGAGACATTTACAGTGCGAGTCAGCAATGACCGCAGTTATTTTTCCACTTCACCCAGCAGTGTTACTACTGTAGCAGGCAGTGGAGGTAAAGCCAATGGCACCGTGACCCTAACGGCTCCATCCAGTGCTGCATCAGGAACAGATGTGACCCTCACCATTGAGGCAGAAAACGCCGCTGCCACCGACATCAACTATGTAGTTCTCAGGTTTTCTGTGACTGCTAAGGTGAGTGATAATGGTTAGAATATTTTTCAACATTATTCTTAATTCTGTAATAATTAATGGTCACGTACATAATGTATCAAAAAGAAATTTTTGTTATTTTTATTTCAAATGAAAGATTAAATTTCACACGCAATTCGTTTTAATATTATTGTTTTGCAGTTACAGTAAGGCTTTATGTGTCATACTTCTCTTGTGACTCATTATACATTAATTGAAACTGAATATGTTAAATTGTTTGTCATGGGTTGCTAGACAAGGACACAAATGCCAGACTGGCTGAACAAACTAAAACACACCTTTATGTATAAGAAAGATGCACGAGAAACACATCACAAAAATGAAAAAGGGAGAACTGAGGATATTAATACTCAAATGATGATTAGGTGAACGTGGAACAGGCGGGTAAACAAACAAGTGCAAACAATCAAGGACGAGATAAAGAAAGTAAAACTAAATGCAAGACAAAACAAACAGAAATGCGAAAGCAATCAGCACAAAGGCAAATACCTAACAAGAAAGACATGGGAGGCAGGATAAACTGAATCTAACTGATACGCAAAGATCGAATTAGTGTTCTTTTCTTTTTATCTTTAATAACTGATGTGACACATACCCAACCCAGTTCTTTTCATATTTCTGTCTCCAGGTGACAGATGTTAACCGTCCAGTTTGCCAGGTAGTCAACACATCAACCTGTGATTCCACTTCATTGCTTTGTGCTTCCTCCCAGTGGGAGTTCATTGCCAATTTCACTGATGGCATCAACGGAACTGGCATTGAGAGTGTAACCATCAGCCAAGGGAATGGTACTCTGAATATGAGCACAGTGGTTGAAGCAGGGGGTGAGAATATTACCCTGGTTACCTACACTGCCTCCTGCTGCTCACTGATTGTGGAGCTGACTGCTGTAGATAGTGCAGGAAATGTGGGGACATGTGTGGGACAAGCTAGAGTGCTTACCACACCTCCTCCTACGACAATGACCCCTGCAACTACAACTACATCTGCAGTTCAAACAACATCCACCGGAGGGTACACTTTGAACATATCAACCATTGTTTGGCTCACTGTTGTGTTCTCTGTACTTTGGAAGTAAAAGAGAACAAATGGAAATTGCACTGTATTTGTAATTTGTGACATATGAGCCAAGTGACCCATCTTTGATTGCTGAGCTGAAATGGCTATGAAGCAACACACTGAGAAAAGTATCTTTAAATACTAACACCTTCTATTACCCAGGCATATTTTTGTGTTCAAATTGTAAACACTTTAAATACATCAACTTTTTGGCCTGTTAATTTCTGTAATTTTACCAGAATAAATTATTATGTAGTAAACAAGATTATAAAGTGATTCCACTACATAAAATCAGCATTAATGTTCTCTCTTATATTTCTACAGTCAGTCTTTGCATAGGTGGAAATACAGTATCAAATTCTTTTCAACCTGTCCACTTAACGGAGCAATTTCTTAGTTTTGAAAGCTGCTTTTTCATTCCACAGTATCATGTAAACAGCCATTACTTCCTTTTCTTACCTGCTCCTGGTATCTCTTTCTTGTCTCTGAGAAGTCACCAATCCAGACATCCCTTTCTTTGTGTGTTACCACTGAAGATTTGTAACAACCTACTGAAATACAACATTATATATATAAAAACACATACATATAAAAAAAATGTTCACTTTAATTAAAATGTAAATAAATGTGATTTTAATCAATTTACAAGTATCACTTAATTGTCTCATTAATAAAGAGGTTACAGATTATAATGGTGTTCCTGCGGTCATTAATGGAGAATTATTTTATATTTTTCTTAAATTGAAAACACAAACAGATGTGAACTCATTATTTCTCACAGCTTCAGTGTGCAATATTGACTAGATGAAACTTTTTGCAGTTTTCCAGAAACAGTTATTTCCCTACAATAGAAATCTTTCTTGTAGAGGTTAGTTTTCCCAGGAACTACTTGGTAACTGGACTAAAGCACAGGAAAAAGTTCCAGTGACAAACCAGGGAAAGCATCTGGATTCTCACTGTAGCACCAAGAAAAAACACCATTTAATATGTTAGAAGGGTGCTAAATTATTTTTGAGTGGTTTAACTTTGCCTCTATATTTGGATTCCAAAGCACATTAATAATGTAGTTATTATTACTCAGCTGGAGACTGGAAGGTCATTTTACAATTACAGTTTTTTTTCTTTTGAAAGTACTCTGCAATATTTTGGTTATTCAACAATGCACCAATAAAGTTGAACAATACACTATTACACTAACAACAATCTTATGCTAACATATTGCTGAGTAATTGTAATTCCATTACATAAACGGAGTCATGTGAAAAAGAAAGTACTCAACTTTCAATTGTAATGTCAATCAAATGCATTTGATTAACTGCTCATCAGCGAGTGTGAGCACCTAAATGAAGAGCAGAGTTTTTGATAGTTTACCCATCTGGAGCATACAGGTGTGTGTTAACTGCCGCTATGCATCATGCACACCACACCAACAAGTCAGGACAAACACTTCAGACAAAATGTCAAGCACGGTGGTGTAGGGCTGATGATTTGGGCCTTAGAACTAAAAAAAAGAATGAATAGATAGACATTTGTAATAGCTAATAAAGTTTATTTCAGAAAAAAGTAAAACCGTAATTACAACAAAGAACCAAATTAACCTTGAACTGCAATAAAAATATAACAAATGCAATAATAGTATAAGTGGAAGAACTAAGAGCAACTTCCAGCAGCTAAACAAGAATGGCACTTCTGGGGCCTGTGTCACAAAGCACGATTAACGAAGAAAGTTTGATGAGTCAGAAACGTACACATGCTGCAGTACACTGAGCTGTGCTTTTACTCAGTGACAGATCCCAAATAACTCCATGACTCTGCTTTGTGACACAGGCCCCAAATATCAGGAGACAGCACGACAGCCTGGCCGAATGCAAACTGCATCAGGGAGAGGGGAGGAGGAGTGAAATGCTTGGTCCTCTTGACAAAAGAAATGGTGATAAACTCATTTTTAAAACCATTTTTCTCTGAACAATACCATCATCACTAAATCAAAGTACAGCAGGTTTACTACATAAAAGAAAACAGAAGAGCCAATCAACCCTCAATAAACATGGCGAGTAAACATCAAAGCAGCCACACCACTAAAAAGAAATGCTTCATTTTGTTGTACGACTTGGAAAATAATATCGCCCCGCAGGGTCATCAAAAGCAACCGGAGTCAAAAGTGCACCACTACGATGAGGAACTGTGATACTTAACTGAGAGAAGTAAACATAACCAAATTCAGTATGCTCAATAGATGACAGCTTCATTGATTAGACACATATCAAGCCTAGATCTAGAATAAAACAGACATTTGAATCCATGTCTGTGAAAATGCCATCCTAATCACACAAACACAAAAGAGTAACCTTCTTTGTCTGCTTTAAATCTGTTAAGCACATTCATGTCACATCAGTAATGAAACTTTGAACAGGTTCAATATAAGAAATCTACTATATTAATCATTAATAACAGTATTTACAATACCTAATGTGTTACTCTTTTAAACAGAGCAGAGCTTAATGTTACACAGTTGGATATTTTGCATTTTATTAATAGCCCATGGCAGATCGAACATGTCCCTGGATCTCTTTGTTCCTGACAAGAGAGGTGGTCAATACCAGAGTTATAAGTATGTATAAGCTTATACATAACAGATCAACAAAGGGCCAATAACCAGAATATAGCATTTGTATCCTCAGAAGGCAAAGACAAAAGCTACAGTTACAGATAAATGGCTACAGGTTTTTTTTCTGTTTTTTAACAAAAGCAAGTGAGAAACTGTACAAAATATTAACAATATTGTAGGAGAAGACCATCGAGGAACTTCTCTTTGACCTTCTCTCTCTGAAGTTAATATGCTGTATTATGGGACTTTGGTCCAACAAACCCAGCAAGACAGTAATGTAACACATTCCTTCATTGTCAAATAAGGTGTCAAAGACTGGAAAGTGCAAAATGCATTGCGCTGTAGGTTGATAATCGCATAAGGAGGGGGGAAAAGAACAAATAATTTCTTTACTAAAACATAACAAGTTAGCCCTGTTACTTGAAAATCTGGTGGTGTCATTTGATATGATGGACTTGATCTGATTATGTTGTAATTCAGCTACTTTATGTGACATTTTAACCCATTTTTATTCTTAAATGCAGCATTCGAGCCAGGAAAGAAGAATGCAACAGCATTTTGTGTGTCTGTTGCTTAAATATAAGAGTTTGGTTTACACACATGTAGGTAATTATATAATTCTGCATGCAGAGGCACTGAGTTCAAAGAGTTTATAGGCCTACAGAGTATATTCTCTGGACATGCTTTCATTTCACTTCAAATTTGGATGTTATAGTTTACAAAATTACTACAGACTTCAAATGTAAGCATTCGTTATTCTTACGCGGTTCAATCACCAAATATATCAAATCATCCATTTACATTATATCCATCTACTTCATATAATATATGGTGTGAACAATCCATGCAGCATATATAAAAACCTGTCTTTGATTAATACCATTTTCTTTTTTCCTTCACAGGACAAATTGTCATCCTGGCGGTTTTGGATGATAATGGCTCACTACATATGACACTTCTGTTTTAAAACTGTTTTCTGCCAACACTGGTGAGACAAAAAAGTAAGCACTTCTGCAAATACTTTGCACCTAATGAGGCACATACTCAAGTCAGCTTGACGCACGTGCCCTTCTCCTCCAATCAAACACTGAGTTGCTTCTACCTGCACTATGCACAAAACAAAAAGAAAAACCTCCTCAAAAATGGCCTTGTTCCTGCATGTGACGTAAAAGTGACTCGCTGATTTGATCAAAAAGGATCACATTTATGTCACATGTGATGTCCAGCATTAGTTTCAGGCAACACTTGACTTGGTTGTAATGAAGTACTTTTGTTGTACTCTCAGTCAACTTCAGTAAGATATATGCAGTACCTTTCAACACTGCAACTTTCACGTTAAAACGACAAATGCAGTAAAAACAACAGCTTATTCTGAACATGACTGCTAATATGCAAATGCTCCAAGGTTTCTGATGTGTAAACATTTCCAAGGGTTAGGCAGACTAGTATAGTACAATAGTTACTGTATTATGTCAGCGGAGGTACAAAATGCATGTGTTTGGCAATAACCAGGGAGAGAAACACACAGTACAATCCCTGCATTTGGAGTGCGTGCCAGATAGAGTTGGGGGAGACCTGAGGTGTATACTCTATGATTGTACTGCTCTTGCATCACTTATATTAATGGAGTTCGGAAAACAAAGGAATGGGCAGAGTCTGATCCAACGACTAGTTTGGACGGCTCAAGAAACGGGAGCATCTTTTATGAGGGTTCTTGGCTGTCTTTTCATTTCAATGTATGATTTTCTAACAGATTACATCTACTGTGCTACTCTAGTGCATGTCAATGATTACATTTCTAATTGAATACACGACAGCCATTTTACAAATTCATTCATTTGCACATGTTGTCAAAACTATTAAACACCAATGGCTCTGTGGTGTTAAGGCAACTATTCAAAGTTCGATAGTTCATAGCCAGCCTTTAATGACGATAACAACTAAGGAAACAATGCCAGGAATTTATTCAGATGAGTTAAAGAACTGCTAGTCAAAAAATAAAATAAAATCTGACAAGCTTTGCTTTAATTAAAGACCGTGGGAGGTTGTTAGATTAAATGTGGCTGGTTAGAGTCACAGGAAGAAGAAGCCTGCCACGTCACAGTGGCTTAGCCTACAGCTGCCCTGGATGGTATCAGTGACACTGATGAGGCTCCTAGAGTGATTGTTGTTTGTTTTTTCAGGATTATGGCAATTCATTGGATATGGCTAAGGAACTTGACTGTCTTGGGCACTGGTGTTTGGAGGTTAGGCTAGTCTCATTTGGGCACATAAGACAACAGGTACTGGGAATAAGTAAAATAAGGGGTAGGGAAAGAGATTCCAAGTTCTTCTACTGGTCCTCCGCTTCAGCAAGCTCAGAATTAGAGGGCGGTGTGGATGGTTGGAGGTGGTTTGAAGTGGGTAATGGGCTTACGGTTGAGCCCTGGGGGACGTCACTTGGAGCTGGGTCAGGAAGGGTCAGGGTTTCTGGGGCAGACTTTTTGCGGGGTCGGTCCTTGGGGACAGAGAGTGACTCAGGCGCGTCGGTGCACATGGGTGTGGAGGGGGCGCTGGCAGGGCCAGTGAGGGCACAGGAGGACAGGGATGTCTCACTGATAGAGATCGACGGAGGAAACATCCCGATCTTCTGGTTCGTGGCCTCCTGGATGGCGCGCTCAAACTCTCTCACCTCATCCATCGTCATGTCTGGATCAGAAATGTTATTTTATTAAGACCAGTGACAGAAAGATGGACACAACTTTTTAAGCCTTTGTATAAATGTAGAAACATTAAGCTGGAATGTGTTAACACAGCCACACCTAGAAAATGGTACATGGTCAGTAAAAGACTAAAAAAACAAAACAAACCACATATTTACAAAAAAACGTGGATAACATGAATTTTTTAGGAACCATTTTTTTAGAATCATCATAACTGTTAGTTCAAATTAAATTTTATTTTTTGGCTTTGTGTGTGAGTAGTTTGACTCAGAATAAGTAGATCCATGAGAACATGTAAAGTCAGCTGTGAACGCTTCAGCGGAAAGTCATCATCAGTTTAAATATAAGAAAAGAGGGCCAATGGAGTAAAAAAAAACAATGAAAAAGACACATACGCTTGCTTTGTCATGGATCTCTATGTCATCCAGTGAAGATGCGTTTGTTGTGGAATGCTCTTGCTGTTCATGGCAAACTTTAATGTTGGTTTTCTCATGCATTTTTCTCTCGTAATCCCGCACATCATCCAAAGTCATATCTGGAAGAAGGGGGGAGGGGTGGAACGGGGGTCGAAATGTTGGTAACTCTTCTACAACGTACTCCAAATGAGAGACAGGTGGGGGAGCGAGAGCGTTAGGTGGCAAAGGCAGGCTTTTTTTGAAGTTAAAGCTTTAGAGGTTAAGCTGCCAGCTTCCCAAGACCCAAAGAGTTTGTGGGATAAAACCAAACAAATCCGAGGCACACAAAGAGGAAAGGACTGATAAGGTCAAGGATGTTTCAAGACAAAGGAAAAGCATGGAGAGGCTGGATCATTGCAAGCATAAAAGAAGCACCTGCAAAACTGATTCCACAGGCAAAAAAAAAAAATCATTCCACAGTGAAAAGATTTTAGGAGTATTAAAAAAGTGCAGGCTGCAATGGTTAGTGGTTATAGAGAAGGGGAACGTTTCGGGGCAAAGACAATGGGCTCATCTATAAGCCCTACAGTTAATGTGCTGCAGCCACTTATACGAGCAAACAGAGCTGCTTCTTGCACAACCACAAAATTGACAGAAACAGACAAAGGTAGCTTTCATGTTTCAGTAAGAACCACACTCATCACCAAGGAATAAATTACCACTTATTCCTTTACTTAACCACAACCAGTCAGTCAGATGCACTGCACGCATTTTATTTTGCTGATACTTTGTTTCAGTTTTAGAATACTGTTTCTACTCGTTACATTTTTTATTTTTGCTGTTGCATCAACTGGTACATATGAATGTCTCCATTATGAAACATGAAAGAATGTGGTTGAAATATATTTCTATTGTGCAGGTCTCAGTTAAAACAAACTTTGACCATGCTCAAAAAGTGTTTATTATTAGTGGGTTAGTTGTGAGAAGAGGTTCCATGCTGTAAGAGAATAAACAGGACTAGCAGTGGCCGGGTTAGCTGAAGGCCGAATGACTGTTCATGCATGGCAATGAATGAGGCAGGAAGTAAACTACAGTGATCTACAAAGCAAAGTACAATAACATGTCAAATGCAAACATTTGTTAAACTATGGACGTGCTACCACTGCATGTAGCACTGTGTACTATTACTTAGACAAGAAAACTAAATACTTTAATGACATAAGTTCAGCAGTGACCTACCTATCCACTCATCCACCCAGGCAAAAGCCTGCCTGTGTCCCAGCAGCAGCACATCCCGAACCACCTGTAAAAAAATACAAAGATGATCTGAAGTCCAGAAAAACTTTATAAACTAACACACAAATAATATAAATAGCCACACCTTACAGTTTGTTAATATTCAGTCCATTTACCAACCATAAGATGAACATGTGCTGTGATAAGTTGCAAACATTCACGTATGTTTCAGTTGTAACTATGGAAATTTACTTCATCCAGTACTAGAATTTGAAACATGTATTTTATTAAGACTTGTATATCCATCTGAAGTTTTTTCAGCCGAATATACAAAGACACTAATAATAATGCTTTTTTAAATTAATGCTTATTTTAGCAAACCATTTTCAAGAATGAATGGCATTGGGAATAACAATGGGAGGTAGATTTCTTATGGCAAGTTTTTGTAATAAAAAGGAAAACAGGACAGCATTAAACATACAGTAGAAGTACTACAAGTTTAAAACCAAAAGGTCTACACTGATCTCACGGCTGACGTCTCACCTTGTGTACAAACTGCTCAACTCGTGTCTGCAGACCCCACACCTCAAACTTTACTGAGACAAGTTTGTATGAGCACATGATGGGATCCTGCGTGTCCCTCCAGCCCTCCTGAAGAATCCCTCGTGACGTCTTCTCAGACTTGAAATATCTTAAGTCCTGCAATTGTAGAGTGATCACACATGTGACACTGTAACCCAAACTGGCATTGTGTCTGCAACAGACTTGGGAAATAATCAAAACTTTGAACTGAATGCCAGTAAATAACACCTTTTCACCTTAACCCTTGTCCTTGAAAAGTCTCAAGCTTTTATTAAACAACTATGAAAAAAGATAGAAGCCAGATAAAAATGTGTGAGATGGAAGAGTCATTTGAGGTAAGTGCAGCTCTGAAGTCCACATAATTTACACAACTGAACAGATAAAAAATAAAATAAAATGTATTCCTATTTTCCATCTAGAAACAGAAGAAGCTTTCCATTAGAAGTGATTTAATAGTACTGTACTGTGTCATCTAAATTACACAGTTTTTACTACTGTTTCCACCAGTGTGTTTACACCTCTCCAGGGGCGTTTACTCCTATTAGCTAACAGCCTTCAAACACACACACACCTACACAAGCTCACCTCAGAGTCTTTATAGTACCGCTCCGGGATCTCATCGTAGGCGATGTCGATGAAGCAAACTTCCCTCTCCTGGTCCTTCAGCTCAGTGTCAAAGATCTGAAAACAGACGAGGTAGATTTGCCCGTCGTCACATAAATACATCTCAGAAATGTACTTACTGGTCAGTGCAAGAGTTGGAATACATACTTAACACTGCTTGTACCTTGTCACTCTAAAAGCAGGGGTGGGCAACTCCAGGCCTCGACGGCCAGTGTCCTGCGGGTTTTAGATCTCACCCTGTCTCAACACACCTGAATCAAATGATTAGTTCATTACCAGGCCTCTGGGGAACTCCAAGACATGTTGAGGAGGTAATTTAGCCATTTAAATCAGCTGTGTTGGATCAAGGACACATCTAAAACCTGCAGGACACGGCCCTCGTGGCCTGGAGTTGCCCACCCCTGCTCTAAAGCCTCATCACTTGAACCACATGTTATTGTCTAAATAACCAGTAGGGAGCGCTCTCTCCCATGTTTTGCAGCACTGCCAGTGCTGACTCCAATAACTGGATCAAATGTTGAGAAGTCATCGGCCCTCCTTCATTCTTTGTGTTGCTTTCTTATTGCTATCGGCCATTATTTCTCATGTTGAATAAAGGGATGTTGCAGTTAGTTTTACAACTTCATAATACACTGCAATTTATGCATCTACTTGTCGATTGATCAGTTCTTCTACAGTCAGAGCTTGTGAGCATCTTGCGGCAAAATTAAAATGTGTGAAACAAAATCAAAAGCTTGATAAATGAGTTGACCTCTAGAAATAGCCCTTTCTACTACAACAGCAACACTGTGATACATCAAAAACTAGACACTGTGGCACTTAAATAATTCCAAGGTTACAATTACATTCTGAAACTGTTCTGATAATGACAGAGAGGAAAAGCGATAAAAGAAGTGACAGGAAATTGATTTGTGTCAACAGATGAGAAGAAGGAAAAATAGCTGCACTTTGTCACTCTGCAAAATATAAACAAACATCTGCAGTAATGAATGAGTGAAATGTTTTGAGTTTTTTTTTTTTCACTTGATGCTGAATATTTTTTAAAGATACTGATGCAGCACCAGCACCTAAAACTCTTAAGAGACCATTTCAATATAACCATAAGCAAGGAAAATACTCAAAATACTCTAATAAACTTAGGGTACGTCTTTAGCTATGAGAAAATAACATTTAATCTTTTTTTCTAGATACACTAACAAATGGTATTAAATGAAGACTTTTCACCTCTCATCTGAGACCCTTCTTTAGTTCTATAAGCTGATGAAGAGTCTCATGTATCAACTCGGACGTGGTCCTGAGAGTCATCAATGATTAGGATAAAAAAACAACTCCACAAACATAAAAAGAAGTCCAAATGAATTCAGCTCAAGGACTTGACCTGAATGACTGAGAACCTACAGACCTATTTTTATGGGATTGTTTTGATAATATTAATAATGATAATAGCACAAGCCTTATCCATCAAGTACACATTACATTAACTGTATGGGAAGTACGACCTTTTTAAATGTATAGTCTCCCATTTTCAGTGGATAAAAAATAATTAGCATAATTACTGAATGTATATGTATATAGATGACAACAAACAGTAAATATATCACTGCCCAAGAATTAAGTGTATCGCAAAGCCATAGCTCTACTTATGGCCTTACACTTTCTCTGTCATTCTGTCCATTGGCGAAGACGCTGCTTCTTTCTGCTTAACATTAACCAGCTGTATTCTATTTTTCATGAGACTTTATGAGACATGAGCATGTTTCATTTGTTATAAGATGTGTTGTAACTTGGGCAATCCCAAAGTCTACATTCCTTAAGCTCAGCCCTGATTCAATCATATCTGTATCTTTTTTTTTTCTTTCTTTTTTTTTGCATGATCTTATTATGGTTACAGTTTCCCTGTGTAAATACACTTCTCATGCATTTTCCCTTACCACACCCTCAATTCAATGAGTGCATTCTGTCCAGGCACATCTACTCATTTCCTGTCCTTCTAACTTTCAAGATTCCTTGCTTTTCCTTTTTTGTTTCCATTCATGCTTCCTCCATATTCATGCAGTTGGCCTTCCTCTCTTTCACTATGTTTTACAGCTTAGTTTATAAACAACAAGCTGAGTGGACAAATGCAAGTTATGTCGTAAGATTGGACTAGGGCAGAGGTGGGCAACTCCAGGCCTCGAGGACCGGTGTCCCCCACCCCTAGTCCAGGGGTGGGGGAAAGTTTGTTGAAGTCTTAAAAAAAAAACAAAAAAAAAACACATACACACACACACACACACACACACACACACACACACACACACACACACACACACACACACACACAGACACACACAAAGAACAAAGCGGCTGCATTCTTATAATTTCACAGCATCCTTTATAGAAACACAAATAACTCAGACTGGTTACTGTTTGTCATCAAAAATGCAAAGCCTCTTTTTTACTTTCCTTCAAGACGTTATACAAAGTAGCAAAGCTGTTTTATTCCATTACTAAATCTAAGTGCTAAATCTGTGTGTGTGTGTGTCCACAGGCATTTCAAATTGAAACCAGATATTTATCCGACACAACTGTGATTTCTCTTCGTTTTCATCCACAAAGTGCACTTGCTGAAGGCGATTTCTGCTCTTTAAATTTCATTTAAAAACTCTTTAGTCTATCGCTTTGTCTTGTCAGATGAAGCAAGCATCCGTCTAACGTTTCATGCATGTTCAATGAGCACTGACAGTCTGGTCATTTCCGTCTTCCTGCTTTAAGGGTACAAGTGTGGTTTGTTTAATTCACAAACAAAGCACTTGAAGCACTAGGAACCATCATCTATACATCGCAAAAACCACACATCATTTTAAAACTCGAGTGATCTTAACCTGCTTACCAGTAACCACAATACATTTAAAACTATCTCTATGTAGCACTCCACGATTTCTTTTTTCTAATGCCCGAGCGCTGGCAGCCTTTCATTTGATGACTAATACCCATATAAATGGGAATAGAGAGAGTTAGCAATTCCAACAACCCAAATGAAATTAGGTGTCCAACAAGTGGAGCCGTTTTTTGGCAGACTCTTGAGGCTCATGCATTGTTGGCATTATTACATGATGGGATTGCACAGAAAGAGTCTTTGCTGCCAGATCTGCCTGGATAATTTTACTCATATAGCCTTTGTAGAGATCTTGTTTTTTTACCATATGTACATTATGTGCTTTTTTATCTTAGGCAGGGTTATCTGGCTTTACATATTTCTCTATGAGAAAGAGAGCAAACAGTCAGCAGTGTTACATTAAGCTGAAAGATTTGCGTGGGAGTGAGAGCCTGCCTGATTAACTGACTGGGCATATGGGCTGACATTAGCAGTATGGGTGTTCGCTGGGAAACCACAAACAGTGCATTTCACAATAAAGATAAAACTAAAAGTTTCATTTTCTACTATGTTCCACTGCGCTGCTTATGGGTCACCAAAGTGCATATGCTACAGGTTTTATATCAGAACAGAAAGCCCAGAACTAACGGAACACAAGGCCATTACTAATAACACATCATAAGGTCAAATCAATATAACTTGTATAGCCCAAACTCACAAGTTTGCCTCAAAAACACTTTAAAATCTCTGCAGCATGGAAAACTATTTGCCTTTAGACCATCTGGAGGAGGAACACAGGAGGCGTCCATCTGCTTGCAGAGACATTCATGCAACAGACTGCAGATGTACAGAGCAGTCATACTATACTGTGTTCCACTCAGCATGTGACTAAAAGGAAACACCCAAACCACAGTTCAAAGCTCCTATCACACCTGCACACCGTGTACTTACATTGTCATTGCATCCTTTGTTGTCCTCATATTTTGTCTCTATGTGGATGGAAAACTTGGGCAGGAATGAGCACTGTGGATTAAGAAAGAAAAAAGATGCTTAACCACTTGTCAAGACAAATTCATCAACTAATGTCCTTAACAGAAGCGGTGTTGCTTTTATTATTCTTCTGCATTCCAAAGCTGAGCAAAAATAGAAGCAGCGAGCTTATGAAGTCTGTTCTTCATGAGGCTAACATATTCATACGTGCCTCGCTGTAACACCTCTCAAAGTGCTTTTATGAGCACCGTGTCTGAGTTGGGAAGGTTTTTTTTCTCCATTTGTATGTTTATCACTGTATAGTTTAAAATGAGCTGTAACAGTGCAGTACTTAAATCTCCTTGTCAAAAGTGACAAAAACCAAGACAATTTTGCTAGCCTGCTTAAAAACTCATTTTGCATGGGTGTATTTGCACTGACTCATACATAAGCACAGTACGCTCCCACACATGCACATAGACAATATCGAGCATTCCTTCGCTGTCACAACATTGTCCTCTTTCCCCGTTTATCCCCACACCCAAAAGTGTCGTGACTCACGCTACTGACATTTCTCCCTCTGCTTAACAGAAGCCCTATAGCTAAGCCTAATCACATTCATATGTTTTAAATGATGTATCAACGTTAATCATGGGTCACAGAGGCTGTTCTGATTATTGGGGAAAACTTAGTGTGTGTGTGTGTTTGTGTGTGTGGTTGCTATGTAAGTTGTTTTGATCATTGCAGAGACTAACAAACCCTTCTGACAGAACTCAGCTGCCACCAGTGTACTGCGGCTACGCTGCATACAGCAGAAGACTGCATAATAAGTAATCGGAAAATTCTTTAATATGTAAATTTTGGCATTTTTCTACCATTTGACATGTTACAAGCAGTCAGATGTTTGAAATGAAAGACAAGCAGACACAATTTAGAGCAGGGGTGTCAAAGTCATTTTACACTGTGGGCCGCATACAGCTCACTTTGATCTCAAGTGCACCAGACTGCACGAGTAAAACTATGTAATAAATTGCTAAAGCTACTAAAAAACGTGCTGAAATTTTTGTTAACTCCGGGAAAATGTTTCCCCCTGTGAACTAACTGTAAAATACAAACAAACAAACAATCAAATTATTGCCATTGTTTATGTATTACTTATTTACTTTGGTCTAGTATGAATTTCAGTGGCAGGGAGAGGTCTAAATCAATAGGAAAAGGGAAAAATCTATGCAATTCTTCACAATTTCCAAAGCTCAAAGGGCCAGAGTTGAGTCTCTGCTGGGCCTATTATTAAGTACACAATACTTAATAATCAATTTTTCTATGTGCTATTAATTAAAAGAAATGGGGGGAAAAGATCTTTGTTTGAAATCTACCGGTGAGGTAAACATAAATGGTAAATGGACTGGTTCTTATATAGCGCTTTTCTACTCTGTCCGAGCACTCAAAGCACTTTATACAGCTAATTCATTCACCCAATCACACCCATTCACACAAGCACTTCTAAACTTAAGTGCTAAGTAGCTAACATTCATACACATTCACACTCCGATGGATGCATCGGAGAGCAACATGGGGTTAGTATCTTGCCCAAGGATATTTGGCATGCAGACTGGAGCAGCCTGGGATTGAACCACCGACCTTCTGGTTAGTGGCTGATCCGCTCTGCCACCTGAGCTACAGCCAGGCAATGTTTGCCCCTTCTATGATATTCAATTAGCTCCTAATATTTCCACAATAATATTCCACAATGATTGAGGATACTTACAGTGTATTCTTCAGAACAATGCATGAGGTGACATCGGGTCAAAGCCATGGGAGAACACAAAAGAAAGCAAGTTAGTTACACAACATTAAAGAATATAAGTGAAGGCTACAACATATAAAAAATGTCTGTCAAATATCTGAAAACCCAAATCATCCCTCCTCACTAGAGTGTGTGTTTTCATTCCCTTTAATGATTAAAGAGAATTTGATCTTGTAACACCTCCTCTAATTTGACTCAACACGGGAAACCTCACCCGGCCCGGACACGGAAAGGATTGACAGATTGATAGCTTTACAAGATGATGAGGACAGATTAAAGTTTAATCTGTCCTCATCATCTTGTAACACCTCTTTTTAATGATCAGAATCATTAAAGCATCACAGAAATGTTCTGTTCTGGCCACTGTGCCTCTGATCTTTGGACTCCTGATTACTTCTTGCTCGTAATATTGGTAATATTGTCTTATTCCACCGCTGTGCTCAATGCGCATAAAAAGCACTGGCGGCTGTAAGCATGTAACTATATGCAGATTTAAACGTGGTCACGCGTGAATGAGTGACATGTTCATACTTTTTTACATAGTTTTGTGTTTTGCTACCAAACTGAAACACTGGCAACCAGAAAGCTGCAACGCTGTCACTGATGTAGCATCCCATTCTGGTTGACCTTGAATGTTGCATGGAGGCATTAAGGGCACTCAGGAACTTACAATGTCTGCAGTTTGCTTTTTGACTGAAGATGCTGTCCCATGTAAATGCCATCACCTTTTATAGAGTTTAAGATTGCACTTTATTGATCAACACTGAAAATCCTCCCTCATCTTTCATCTATGGCAGTCATCGACCTTTAACACTGAATTAGCATTTCGCTCAAGTTGCTATAAAAGCTCTTATTTCCAAAGTCACTGCATCCAGCTCATGACCACTGTGCCCAAATCTGCTATAAGCCTTAATGTGGTGAAACCTCCAAATGTCCTTCAGAGATTACACATGGAGCTGCTGGAATCTGACCATAAATTATGACTTAGGTTGCATAATAACTTTGATGGCTCTGACCACTTATTCGCTTTTTCTTACAGTGCTGTGCAAAAGTCTTGATCCACCTCATTTCTTTATATATTGTAAGGAAAATGGGAAATAGGTACAGATACCAGAGTTCAAAGAGAGAATCCACACAGCCACACATGCATGCGATTAGGTTACGTAGGTATTCTAAATTGGCAATGAGTGTGAATGATTGCCCTGCGATAGAGCCACAGTGTGCCCCACCTCTCACCATATGGCAGCTGGGATATGCCAGCACCTGACGAATGGAAGCTAAAAAGAGAGTTTCTACAATTCTAATTAGCTTGAAATTCGATATTTGGTATAGCCACAGCACAGCCTGAACTCTCTTAGGTAGGTTTTCTTGTAATTTCTTTAAGTAGTCTTCAAAAAAAGTCCTCCTGGCTTCTTGACAGCCATTCAAATCTCTCCTTTGGATGTTTCTGCCTTGAGTTCTGTTTTCTGTTAAGCTGATCCCACACTGCTTCAATAATGTTGAGGTCCAGGCTAATTTCTTTGCCTCAAACTCCAACTTTTCAGGGGACTTTCTATGAATCTGTAACAAACCACTAACCTGCGATTTTAATGAAAGTCTCCTGGCTGCAGATTTTAACTGGCACTGCTGCCTCAGACTGTGTTACATCTACAGGGGTTCATATAATCTTTCACAACTAATTAACAGATCAAGTCATCCAAATCTTGAATACTCAGAAAAATTGCTGCTTTAAACTTATACGCTGCATGAACATTTCTTTATTGGTCTTTCTGGAAATTGTATCAGTCGGAATGGAAAAAGAAGGCTTTTAAATATGCTGCTCCCTTTTTCTGGAATAATCTGCAGACGGACCTGAAACTGTTAGAGCTGGTTATGATGGATAAGTTTGAGTCCAATAAAAATTTGAGGCAAGAAATTATTTAAATAATGTGTTAATGCAAATGATTTGGATGTTTGTGTTCACCTGCACTGAATGTCAATTGTATTCGTTTCTTTACTTGTGTTACTTTTGCTGTAATTTTAGCTTTCTTTGGGCTCTCAGTGACTTTTACCTACATTAAAAAAAAAAAGGATATATGCTTTTGAACAATCTATTAAAACTGTCCATTAAAGATTCACAATCTTGGACCAGATTTTATCTCCAAGCTTCTTAAACCTTTATATCTTCTTTTCACACTCCTCCAGTTCACTTAAAACATGCAGCCAAGTGTTTATAGTAGCTGGCGAGTCCTGAGAAGCTTTAAAAAAATATTGTGCTTACAATCTGACTGTAGTTCTAGGCTTTAAAAACAGAGTATTAAGAAGGCAAAAGTAGGCCTCCTTCAGTTACAACAGCTAACTCAATTCTTGATATAGCATGAGCTGTGAACAGCATGACATCCTGAGAAATACTTTTAGATGGTTTACTTACCGGTTATGGTGTAAGGGTAGTAGTTCCATGCCTTCTCTGTTACATAGAAGATTTTAGGAACCACTGCTCGAGCCCAGCTTGGTAATTTACTGCAGAGAGGCATTGAGAGAGACAAAGACAGATGTGGAGCGCGACTGTGAGCTTGTGTTAGTGAAGGAGGTTGAAAGATTGAAACTGCTTCCTTTGGCACAGCAATCATTAAAAACTTGTTTTACGCGTGAAAGGAAAATGGACTCGCAGAATAAAACAGTTGAATAAAAGAGTGCTTCTGTAAAGCTTTGATTGAGGGGAGTACAAATGGCAGCTTAGGATTTTCAGCCACTCTAATGTAAAAATGGAACCAAAAGACCAACAAAAGAACATACGGACAAAAAAAATGTTATAACAATTTATTCTGCTGATGTAAATGCGGTCTATAAAGGAGCGCTCTCTTTTTATATATATATATATATATATATATATACACACGGTTAAACACATTCATTCCAAGGATGGCTGAAGCAGTTGGGCTTTAAGGACCTAAAGGGACCAAAAGACACATTAATGGCAACAATGAGGAAGGAACAAGTGTTGCCTTCCCTTCTTCTCGTGAGCTGTGCAGCAACATAATTGATAATAATTTTATTTCATGACATTTCAACAATTCAAATCCTCGACACTGACGGATAACTTATTCCGACTTGAAACATCTCACAGCTTTGTTTCACTAATGTATTAATCTGAGTTAAAAAAGCTACTTCTGGCTTTTCCCCCTTTTTCACAAGGAATCAGCAGGAAGCTTGTCATGCAGGTTAAGTTATGTCAAGGTAGTGTCATACTTATCCCACAAACAAAATAGTCATATAAACTCTCAAAAATTTCTTAAATATCGCACTATTTATTAGTTGTAGCCGCAGACATATGAGTTTTCTGAGCCTGAAAGCACTTTGTTGAAACTTTTCATCTCTGTATCATCCAGCATGAGGTCACTGTTTCAGTACTCAACCAATATGTGTATTCGGGAGACTTATTAATGCATGTCTGTGCTTGACATTCACTTTTCTTCGATTATGTACTTTGGAAAGGCGCCACCTACTTTGACTGACATACTCTCCAAAACAGGACAAAAATGGCACTCCGTGAAATACGTGACTGCTGTGAATAAAAAATTTGTGAATGCTGCCAGATATTCTCTCTCTCTTCCAACAAAGAGACTGACACCCCTCCTACACCTCCATCTGTTGAGTTCTCCTATTCCCTCCTTCTTCTTCTTGTAAAGATCTTTGCCAGCCCATGTTGCCAAACGTGCAAGCGTAATCCATGCCTGCTTTATTTTATTTATTTTTTTAAAAAAAGCATCCCGGTTTATCTGAACGCATCTGAGGAATGGTAACAATTGTTCATAATCAATCAACTTTAACAATAGTAATAGTAATAATAATAATGATAATAAAGAAGGAAAACAGTATTCGGGTTCGATGAGATCAGGCCAAATAGTAAAATACTGTGTGAAGCAGATTGTGAGGGCTAATGAGGCGGTTAAAGTGTGACAGATTGGCAGATTGATTCCCTGCTGGTGACTTAAAGTTAATGTTTACTTGTTACAGCTCCAGATGGATGGCCAGTTAAGGTAAACAGAACAGTAGTTAACTATAGTAAAGTTATGTTGTTGATTCTATACAAGCCTAACTTCCACCCATAGAGTTTCTTCTGCCACACTTACCATGTTTATACAAAGAACATCATTAAAATATAACAATATTACTTGTGGATTCGTTTTTTTATGTCTTCTGGTCAATTTGATAACTCAAGAACGCCTGAAGGGAATTTTATTAGCCAAACCAAAACACAAACAGACTTCCCCAACAATGGTTTTGTTTACTTATTTATTTACATGTTTACACTGTTGGGTTCTGCTGAGATTACCCAGGTTTGTGTGTTTGTTTGTTTTAAGGCAATAAATTAAGAATGCCATTTCACTTTATGTGAAAGCACATCAGTTGTTTTCCATGATTATGCACCACTTACTATCTAGTAAGAATTCCTTGCTCATTTTTGCACTACAAACAGAGACAGAGATATAAAAGGCAGCTTGAGTGGTTGACAGAGGAACGCAGCTGTTATTTCCATTGAGAAGTGAGGGTTTCGAATTAAACCACAGGGATGTTCATCATCAATATGTGGAGCTTTTGAATTCTGCCAAACGCAGACACACATTTACGCACTCATACATTTCACTCCATCAAAATGTCAGCTGCCGTGGAAAGGTTAGTGTTTTCTAGATCTCATCTAACTGCAAATGCAAACATCCATCAAAGCTGAGCATTTAAGTGTTTAGAATACATTTCTGTCCCTCTTTTTTCTCCTTGCCTGAATGACAATTTTGTTGGTGCGCATGAATGAACTGCACTGAAATGAGTAAAATGAGTAGATATTGGCAAAATTTTTGTGAAATTTTGCCAATATCTACTCAATAACAGTAAGTTAAAGAACTGCTCCACCTTAAAGTGTGAATGAAGATTATAGCCTAAGGCAGGGGTGGGCAATCTCTGTCCACGAGGGCCGGTGTCCTGCAGGTTTTAGATCTCACCTTGGGTCAACACACCTGAATCACATGATTAGTTCGTTACCAGGCCTCTGGAGAAATTCAGGACATGTTGAGGAGCTAATTTAGCCATTTAAATCAGCTGTGTTGGTTCGAGGACACATCTAAAACCTGCAGGGACACTCGCCCTCGTGGACTGAGATTGCCCACCCCTGGCCTAAGGTCTTTTTTTGTACAAAGCAACTGTTGCCTTTCATTTCTGTTTAAACAAAGCTCCAAGCAAGTGTCTTCCTGAACACTGTTGCTCAAAATACTCAATTTATCTATATCAATTTCTACAAAGCACAAAAAAAAAAGTGACTGAAAATATCTGAATGGAGATCCAGACGATCTCTGTATGCTGCCTTTGCCTTCTTCATTTCCTCTGCAGAGCAGAGGTGTGCTGACTCAACATAATTAGTTCCCTGGCATAGCGAATGCTGACACGGGTATTTGTGCTCAGACAAATGGCCTACAGCATCTCTGCCTTCTTCCATTTTCTTTCTCTTGACCTTGTTTAGGCTCTGTCATATTTTTTTCCGCAGAAAAATTTCCACCTTTTCATTTTTTAATAATGTATTTCTTGCTAACTTTCATTTTAATTCGTAATAATAATTATATATATTTAAATGACAATTCATTATAACAAATAAGTAATTAATCATTCATTAAAATAAAAAAAAAGAACATAAAAATACTGCCAGTCATATCATTAAACAGCCAAAGATACAATGAATGGACTTAATGCTTCTCGATGCTTGATGCAGAGGCCATTGTGATTAGATTGTACATCTTTGCCTCAGACAAACAAGCACAATTTTAGGTCTAATAATTTTTTACTGAATTACCTAAAATTACCACATCCTGGTAATTTCGCGTCATCGGGAAGAAATGCTGTAAATATAAGCAAATAGTTAATCACCAGGAAACACTGCAAGCGGTGTTTAGGCAATTTGAAGTATTTCTTCTTAAACTATATCACGATTTTAACCCCTGCATTGCTTTTTTTGGATTGACTGCATTTAGGAACAAGGAATTAGGTCCCAGGTGGCGAGAACAGCCTTTAAAACAACAATCCCACAAGTATTTGGCTTTCTGGTAAACTTCTACAAAGTTTAGTTCTGCCAGTCAGTGTGGGAAGTTTTTGATTCATTTTGATTCATTGCATTCACTGAGTAGTCTTTTCTGTAAATATTCAACCATAGGGATTGAATTTGTTCTTTCCATTTCTTTTGAAACAAACAAACAAAATATGTTCTGTGGGCAAGAAGATTCTGCCAGAGAAAGACAGCAAACAGAAATGTTCAGGAACTGGTTGGAGACCAAATGAAAATTAGATTAGATTAACGGTGGCCAGCATGTAAAAGTAGCCCACACACTACTAATTAATCACATGTCGGGCATTCAACTAGCAGGAAAATATTCCACTGACCTGTTGAGGTAGACTCGTTTCTCTGTGTACTGTCCTTGGCCATGTGCCGGGTCTTCATACGGTTCGTTCTGGACAACCTCCACCCCTTCCCCTCGATCGCTCTGCTCATGGCTGTGTTTACTGATCATGTACAGCTGCCCAATCCGGTACTAAAAGACAAAACGCACAGACAGGGTGAGTTCACACTCCGAAGCAACCAAAACTGTGACAGAATCAGAAAGAAACACTGATAACAAAAGATTTCACCGAAAAAGTTCATCCATAGTTAAATTACAAATGAAAAGGTGCGCCAGTCGCATTTTATTTTTTATTTCTAAAAGCAAATATTCAGTTGATAATGTCATAACACCATTACCAGAATCTAATAACACTAACAAAAAGTACAAGAAAAAAATCCACAGTTTGTGATTCACTAATGACACCTAAAAAAGAGCCTCGAACTGTGCTTCACTAACTGCACCCTTGACTCAGTGTAATTTGCTGTTAGAAGTTATCACTGCAGCCACAGACAAGCATGTGCCAAAAGCAGTTATGGTCACCTTCCTTTTAGTCAGCGATTACATATGTAGAGCTTAAGAGAAATAGAATCAAAGGAAACTCAGCAGGGCATCAAAGCACCCATGCTAACAGCACACTTATACACTTCTACACCTTTTGATGCACAAGTTACCTCAGTAATACGTGCATGGTACTTTTTTTTTTGTGGATTTTAGCACTGTAGATCACCTCAGAGAAATGTTACAAGATGAAGCAGATAAATACACTCTCTTAATCCATTAGCCTTAACATTTGAATTTTTAATTTTATAACTAATTAATAGCACATGCTATAGTATTATGTGGTCTGTGATTTCAGTCCGTTGCCAGGTGGCTGATAGGCAACATGAGGACATCCTAATATCTGATACAGATAAGAACCTTCAGGGCCTAAGATGTAGCTACGTACCAATTTGGGTTGCTCAACTCCTGCTTATGTGGGACTTTCTGGGCAACAACCAGACAGGGACTGTGTTCTAGTAAGATGACTTCAAGAATTTCTACAAAGCTAAAATTATAAAAGAGTAATTAAACTGTGACTGAAGAGACACTTTAGTCAATCACGAAGTAAAAATTATATGTTTATGCAACAATGAATTCCACCTGCTTATCTTGCAGTCAACAATCGTTGTGTATTTACTGCTTTTAATGTTACTCCTGATTTCACTGAAAGCAAACATAGAAAACAAAGTGAAGTCTCAGATGCTTCTTCTGCAATAATGGATCTCTGTACAAAGGTAAAAATTGCTGTTGTACGGCAAAGCAACTTCGGTTCTATAGAACATGTCTCTGCAGCACACGGGAACGTTTTCGATTAATCAAATAAGTGTAGCTATGCATAAATCCAAAGCATTGTTCTGCGTAAAAAGACAAAAAAGACAAAGACAAAAAAGAAAGACTGATTTTTAAAGAGGAGGTCAAGAGTTGAATGTGAGAGAAAGACCGAAGAGCATCAAAGGATGGCAAATCAAAGAGATACAGAGGATACAGACAACTGTAATTCTAGAGTGATTATAATTAAATGAATAAGGAAACATAAAGTTTGCCCTGGTAAATCAAATTAACCATATTTCTGTGGATTCAGCTGACCTTTTCCAGCCTCAGCTGTTAGCTAAGCTGTGATGTCCTGTCGAGCGAAAATGAGAGGTGCTTAGATAGTCGCCCAAACAAACTCCCAGCGGGCCTCTAAATTTGCTTTCTTTCTGTTTTTTTTTAAATAAACAGGCATAAAATAAAACGACATGAAACAGTTATATTAAACCCCTAAAGTTATTAGTGCATACCTTTCTGAAGAATGCAAAACCAAGCAGTCACAAGAGATTTCATCATGGAGGCTTTGCGTGTGTGGTTTTTAGAAAGTTAACTTCATCACTCGCGTGGTGAATATTTAACACGGAAGATTTTCTAGTTCGTTATTTCCAGGCCGCCATATTTAGTCAGATACAGTACATATGTACTTACACACAATACCTCAAAGTAGCTGCATGGGGGTCAAATAATATACATACAACATATTATGTTAGTGTGAGTGTATATTTATGACTTAATTAGCCCAATTAACTAATAGTCTGGTGAAAACATAAAATACAACACCGTGTTATTATGGCTTTACAAACATGTTAATTCCCTGAAACTATTAAGTCTAAGTGTCCTGCTGAGGAGAGGTGATGGTCATTGTTATGCTTAACAGAGCTTTCAGTGGCCAACAGAGCCTCAGGGACAAGAGTGTAATCATATGAAAAATAGACACTCCCACCAGAGCAGGACACATACACAGAGTAGGACACAGATGATGAATTAGTATAGCTTTTGATTAGTTCTGATTAAGTGTGGGCCACGAGGAAAGAAAAAAATCCTCCCTTTTGAATTTTAAACACTTGAAACCCTCATGTAATGCTATCGATTTAATGAAAAGAAGACTCTGTCTAAGATCATGATACATGATGTCGTCAACAGGGGCAGAAAGCCACATAAATATACGCAAAACATGTAGGCACATATGTAAGGCACACAATAAGCCTATTTTACATACATTTTCTGTTATGACACCAAAGCAACAATTAAATAGAGTGCTTTTGTTGAATGAAACCTGACATAATGTGTTTCCCGTGCTTACATTCCTTAGCTATATCACTTTTTCCCCCCATGCATTCATGCAATCTATGCATTAAAGGTCACAGGCACAGCTGCATCACCTTGGCTCTGCATCCTCTGTGGTGGACTAGTTTCACTGTGAAAGTAACACAATGACTCACATCCTTTGTGGCTGTTTGGTCCACACACTGCTCTGGGCAATGATATGTATTTGTTGTTTCACACAGATGGAAACATGCATGCATGCACGTACATTACATCCGTGAACACACGCACACCATGCCCACATACCAACTAACCATAAAGACAGTTGTCTAAGCACAACACTAGCAGAGTGGAGATCTGGAAACAGAAGCAGGCTACAGTCAAAAATTAAGACGTACGGGCATTCTTCCTCCTTCCACTGGTCAAATAAAAGCCAAAATGAAGTGAATTTTATTTTAGCAAAAAAACAAAAAACAAAAAACCCCAAACCGCTGTATTCAACATAACACACACTGGCTCAGACGGATGGTTTTGGTTAAACACTCTAACCTAGACTACAGTTTAAGATTCCTCATAAAAACTTGAAACGAGATGAAGCTAAGTTTAAAAAAGTATTCCAACCACTACTACT
Source organism: Neolamprologus multifasciatus (assembly GCF_963576455.1). Taxonomy (NCBI): domain Eukaryota; kingdom Metazoa; phylum Chordata; class Actinopteri; order Cichliformes; family Cichlidae; genus Neolamprologus; species Neolamprologus multifasciatus. The sequence goes on from NC_140444.1 coordinate 13,694,067, forward strand.
GCAGCACTGATAAACAGTAAGAAAATAATGCCTTGTACTGCGTTGCTCTCACATTAAAGCCAAAACAGTAATAATTGTGTATAAATCATAGTTTCACAAAAAAAAAACCTTCCTCTCCAACATCTCAATTTACAATAATACCACATTTCACATTTCAATTCAATTCACTTTCAATTTTCAAAGTACTGGTACCGCACAGTTTTTGAATTTCAGTGAGCCATGAGGAGAGACAGGCCAAGCAGTGAACCAAACACCATGTGACATTTAATTCATTACATAACATACTATGGTCAATGCCTCAGATACAGCTCACGTAATTAGTGTTAAATGGACAGGCATTCAGATAGCACATTTCTAGTCTTGCTGACCACTCAGAACTGTTTTACACTACAAGTCATTTTCATACACATTAACACAGGATTGCATTTTATGACATTTTTAAGTCATAAAACACTGGTTCAACACTTGCTGAAGAGCAGCAGATATGTTGAGGTTGGTGGGACTGAACCGCCAACATTCTGATTAGTAGGTTATCTGCTCTTACGTCCTGAGTCACCGTCGCTCATTTGGAGTTGGGTTTCTTGTTACCTACTGAAAGTTACAGCCAATATTAAATCTCTTTTTAGCCCTGGAAAATATGATTCTAACTGTTCATGCAGCTCAGCACTAACAGCTGCACGATGTCCATCAAATAGCCAAAGTTGCTTTCAACTGACAACAGTAATAATATAGTGAATGTAATGTAATGAAACAAACAAAAACTAAGCTGATAATAATCACAACACGTAACCATTTTAACAGCCACTTACATCTAAAAAGCACCTCTGTTGCTAAGCCCACTTTAGCAGCAGCGGTGCAGAACCCACTAAAACGTTCAGTGAAGTTCAATGAAGTTCAGTGAGTTCAGTCTAGCACAGGGCTGTCATGTTGCAAGATTATGAAATTCATCAGGCATAGGACATTTTCTGTACTCACAGCATACCTTCAGGACATTTTGACATCAGGCTCAGTCCTGAAATAACCCGTGTACAGTGTAGTGCTCTGTACTGCACAACCTCTACTGAAGTCCTGAAATGCATAGCCAACCTTCAAGTGTTATGCAAGGGCAGGCCTATTCAATCTTATGTAAACAGCACTTAGGCATTTATTTCCTTGGTTATAACACTTAAACGAGTCAATGGTTTCATTTACTCTGCTTGTAATATGTTGACTTTCAGATAGCTCAGTCACAGACAATAAATCTGTCATGGACCATGTGTTTACACCATGATAGACTAGCTACCTGTCCAGGCTGTACCCTGGCTCTTACTCTATGACATCTGGGATAGACTCCAGCGCCACCGCAACCCTGAATTGGTTAAGCAATGAGAAAACAGCTGACTAGATGGAATGTCCATGAGATCAGCAGTGACAATGGACACTATATGAATTTTTGGGCTATAGAATACTTTGTTTGTGTTAACTTATTATTACAGCATATACCCAAAGCTGAATCATCTAAAGTTATTAATTACATCAAGTTCTTACATCACTGTCAAGAAGCCATTACAGCAACATCCAGGGAAAAATGCATGTTATTTTTGCATCATGTCAGTTTTGTCATGGCCTGCTTTATTAATAAAAGCTCACCTCTTCAATGAAGTCTCAAAAGCTTCTAAAAACAGCTCTGGGCTGTGGGAGAGATCCAGCCTGATAAGCTAAGAGCTACTGTAAATAATGCATATGCACTCCATCGCTTTCCTGTGCGCCACACAAAAACCCAGTGAGGTGAGTAGTGTCAACTGAAAGACACTGCAGTGGCAGAGGACAAACTAAGAGCGTCACAAAGATAATCGGAGTTTTGTGAGTAATGACAAACTAAAGTAAATGCAAGTGAGGTACTGTCACCTTGAAATAAAAGCTTTGAACACAAGTGTGACATCATCTTAATTCACTATTCGTTTAGACAAGACATGTCCTCGTCCATTCATTTTGACATTGATGAGTTGTAGTGGCCTTCTAAAAATATCAAGGACTAGCACACGTCATCTTGTCCTCTTTTGTGGGTCAGTGTGATGATTTTAAAATATTTAAAAAAAACACCCCACCATTAATATCCTCAATCACGAAGAAGCCAAAAAGAGGCTACCCAGTACACCGAAAGGTTTGAACAGCAACAACAACAAAAAAAAGAATAAAAAAGTCTTGTACTGATTAGTTCAGTAACCTGCTCTTTTCTCCCTTTGGAGTAATCACTTCTGTGAAAGCTGTTCTGTTGAGTTACACTCACTCTTTCCCTTTTCTGGAAATCTTCACAGCGTGATCAATCATTTAGCTTTATGACACAGCTGGCCAGTGCTTGCCCTGCCTTTATTTGATTTGTCCGATAACAAGGCACTCTGGTTTGTTGTTGCTCATTAATCAATAATAATAAACTAGAGTGTGTTGTCATCATCGCCCCCAATTACGAGGTCCTGGGCTAGTTCACTGAAACCCAAACTCACAAACTAAGATGACTACATTCTTACGGATGAGAGATGAACCAACTACGGCATCTTGCTTGAGTGCCTGTATGTGCAAACTGCATAATCATCCCTAAATTTCCATGTAAGGCAAAGTGTTGATGACATTGATGTTTAGGGTTGCAGAATTAATCTAATTTAATCTAGATTATTTGGCATTCTACAATTAAATAAACATGATCGACCAATATTGGAAATCTGCCAATAAAAAATCATCCATGTGCCATTTACAAATGTCCCCTTGAAGTTTCCTGAATGTCGTATGAACACTACATCACAAAAACGGATAGTCAACAAATGATACCACTTAATTATGAATCATTATTAATTAATGCCTTTTGTCCCTTCTCCCTCCACTCAACCCAACCAGTAGTAGCATATTTTGTCCTTTTAAAAGGGAGTTTTTCCTTCCCACTGTTACCAAAGTGCTCACTCAAAAGTGGCTGTCTGATTGTTGGGTTTCACTGTATTATTGTAGGGTTATTACCTTACAGTGTCCTCGGGATTCCCATATGCTTGTTTGCCATTCACCTAGGGACCATTTTTGATCAGAGGACACCACAAGGGTTACGGGGCTCGAGGTAACTGTTGTTGTGATTTGGCGCCATATAAATAAAACTGAATTGAACTGAAATTGAATAACGTACCATCGACACGAAAACCAAATGTCTGGCATAGCAGACAGCGGAGACTTTGCCCCTTGAACTTGATCGACGTTATTGGAAAGTTAGTTGTGTTTGCACCACAAAGCAACATAACTAACTTGTTCAACTACCTGTAAACAGACCACAAAATGGCACTATAATGAAGGCCAAAACAAACAATACAAAGGCTGCTAACATGAATCAATCCAGCATCAGCTCAAGTGTCCATAAAAGCAAGCCTGTAGAGCACGTCAGCGTATCCATCAAGACGCACTGAAGTCACAGATGCAACTGCATTCCATATAGTGACCAATGAAGGAAAAATAGTCAACACAATGGGCAAAAGTTATGTTATATCTTAATGGATATATTATAACTTTTGAAAAGCAGCAATATCTGCACTGAACATAGTAGGAGACATATAGAACAGAAATCCCTCATTAACCAAAAAAGGAGTACTACTGCTACCAGTCCAAACGGCTTAGTGTCTAGACTCAGACATGCTTCTGCAGTGGCAATACTGATAAAACGGTTGATCCTTGTTGCCGAGAGCGATTGGTAGTGGACATCGGATAATGAGGGAGAAAGATAAAAGAGAAGAAGGGAGAAAAGGGGGAGGGATTATTGAAGTAAGGGACAGGGAAGGGGTAGGGACACAGCAGAAAAGGAGAGAGGGGGTATGATTAGCAGTGTATGTCACTCTGTTTCCAGGCCTCTGCATACAGAGTAGAGGGAACTGAAATGAATGAGAGCAATAAATAAAGGCCGACCAGAATGGATTGGGGAAAATATAGAATTATTAACTGTCTGAGAGATTATCCCCCTCCTGTGTGACAACATCTCTCATCAAAGACGTGGAGGTCTTGAGTACTTTGGCTCCGTTTGCACCCTCAGAACAACACAGTGATGAAAGATCTTGAACTTAGCTTTTAATTAAAGATAAGACTTAGGCTGTAGCACTTAAACAAAAGACCCACTGAATCAATTTAGCATGAAAGTTAAGTCTAATGTTGCTGTTAAGAATTAGTTTTAATTGTGCTAAAAAAAAAAAAAAAAAAAGACTAAGTGCAAGAGTAGCAGAAACATCACAGAAAATTGTTTGTCATTTTCTTTGGCCTTTGAAAACAAATGTTCAGCAAAAGGTCAACAGTTGGATTTCGAGTATCTTCAAAGCTCTTGCAGATATAGCAGAAATAAATAAATAGCTTGATATTATGATTTTGATGTCCAGTCAACATCATCATTGGCACAAAATAATGTTACAGTATAAACCCTGATTCATTCATACCACACATATCAAATTTCCAAATATGTGATTAATAAAGCTGACAATTCATTTAAAGGTGTGCTTAAAAAAAAAAAGACAATTAACTTCATATACTCAATAAATGTAATAAAAGTATCTATATCCCTTACTATGTAATAAATACTCAGTCCACCTTTGCAATCCTGATCTTGTATGATGAAGCTTACAAAATGCTATTATCAAGCAGTTTACTTACCCAGACAGGATTTCATTTATTCCATGATTCGTTTAACTGTAATAAAACTAGCCACACGCTACAGTATCAAGCTCAGTATCAAGCTTGCTCTATTGAGTTGGCTTAAAGAGCCTGACAAATGAGACAAGTTTAAATCTACGGCGCACTTTACCATCGTTGCGTAATTAAGATGAATCCTATTATTCAATTGAACCACATAATACGCTAGTTTGAATTATACTTTGCTTCCCAAACGCAGATTACTGGTTAATCTGATGGAGTGCAAATTATGTTTTGCAGAGAAAATGAAATTTGCCTTCACTTATGAGACACATGGTGATTTAACATTAGCTGAGTAAGATAGAAAGATGTAAGATGGAAATATGTAGCCTTTCCAAACACCAGACTCCCATCAGATTGAGACAACAATAACTCGAGAAACTTCTCATTGATAACACAAGGTCGCACTCGTTAAAATGAGACAACTTTTTGTTACATTTAGAAATCTATAAATCTTTTAGATGTTTTTTTTTTTCCCAGAGCAAGTAAAATAAATGACCTTCCACAGAGAGCTTCTGACATTAGCCAAATACTCCTCTAAATGAGTATGGAATCAGTGAGCACATAATTAACCTGCAGTTTTACAAGGCTGCTCCTCGGCAGCCTGTCAGCAAACCTCTCAATTTGAATGTCAATGTGAGGTAACAGTCTACACTAAAAGCTCTGATAATCACTGTGCTCCACTTGCACAGGGCCACGATAATGCCCTCTGGGAGTACTGTGGCAGCCAAAACTGAGAGACCATTTTGTGCTTGGCAGGTACTACAACACTGACAACTTGTACGAGCAACTTTGAAAGTAGGGTTGTGAGCTAATTCGCTCAGTGTGTTTCTCTTAGCTGCAGGGTGAAAGAGCCTGTGAGGAGAAGTGTAAGTGTAAATAGTGACTGCATATTAAAGACCTGTGATTATGTAGGCTTCGATGTGGGTTACTCACTTTGTGAATACTATTGGGATCTCGACAAAAACTAAGAGTTTAGTGTAAGTCCCGTAATTAGTGATGCACTGGCTGCAGTTTTCTTGGCTGTTTTCCAATTCTTTCGTAAGCATGAGCTGCAGACATTTATTTTTCCCGATTCTAATTTTCAAAAGTATGTGCAAACAAAAATCAGCTATTATTCAACTGCTCATAATACCAACATTTTGTTTAAAATATGCTGGAATCCACAGAAGTCATTCACATTTGTCCGGTATTTCATTGCTCCATTTTTACACAATAAACAAAAAAAGTTTTTTTTCTTCCCTCTGTTTTTCAGCTTTGCAATTCAGCACATTTAGATAATTCTGCTCTGGGCTTCAAAATAGTTTAATTTAGTTTTCCAGTTTTCTTAACTCGTAAGAGAAAATGTCATTGTACAGAAAAATCACTAAGACGACACATACATCTGGTACACACACACAGAAATACATACATCTACAATCCTATACTGCTGCCACACCCACGGGGCCATCCCTTTGCCGTTTCATTACCTATCATGGCAAATATACACAAACAAACTCACATTGAGCGACAGACACATGCAGCCCTTCTTGCCCTGTTCTGTGCGCATTTAATCAACTGGGTGGCAGTGTGCACTGCTCTGAGCTGCACTCTCCAGATCAGATTATCCTTCAGCTGTAGGCCTGACAGTCAATAGGTTAGACAAGAGGCATAATTAGTGTTTGTTTGTGTGTATATGTGTATTAGGCCAAGGGAGAGAGGGTAAATGAACAACACAGATAAAGATGGTAAAGATAGAAATTGAGTGAATAAGAGAGAAAAGCACAAAGACAAGTTATCAGTGTTGCCCAGCAGAGCACTATAAACATGAGAAATCAATGTGAAGGATGCAAACACATCTGCAGTGCCATCTATGCTTCTGCTTCTCCTTCTCTGCTCCCTGTTAAGTGGGTGCACGGAGAATGTGTACTGTGTGTCTTTGTTGGTAAGAAGTCATTTTTTTTCTGCACTTGCACTTGTTTACAAAAAGGGTTTAACAAAGGGGTTAACTCGCAAAATTGGTCAAAATTATGAAATGAATTTTCGAATCCGTTTTGAGTTCGAAGTTTCCTGTTATTTCGAGGCAGTTGGTAGATTGTTCTCGATGTGTGCCGAAGTTAGAACAGCGGTGTTCTTATTTCACCGACGGATTCCACAGACGGAATATTAAACTATAGAAAACAGGAAGAACGGAACAAATGCCAATTCCATTAAACCCTCCTGAATTATCATTAGCATTTAAAAAGTAATTATTTAAAAATGTTTCAGTTGTTGTGCATTGCTTTCGAAGGCTACTGCCTTGACCTTTAAGTAAAACAAACTGAGCTGAGGTGTCCACCTGTGACTTAACCTGATACCTGTCAACTCCAAGTTCCCGCTAATGCGGGATAAAGTGCTGTCCAGCTGAGGCAAAGGAACAGGATGCACGTCTTGCTGCAGACAGTACGATTAATCACCCAACCTATTATTATTCATCATATCATCACCTAAGCAGACAGGCCTTAGCACCCAGATGATGCACTGTAACATTTATACACACAAATCCAATGCCAGAGACAGTTAGATGGCTGCTTTGCTGTGGCTAAGATGATGGCTCTGACACAATAAAGAAAATGAAGAGTCATGGAAAGTGTCTAGTCGACAACCAGGAAATGTTGTCGACTAGTATTTTTAGATAATTGTTTTTTCCATTAACCGAGGCTGAAGCATTAAAGAGATGCCGGATATTTTGGCTGATATTTCCACATTAAAATGTCCCTAATTCAAATACTGGATTTCCTAGATAATATTACAGCTATCTGGACAGAAAAAAGTTCAATATATTAAGGAAAGTTGAGTCGAATCTGCAGAATAGTGCACTGCAGTCTCTAACGTCACTGCTTTGAACACTGCTGTTCATTTGACTGTGTGTTTGTATCTGTGTGTGTATGTGTGGTAGGAACGTCATATTTTGGCGGATTAGGGCAAAATATTTCCACTGTGTTTACTATATTTAAGTGTACTCGACTCACTGTTCGGTTGGGTTAAGGCAAAACTTAGGAACTACTTTTTTAGGTTTTAGTTAAAAATTCACCCTTACAAAGCATTACCACATGCATAAGAGATTTATTTTCTTGGTGATTTGATTTGGGGGGGTTTAAACCAGGACAGTGCATGTTGCTAAATATCAATATAAAAATACGATAGAGATATGTAGCAACACTGCAAATTTATATCTGTGACCTGCCTGTGGGTAACATAACAAAAATGTACTTGATAGCTTTAGTTACTAAAAAATACTTGGCAACTAGAGCAGGTGCTGCAATAGCTACTTCCTGACCCAATGATTAGAAAGGGAATCAGTCTCGTGTACAGTCTGTCAGTTTAATAAGGGATGATAAAACAGCAGAACCTAGTAAATTAAGCGAGAGTGTCTATTACTTAAAATTATTAGCAAAAATTCTAAATTAAATGCGTTATCAGTCATTCTGTCTACGGGTGATTTATACCAGAAAAAGGTTGGCCGTTGTCTGTGCCTGTTCTAAGACCAGAAGACATCAGCAAAACATCAAAATAAACTTCTTCTGTGCTGTTTTCAGTCCCACAGAGATGTCTGTCATTCTTAATTGCAAAAATGTAATTACTGACTATTCTGAACTGGCCTAAATAAAATACATTTAATATTAGCTTGCAATTTGCATGTCATAATACGGTACTCTACCCCTTTACTGCACGTTAATCACACTCCTGTAAATAGTGGGGTAGAGAATTGAAGATTATCACTGGAGCAACACAATGTCAATATTGTATTGTGGTTGCTGATTGGCCAACTCTTTGGAGCATAATGCTTTGTGTCTTAGCCAATAACAGATTAGAATGACAAAAGTAAGTAGATTCAATTGATGTTAAAGGTTACACTGGGTGCCGGTTTAGCTCAGTGGGTAAGGAGACCACCACATGCTGCATGGCAGGAAAGCAGGAAGGGAGATGGGACGACATGCAGCAAAGGGCTGCAGATTGAAGTCTGACCGACTCTCTCTTTCCCCGCTATCCTGTCTATCTTCACTTACTGTCCAATAAAGGCAATAAGCCAAAAAATAATAAGAAAAAAAGGAGGACCTTACCCCTTTGCACGGCTTTCAACTCTGTCGAGATATTTAATCAGAGTCTCAATAACAGATTCTTCAAAAAAGGCAGGAAAAAGCCTCATCTCATGTGGAGAGAGAGAGAGGGGAACTGAGGAGAAGCATAAATCACGATGGAGGAAAAGGATGCAGATAAGGAAAACTGTTCTTGATTCAATGGATCCTCCCTCCTTGTCCTTTCTGGCCAACATAGGGACTGTAAATCCCCCCCGAAACTTGAGAGGATGTAAACAAACCCTTAGCTCTGTTTCAAAACTGTGCTTTTGCTGGGAGACACTGTCACCTCACAACAAGTTTATGTTAGGTTAATTGGTGAGTCCAAATTGGTTGTAGGTGTAAATGTGTCTGCCTCTCTGTGTTAGCCATGTGACAGACTTGCGAACTGTGCAAAGCTCTCTAGACCTCTCCCCATTGGACAAGTGGTAAGATGAACGGATGGATGATTATTAACCAAATCAAATTCTCAATTGTATATCTCCAGAAACTTGCAAAAGAGCTTTGTAGAATCTACACAATTCATCAGTTACTAGGATTGATGTTGTTTTAACCATAAATATCTCAAGTTCAGTAGCAATCCATCCCACAGTTTTAAATAAAGCAGTGTATTTACAGCTCCTGATAAACATATACCACTCGTAAGTAAGATTACCAACAGCGCCAGAGGACCATGAGAATAGCAAAAAAAAATGTGGATTGGCTTCAATACTGAACTTGGCTTTAACCAGTACAGCACTTCTTGCGAGATACAAATTTTTAGGGTTAAATATATTAGGAGAATGTATACAAATGCTTCCCTACCCTAAAGACATTTGTTCCCTATAAACAATTTAAGAAATTATATTATGTTGTAGAAATTACATTAGAAAGCATCTAACGTCTTGAAAAGTATTTTATCATTAATATTCCAACTACAAACGCATTTCTTGTACAAGAACAATAGGTTTTTAACGACATCATGGACAGTTGCCATGAGAGGGCATTGAATCCAATTTTAGGGGGCATGAAGCCTGTGTGGGAGCAGATGAGGTGCTGACCAGGACACCCTTGGTGTCATCTGAGCTTGTCAGAAACAATAAGCTAAAAATAAAACTATCTATATAGTTCCATTCTCTATAACTTACTATAATCATGTCATCTGTCTTCTGTCACTTCATTCACTCCACTAATATGTCTTTTCACCACTGCCCTATAATCTAATTCGATTCACTTCCGTGTCAGTGAAACTCTGAATCTGTTTTTCATTTTCACAAATTGGTGCTTTGCTCTTCACACTGTCACTGTGCAGATGGTCAGATTTCTTGGAGTTGTGAGAACTTCCTGAACATGGAGAATAATAGTTCATCTTGACATGTTTATTTTTACTCTCCAGACTAAAAGAGCTAAACGTAATGTATGAGCTGCAAAAACACATAAATGTATGCATATGTGAAAGTACTTCCTCTTCACTGCTCAGAGACACTGCACACTGTAGCCACAGAGGTACTACTGCAGACTGACGACAGCAGCTAGACAAAGCTACAAAGTGACAGCTCACTGCAGAACAAAGGTTTAGAGGTTTACCTGCTTGTAATGTCTTTTTTCCACTTATAACAATACTTCTTACATACAATTATCTTTATGTAATTAACCTTGTAAAATGCCATAGTTTTACCTGAGATTTACTTCTGAGCTACTAAGTTTTTTTTTCTCAAGTCTTTACAACTTACCGCTGTTGTTTCAACCCTCTATGCTCTAAGTCTCACTGAGTGCACCTTAGAATTAGTAATGACAAGTGAAAAATAATAAGTGAGTTGTGACTGTAATGTTGTTACTGTAACAATCCAAAGCAGATTTTGAAGCGATACAACGAACATAAATAGAGTTAGACAGAGTGTGAGCGCAAGCGCCCAAGAGAGAAAGAAGCTTAGAGTGAAAGTGTCATCGCATACTGATATAGCCTTGTTCTGCCTGGTTCTGCTGGAGGTTTCTTCCTGTTAAAAGAGAGTTTTTCCTTCTGGCTATTGCCAAAGTGCATACTCGTCTGATTGTTGGGGTTTGTCTGTATTATTGTAGGGTCTTTACCTTAAAATATTAAGTGCCTTAAGGCGACTGTTGATGTGATTTGGCGTTATATAGATAAACTGAAACTGAAATTGAAATGTAAAGACAGTAAGCAGAGAAAATCTGCCAGCTGGGCACTTTTCAAAGGGAATCATTTCTGCCAATCAGCACCTGTAAATCCAGAAACATCATACTAATGACAATCCTTCATTGCTAACAGTGGTGTTAATCATAACATCTATCTCCAAGAAAGATAACGTGTATATTTTATTATTTCCCCAAGTGCAATAGAACTTCTTTAAAGAGAGACTTTTTCCTTTGGAGTGCAAAATGTGTGTATGTAAATTAAAGTCACTGTGAAGTAATATTTTTACTGCCAGACAAGACGAGAAGTTCAACAGCTTACATAATAAGCATTATATTTCAAGCATTTGCAGATGTCCAAAAGGGCCCATATTATGTTTATTTTCAACTCCATACTTGTGTTCTTGGACTTGTGTCTTTGCATGAGTCACAGTTCAATTGAGTGATATTTTTATATCCTATGCTGGGCCTCGAATAACTGTTCTAACAGAAATCATGCAGGGTAGAAACAATGTCTAAAACTGAGCCTAGATATAGACACATATACATATACACACACACACACGCACAGTTTATATAATAGCCCTAAAGTGATGGCGATGGCTGAAACATCAAATTTTTCAACATGAATTGTCAACTTGAAGCAACAAAGAATCCCCTGGGGCTTCACTGTTCTCTCCTATTTCCTTGGCTATACATTGCAGAGTGGGCTGTGTGCTCATTTAAGATAATTTGCCACTTTGCTTTCTCTTTATTTAAGCGTTGTGATTGCAGTTACATTACATTACATGTTGGGGGAACTAATATAAAAGCAATTCAACTGTATTTTCAAAGAACAAGTCCGCTGTGGAAAACAGTAAATCACAGGCCTCCGGCATATAGGCAGGGTATGAATAAAAGAATAGCAAGAAGCCTGTGTGTGATTGTGTTTGTGTCTGAATCCGTTAGTGTTTATGAATGTAGTGGCTGGGTGTAGGAGTGCAGGTGAATGGTTTGTATTGCACGGGGAGGTTGTAAATATGAATGGTGGATTGAGAGAGTGAACAAACATAACTTAAATGAAAAGGTCAGGATGGCAGATAGCAGCTTTGATGGGAATCCCCACTGGGGTGTGTGTGTGTGTGTGATATCAGCAGGGCCACTCACTGTACTATTTTTAACCTTGCTTGTTGAGGTTTTACTTCATCATTGGGGACTAAAGACAATCAATTTCAGTGCCTCCTCCACTTTCCTTTTCCTTCGTCTTCCTCTATTCTTCATCTCACAATCTTTCTCCATATTTACCTCCATCTCTAAGACTTAAAAAAAGTAATCTTAACCCTGTTAAAAAACTGTAAAGTATATGTAAAAAAAAAAGAAGTCTTAACATTAGAGCCAGTTTCTCTAGCTTAAGAAAGGAAAACAAAAAATGACTATTAAGCTGATAACATCTCAACTCACAGCTGATTAGATTAATTAAGCTGTTAAATGTCTGATTAAGTCTGAATGAGATGCTCTGAAAATCTGACAGTGAATAAAATCTCAATAACAGTTCTTTGCCAGGATGAGCTTATTGATTTCTATGAATGAAATCAGGAAATTTATTGGCACTTTAAAGGGATAAATGCCTTTGCTAAAGGTAAGAATAGTCACAGAGCAAAAATAGCACAGCAACCTCCTTCCCACTAAATTTGGTGGTTGCCCAATGATTGCAAAGAATTTCTTTAGCATTTGGCAACCAGTTGCAAGCAGCTTGCCATCCAGAGGTTGCACATGCAAAACCCACATACTCTGGACAACCATCTTCAATTGCAAGGTGCAAGGAAACCCGTCTCCATCACATTGCAATCACTCTCATTCAGTCTGCACCAATAATTTGCTGATACATGTATTTGTGACCCAGTTGGCTGCCTCTGTCATTTTGCAGGTAAATCACCACTGTGAACTGTGCAGCGTTATTTATTTAAAATCTGTGAGATTTTTAGGGTGGATTCTGAAACTAAAGTTCTGTGTAAGTAGACGGTAACAGATCTGAGATCGTCACCAATTTATTACAGTCAGTGGCTTTATAATCACAAACAGATTGCATGAAATTGCTATCTTGACCCCATCAATCACAAACTGATAGCAAACTAATTCCGTTTTACTGCCATATCATCGCCGTCTTAACACCAAAGTTGCTTTGAAGAAGTGTTTGTACACCTCGCCCCTGCCTTTGAAGCAACTGCTTTAAAAGGGTAACAAGAGTGCAAGTTCATTACACATGGCTGCAATAATTTTGTTTTGTTTTTCTTAGTTTGGCTTTAGCATTAGAAACCCAAATAACCTATATCACTGAGGGCAAGAACAATAGCAGAGATGTGGTCTTGACAAACCGCAGATATGTCTAACCTTACCATTCGGATCCATCGAAAACAACCAAGCCATCTGCTACAAATAAGATCGAGTAAAATGTATTCATGATCAGACGATAAGCTTTTTAGTTGGGATTGATTGCAACAAAAATTTCTGACACATCGTCCAACTGCAGTGGCTGCTGTATAGATGAGTGAATGAAAAGGTTTATTCTGAAAGAAAAAAAAATGTGTAAAGCTTCTGTGAACTGATTCTCATCGGTGTCACTCTCATTCATCATGAAACTGATCTTTCCAGTTGCTTTGTAACATCCTGAAACTTTACACTAGTTCACAAACTGTGTTGCACTGCATTATCCACCAGTGCAGGGAGAGTAACGCAGTGAAACTTTGCTACAAATTGTATTTCTGTTGCCGATGTTTGTTCACCAAAAATCAAATCAAAGTATGCCCATAAATAAAAATCCTGGTCGTCCGTTTCTACAGTAAGCAGACAAATTACACTGGAGAGACAGATTTACTTAAGAGACCACTGCACTGGCTGATGGAGGCTTTCAGGTCAAATCTAATGAAAAACAGAGAGTCCATGTCTTTGGAAACAAACTGCTGCATTCAAATCCTTTTCAATAGTAAAGACTCACATTCACTGCCTCATTCATGCCAACAGACTGCTCAACACTGATGACTCTCAAATGTTGCTCAATATTTATTATTCATTTTACACACTGACTTTGCTGATGAGCTTATGACAGATTTAGCAGGGTGTGATTAAAACAGGATGAAACAAAACTATTAATGGTAACATTTAATTCTTTAAGACTTAAGCATTTAAGACTTTTAGACATTTAGCACACAGCTTTTGGCATTTTACCACAGAATAGGATTTATGAAACGATAAACCCTGCTTCCATATAGTGCGGATACAGCCATGTGAAAACACTTTTACCAACTTCTCTCCTGACTTTAACGTCACCTCTTATCTGTCTTATCTTAATGTTATATTGCAATAACAATAACTGCTGAAATGCACCCCCCCCCCCCGTTTATATTGCTATATTCCACCCCCTACCATCTCCATGCCTCATACTTTCATCATGCATTAATGCATATGGCACCTCACGTGACCCGCGCATTACTGATTCAGCGTACTTGTGAGTGGCATGCTGGGCTATTGCATAATGATGGTTCAGATAGCATTACTGTCCATGGTGGTGTAATTCTACACACGTTAATGATTCCCAATGCAGCCTGACGGCATAGCAAGAAAGCCGAGGTGGATTTCTCACCACCCATGTTCACTTACTCCTCGGTCATCAAAGCCATTGTTTTCAAAAAGAGAAAGGGAAAAGAAATTGCCTTTGATAAATGTACTTTCTACCAATGCTTTATTTATTTATAAACCACATTAACTGCCTGCCTTATTTTCAGTGCAAATGTAGAAGATTTTGGTATTTTAATTCTCACCACCTCAAAATATTAACTCAACTGTAATGGAAGAGTTCATAATGGTTCATATCCATTATGATGCCATGCCAAATCTACCACACAATAAGATCTTTTAGTTGTGAAAGGCCAGTCAGGACTTCCGTCTCCATTTTTAATTGTGCACTTTCCATCTGACCTAACCACTTTAAACCAGCAATGTGACCAGGTGAGAGAATGAGTATTAATAACTACACCATTCCAAATTACATCCAAATCTATCGATGGATATAATCTTGTGCTCACATAAAACATTCTGTACATGGTTCAGTCTCCGGTCACACTGGTGTGTTAGTGCAAACCAGCATTTATAAATAGTTTCCATTCCCACAAGTAGCAAAATTATAGGAGAGTAATCTGGCAACCGGTCGTCCTGGCATCAGAAGGGAACGTCAAAACAAATCTGACTCCAGTTACTGTAATTTAAACTAAACACACTGACTTGTCTCGCCTGTACTCTGTCGTTAATATTATGTCAGTGTTAATCCCAGGAAGGAACATAGCAGAGGCTTTGTGCAGTTTGCCTTTTTTTGTATTGTGCTCATCTTTCCAAGCCTAAGAAACTGCAAGCATGCTTTAATACTAGTCTCGAGACACCTACAAAACCCTGCATGTCAGATTGGATAAGAGTTTTTTTTTTCTTAATGAATGTACTGTGGCTCTCTTGGATGAGGACCAGATCCTTTCAGGTGCTTTATTTGAGTAAAGTGACACCAGAGTTTAACTGGCACTACTCCCAATAACCTTGGAAGGTTGTGAAAGTGCAAATAAACTGCTACAAATATTACTGATGTGAATTCACTCTGTATCTACTCCAATTGCTCAAATTGCTCAAACAACTCCCAGAAAAAACATTTCCTTAATCAGTCCAGTTTCATCTTTCTGCTGTTGTTAACATGAGCATCACGTGCTACCCCGAGAGCAGCCCTCTGTGCATTACAGGCTTGCTTGGCTTAGTCCCTCATGCCGCATATATATGTAAGCATGCTGCTGAACAATAAGGGGAAAATGCCACAGCGCACTTGTTAAGGCAAATCCGCTCACACATTCACACACAGCCACAGTCACAAGGACTTTGTGGCATTACCAAGGCAACCAAAACACAAGAGCTAATTATAGTTACAGCTATAGACTCTGGGATAAAACTCAGGCACACTTACACGGACAAGCACACAAACCAGCTGTCAATACATCCCAGTCCTTACAGGTTTTAAGTCAACAGGCATAGTGCTTATGTGAAAATGAACACAGCTGCTCAACCTCATACTATAAAGAGTCACATATACATGTGTACAGACGATTTTAATGATTGCACGTACACATGTACAATACTTTCAACATATTCTGAATATGTTTATCTTTATTTTACTTGCAGAAGTTTCTCCTAGAACACAAGCACACATCTGAATATTCCTTTTGTATATTCTAATAAATGACCTGTACTGTGTAATGTGGTATTTTTGGTAATTAGGAGCCATCTGTGGCAATCCAAGTACATGTAACTGTTAAATTCTCTGATAATATGCTAATGAGCAGCCTATATTTCTTCTACATGGACAGCTTAAGGAACAAGTCACTGAAAATCAGTGACGTTTTCCTCGCTGAGATGTACTGAAGCATTTCATAGATGGAAATGGATATAAATATATTATATCAAAATACAAAGAAATACGAAGACATGTAAGACAGGGTCCAGAAGGACCGGGGGGAAAAACAAAACAGTTCCATATGTTTAAACTATGGACTTTCTTTGTATATACTGTAGACTCAGTAGTAGAATGTGGCAACAATATCAATCCCATCCCAAGTATATAACCAAATAATTTCACAATAAGTGACTCTGCTGAATCAGAGTGTGTAATTGAGGTTTTTATTGCCCTTTCAAAAAACTATTAAGGCTGGGCTTTTCTTTATAGTTACTTTCAACTACATTATTAAAAGATTCAATAATGTAAAAATACTTAAATGCAGATTTCTGACAAAATATGCCGGAGGTGCATTAAACTACATCGGGGTGGGCGACTCCAGGCCTCCAGGGCCGGTGTCCTGCAGGTTTTTGATGTGTCCTTGATCCAACACAGCTGATTCAAATGGCTAAATGACCGCCTCAACATGTCTTGAAGTTCTCCAGAGGCCTGGTAATGAACTAAACTAATCATGTGATTCAGGTGTGTTGACCCAGGGTGATATCTAAAACCTGCAGGACACTGGCCGTCGAGGCCTGGAGTTGCCCACCCCTGAACTACATAAACAATCAGCATTTCACAGCAGCCACTAAAATATTCCAATCATCCAACTTCTGCTTGTAAATTTCAGGAAATATTCTTTTGGGTGCTCAACATACATAATACATATTTATTACATTTAAATATCACATTTTTAGTCTTTACTGCAATGGGCCTCTGCAATCGCCTTATGGCACATGGATGTTTAACCTACATTGGCACCCCGAGAAGAAAGTAAATATTAAATCCCCAAAGTAAGTATTAAAATAAATAAAGCAGCTGTAAGATTTCTAAAATTTCTCTACTTCTTATTTTCTGCTGAAGCACTTCTTATTTTCTGCTGAAGCACACATGGTTGCTGCTGACAGAAATACACTAATCAATGTTGAAAAAGGAAGTGCAGGGATTGGATTAAGCACAGCAGACCTTCAGACCCTTTCTGCCTTTTATATCCTCCAACCAGCCAGAGCAGCTGGACGTAACACTGTAAGAAGTGCGATGAACCCACAAAGAGAAAAAGAGAGCTGGCATAAGAGTTACGCTAAATCAGTCTGGACCCAAGGCAGGAAATAAGGCTATTTCCTCTGACCAGCCTATTTCTGCTCACTGTTATCCAATCTCTGTGGTGCTTTTCCTCAATTTGCATCTTGAGGAATGTAATCAGCAGTAGCTCAAGACAAACCACATGGCCAACATTTTATCTCTGAAAACTGCACATCTAGTAAACACTTCCCCATCTTGCTGCACAACAGCAGAGCATAAGTGTGTTCTGTCAGCATGGAAACTGGAACAGTGAAATAGTTTGATCTGGGTTCTTTTGATAGATTTTAAAGCTTGAATTCTTAAAGTTGAGCATCTGGTGAACATTTCAAAAGTATACATTTTTAATTAATTTTTTTTTTTAACTTTTCATTTTATTTTCATTGCTTCTTCTTGTGCTTTTCCTCTTTTTTTTTCTTTGTTTTCTGAAAGAGCTGCATTATGCCACAAAACACATTTCATTACATACCCAGTATCATCATAACATATCATACCGTTCACGGTAATACCGGTGTGATGTCGGGCAATGATAGGAAAATGAAATATCGCGATAGAATATGGGTAAAACGCGCATGCGCAGTGCCTTTGTTTTCATATGCACATGGTGGAAAAAGCATGGCGGTAATGGAGAATGAGAAGGGCGAAAGCGGATCGTTGAATGAAACAGATGAACCAGAATTGGTTTGTAAAAATGCTGCAACTTCAGTGGTGTGGAACTGGTTTAGCTTTCGTCCGTCAGATACACAACAAAGCACTATTTATGGTAGCGCATGCTAGCGGGCCGTCGTTATTGCCTTGTTTGTTTGGAAAATACGGCACACTTAAAATCAATCCTTTGATTTTTCTGAAAATCAACAGTGCCCCTTATAATCCCGTGTGCCTTATGTATGAATTCTAGTTGGGTTTACTGACCTTGAAACAATTTTGTGTGCTACACGGCGCTCAAAAATCTGTCAAGTGTTTTAGTCCGACTTTGCTAAGCTACGAACCCGCACCGCTTGATGGATTGTCGGAGTATTATGGCTATCGTAGGCAGGAGCCTCGCGGAGTGATATGTACTGTGCTTCAACATAATATTACTGTGTTGTGTGTGTATAACCTCTTTTTAAGTTTGGTGGATATTATACATGGTTATGCTGAGGATATGTCGGCCAATTTCCACTGGAAATGCCTTTTGGTTAAACTGTCAGCAAGGAATTTGCATTTGCACTGTTAAATTTTTATATAACTTTAATGCACATAAAAAACAGCTGCTCGTTTAGTGAAAATACCTTTTTTTTTTTTGCATTAATAAAGTTGTGGAGTTGTAAAGTGTTTTGTCTAGTGTCAGTTATATCGTCAGTTATATCGTTATCGCAAATTTTCAAATGTATATTGTGATAATTATTTTTGGTCATATCGCCCTGCTCTAATACCCAGTGTGCAACTTTTTGGCCCTAAGCCAGAGTGTATGCTGTTTGTCCTATGTCTCAGTTGGTCTCATATGGCTGAGGTATGCTTTTCACTAAATAGAAAATAAGGACTGCGGGAAGGAATGTGAAAGGCTAGTCCATGCAGAGATAGATACACATACACACACAAAAAAATTGACTTATTTTCATAGATAGATAGATAGATAGATAGATAGATAGATAGATAGATAGATAGATAGATAGATAGATAGATAGATAGATAGATAGATAGATAGATAGATAGATAGATAGATAGATTATCACACGATCATCACATCACACTGTTGATTGGCTGGAGGTTCTCAGTTTATACTACAAGGATCTGAGTGTGCCTGTGTTTGTGTGCGTGTGTCTTCGTGTGTGTGTGCGTGCGTAGCAACCCCTTGGGCTGTAAACACAGTTCAGTACCTTGGACAGCTACCATTATCTTCTGGTGGAAAAGTGGGTGCAGTCATCCATAGCCATCTTCAACAATAACCTCTTCGCTTTATATAAACTGGCATCTGCGCAGAATTCAAACTTGTTTTTTAACTTTTAAATAAATCCATTGCCTTGCCAGATACAGATGCAAAGTGTGATCTACTACTTAGGGGAGCCAGAGTTTCAGTATTCCAGCCACTGCTTAAAGCTCAAAATGGTACAGGGATGCATTTACACATATACGCACAGTGATGGCACAATATGTTGCTCAGCCTTAAAAAGGCACACTTCCGCACTGCGGCAGTGTCTTTTTGAGCGCACTGCTATTATGGGAATTATAAAAATTCTAAGTGGACCGAAAACCATTAGGTAATTTGTTTAGATTTGATATGGCAGATGCCTAGTGGATTACAGCTGTGGATGGATTAATAATAATTAAAATTACTGAGCCCACTATGGTGAATCTAACCCTGTTTAAATTGGACTCACGGATGAGAGTCTCCTCATGGAAGTGCAGCCAAACAGCACTTTGATAAGTCCATATATAGAGTCTGAACATAAGAAATGAATGGTTATGTTATATTCTCTATTTCATTTATTGACGTTCATAATCGTTCATTCCTCTTAGGGCTACACTACTCAGCGTAATGTAGCCCTAAGATGAATGCTCCCACTACTTTGCTTAGCTTTGCATTCGCTTTTTTATTAGCTTAGTTTTCAAGATACTTTACTCACTGGTTAAGTTTATGTATCAAAAGGTACTTGTTTAGATTAAGGAATGAAAAACTACTTCCTTGGACTAAGAAAAGATCATAATTTAGGTTAAAAACCACCCTAAGAACATTAATCAGTGCCAATAATTTAGGTTACCCTGTGTTTAAAAGTGTAAGTGTGAGATTTGTCTCACTATTAACTCAGTGTATCACAGAGCGAACACTGAAGGACACCTTCAGTATGTTGTGGGATGCCAGTGGGTTTGACAAAACAGCAGATATGTAGCCCCCATAACACATGTATTAATAAAACAGTACTGAGAGTTAATTCCTTTCTCAGGAAACTTAATTAACAATCTGTTACCTGTTTCAGTCGGGTTGGTAAAAAATTCAACTTTAGCCTCTCAAGTATGAAAACTCACAGCTCTTCTCAGTTTTATGTTTTACATTTCAACAAAAGTAATAATAATAAGCTAATTAATGAAGTAAAAGTAATAAAAGAAAACATTCACTGGGACCTTACAGATAAATATTTTAAAATGCTTCATCGCAAACAGTCCCAGCATGCACTGAAGAGCACAGACTGCTGAAATTAAAAGTGCAGGACATCTGTGCAATCATACTGGAGTTACTCTGTAAACCCAGAGTACACTGTAGTATAAATAAGCTTCCATCCTGGTGTGTATCCATGTGAATGTAGGCGCTACACTAAAGGTTTGTAGGTCTGCATGTATGCCTACTTTTAATGTCAGCAATCTTAACCAGTGACTGCTGACATTAAAAGCAGTATTTTCTTAAATGTGTGTGAGACTGTTAGAGTCTCAGGTAGGCAGTAGTTCAAATGAAGATATGTTCAAACCTGGAGAGTTAATATGATTGATTGATTCTTTGTTTTGAACATGTTGAAAAAGTACAACAACATAGAATTAAAAAGAGACAAAGAAACAAAGCAAAACAAAAGGCAAAGGAGCAACCAAAACTACAAATTGATGATGATCGTCTATTTGGCATTATGGTTGTCATGGGTCCGGTGCTGACCTTATCAAATAAATAAAAAGCTGTACCTTCTAGAGTCGGGGTGTGCCATTATATCTTCAAAATTAGATTACAAGGACATTTGTAATAACCATATTTATAACAATATTTTTTTTCATTAACAAGATTTTATTGGAGGTTGTAGTTTGCTGGCAGCAGCTTTTATTAGCACAAACAAAATGAACGTAATTTCCCATTCTTTTCCAATAACCCACTGTCTTTGATTACACCTAATTCACACTTTGAATTAACCTAATTCAAAGTGAGAATCTATTGCCACACGGGAGTAGCAGCAGAAATGCTATAGTGACACAGCATACGGTGATACAGCATAGTGACACAGCTACTGCTTAACACCCTATTTTAACAATAATAATCACTGAAGTATCTCTTTAGTAGAGGTGGGAATCACCATACATCCCACGATACAATATTATTACAATACTTAACGCACGATACGATATTATTGCAATTTTTAAAAATATTTTGCGATATTCAGATTCTGTACATAAAGGTAAACTTTATCAATTTTCATTTTATCTAATATCAAAGTCTCACACTCAGTCTTTCTCTCATTTCAGTTTTATTGTTGACAAACTGAATGGTTTGTATTACAGTCTAGTCCAACTTAACTGAACGCAACCATCTGGTACAATTATAGCTATTCTGAACTATGCAATTTGTGAGAACTATGCAGCCCATTCAGCAACTGAAGAATTTGAAAGTAAATTAAAACAAAATATAATTTTACATTAAATAAAAAAGTGTTAAACTTAATTAAAATAAAACATGTCTTAAATTAAAATAAGTAAACTCTCATGTTTATTGCTGCCAAAAAAAAAGTTAAACACATTTGGACAGTGAAGGAATGTCAGGATTCTTGCTCAGAAAAAGGATCAACATGCTCTGAAGTCAGAGCACAAAAACCTTTTTGTAACAAAATATCGATTTCTGCTGTCCCTGTATCGATACATTATTAGCAAACAAAATATCACGATACTACACAGTATCGATTTTTTCCCCCACCCCTACTCTTTAGTGAGAAGTAACTTGCTGCACAATAATATTTTCTATCTGTTGTTTTGGGCTGGGTTTTTAAACAAGATACTGAAAGCCCTGTTTTACCACTGTGTAACTGCATCAGTTACTTCCAGCCACTATATTTCCACCTTAGGCAGGAGCAGTCTCTTGCATCTTTTGTAAAGCCGTGTGCTTAGTTGGAGGTTACTGTGGAAGTAACTCGCCTTTAAGGTACTAAATCATCATCGGAGGCTGAGACGTTGCAATGCTGCTCTTGGTCTCAGACATGTCTGGGCTGATGTTATTGTAGAGCACCATAGGGATATGGATGACACTATATCACTGATAATGCAATATTACACTTTTACATCACATCAAAATTACTGTGGACAGTAAAAATACCATGAACTGATCCAGTGCCAATATTAAAATAAAAAGAAATAATAAGAAAGTGTGACTCATTCTTAAATGTGTAAGGCAACAACTGACTCAAGCTTAATTTTTAAAGTAGCAAATAGATCAACCTTAATTCAATTCAATTCAATTTTATTTATATAGCGCCAAATCACAACAAATGTCGCCTCAAGGCGCTTCATAATGCATGCATTAAGTGAAACACACAACAAACATAATTATTATTGAAGGTCATTTTAGCTGAGAGTGAGTCATTAGGCTACTGCATACTGATGTCATTTAGAGCTGCACTAGTTTACTTTTTTCCCTGTAGTGTCACTGTGAATTGTCCTCATGCACATGCATGGTGGATGAAGAAAGTGGTGAGCATACCAGTGTCTGCTTAAAGCATCAAAGTGACACCGGTTTTGCAGAGATCTGTAATTTTGGCCATTAGCCTTGATTGGAAGTTAAAGGATTTGTATTTAGGTGAATTTATGCACAACTAATGATTCTGAGCAGCCATGTGGTGCCAGAGCAGCTTCAATTTCTTTGATTTTTGATATGTCTGTAAACTTTACCTGAGGGATAGAAAAAATATATTTTCTTTAAGGTACTGTCTTATCACACTCATGAAATTCACAGCACTGGACTTTTGGGAGATGGATGTTGTCCGATGTAGGATTCTAGCTGTCTTCTCTGTGGCATTTTACTTTCATGACGTACCGCATGTTTTTTGTTAAAGATCGGGATTGCAGGCAGGAGAGTTCAACATCTAGACTCCTTTACTATGGAACAGATTCAGTATGCAGTTTATCGTTTTCTTGCAGAAATATGCAAGTCCTTCATTAAAAAAAATGTCATCTGGATGGAATCACATGTTGCTTTAAAACCTGTATACATCTTACTGCATGGATGATATTTTCCAGATGTGCAAAGTGCCACTTCCATAGGCACTAATGCTCCTCCATACCATCAGAGATGTAAGCTTTTGAACTGAGTGCTGATAACAAGCTACATGGTCTCGCTCCTCTTTAGCACAGAGACTACAATATTCATTGTTTTATAAAAAGAATTTCAAATTTCAATTCACCAGACCACAGAACAGATTTCCCACTTTTAGATGAGACATTCAAAGTCTTTGTCATTTTAAGTTGAAGAACATTATTCTGAATTGTTCCACTATTTGCAGGCAGTTTTGGTGAACTTTTGCTTATCTTTAATTCTAAGAAAATCTGCCTCTCTAAGATGCTCTTTTAATACCTAATCATGTCACTGACCCGCAGCTAATTACCCTAATTAGCTGCATAAATTGTCTTTTTAGCACCACTTACTTATCCAGTGTTTTGTTTCACCCGTACCAACTTTTCTCAGACGTGTTGCTGCCATGAACTTGAAAATAAGCAAATATTTTTCTTAAAATAGTTCAAACATTCTGTGTTCAAATCATTTTATTTTAATGTATATTTCACACTGTGTCCTAACTTTTTCAGAATTAGGTTTAAGTTTTCCTATATTAGTTGTACCGGCTGTTTTGTATTTCTTCTAACTCACCAACAGGCAGACCACACATAATGCAGCAGGAAAAGAAAGCAGAGACCAAGCCAGCCAAAGTGTCTTTTCAGAAAAACGCCCACATTTTGTCAGGATCCTGGGTCTCCTGACCCAGCGCTTTTAGTTCTTTGTGATTCTTGTATGTTGTACTCGTGTGATTTATTCTATGGTTTCTAGTTTTGATCCCTTGCCCTTCATGTTTCTCTGTGCCCCCTCTATTCTGTGTACGTCTGTGTCTTTTCATGTTTGAGCTTCTTGTTTTCTGTCACTCTGTATTGTGAATTATGTTCTCATGGTTTGTCTTTTGTCACTCCCTCGAGTCTAGTTTCTTGTGTTAGTATTTGTAGCTTAGTATTTCCCTCTGTCTATTTTGGTTCTTAGAGTCCTCTGCCTTATGGTTTATGTCTGTGTTTCTTAGTTGCTGTCTCCACCGTGTCAAGTTCACGTCTCTGTGTTATACTTCCTGTTTTACTTTGAAGGTCCGTGTCTTATGTGAATGTGTCCTGCTTTGCTGCCTTGTCTCGTCGGTTCTGATTTCTCCCAGCTGTGTCTCATTCCCCTCGTTACTTCCCAGTGTGTTTAAACCCTGTGTTTCTCTGAGTCAGTGCCACGTCGTCCCTCAAGCTGTGTGTTTCCTCGTGTGCCTCTCTTCAAAGTGTGAGTTTATATTTTCCCAGTTTAGTTTAGTTTAGTTTAGTTTAGTTTAGTTTAGTTTATGCTTTTCCCCTGTCAGCAAATAAAGCTGAGTTTTTTGAGTTCATCCCTCGAGTCTGAGTGCCTGCATCTTGGGTCCAACTCCTGCCTGCCACACAGCGATTCATGACACATTTCCACTGACAACCAACTAAACTCCAAACTTTTTGAGCTTCACAGGACCCACTGCCTGGTTAACCGAGCTACAAACAGAGAGCACAAAAATCTCCGCCAATGAACGACTAATAAAAAGCCCTGAAAACCGAGGAAACAGTGAAAGCACAGAAATGAGCTCAGCTGGCGGTGTATCAACATGGGAACCAGAGCGTTTCCAAATCGCCCTTCTTTCTTTCCCTTGGAGCACTACAGAGCTTTCTGGGAAGCAATGAATGACCTGATTTTCCCAGAACTGCTAATTGGAGGTTTATGCAGATTGCCACGGTAATGGTAATGGGTGAAGGTCAGAGGTGAGGAAAGGTGCCACAATGTATGAGTGAAATCAAAGTGAGGATGCAGAAAAATGGGACAGTAGCTTTACAAGATATAACTCTATATAAGAATAACAGCAAAAAACTAAAGTATGCACGCTAATCAAAGCCTGTATAGGCACAAAGCCCATTCAGTAATGCCAGTCAGCAGGGTTAAGGTATGCTGGGAATCTTGGAAAACAAGATCATTTTGAGACATGCACTCCTCCTTTCCCTTCCCTGTTTTAAAGATTTCTCGATTTAAATCAGGACATGTTTTTCTCAAATGAAACTTTAATTAAAAGAAAAACAAAATTAGAATTGGCTGGAGACTGTCTTGGAACATAGCAGAATATGATGAATAGTAGCAGCACATGATTCCAGTCAGTCAATGCACCATGACAACAGCCTCAGTGTCAGTCACTAGACGATGCTGTACACGGCTCAGGCTGAGTGACAGGACCGGCTAAGTGCTACAGAGTGTGTACAACAGGCCGACACAAAGTGAGACTTTGTTATTAAAGCAGTAATGGGGTCTCTTTTACCTCCCCACCAGCAGGTAGCTCAATAGAGCTCTCCTCATTGAGTGTCCACTGTAGTGGCTCCCTGAGGGGCAGTGATCACGTGTGAGGGAGGATAAGAACGGCAGAATCTTTGTGCGTTTCTGGGATACGAGTCCACACATTTCCCTATTTTAGAGTCTAAACTGATGCAACAAGAGCAACAGATGTTTCTGTAATGGAATAGAAAGAGCATAAAGTGCCTCTGACATTATGCTGAGTAACAGAAAAATATAATTTGCAAATCTTCTAATCTAATTTCCAAGCTGACCAGTGATTCCCCAGTGACTCACAGTGGGTAAGCCACTGATGCTGCATTTTTATCATTTGACACTGCCGTTTTCCACTCACGAGACACCCGTTAGGTTTTATGAATGGAATTTAACTATTTAAGGTCCACAGCAATACTTGTGTGCATTTAAATAACTGCTTCAAACTTATGGGATCGTTATTACATGAAATTTTAGAAGAAGTTTGAATATGCACATCAGATCAGAACTGAAACCAAAAACAGGACAAATAATGTACATTTTCATATCTGCTGTTTGGGAATATTCTATCAGCATTTTCCATAAAATGAACATCTATCAACTTGTATTGAGATTCTGCTGCCAACTACAGGTACTGACCGAAAAATCATTAATGCCGACAACTTTGCTGCCTTCTGAAGAGCAGAGGGCTTCTCCATGTTAACCTTCCACAAAGAGTGACATTTCATACAATCACATTACTAACAGTCCTGCTGTGATTTAGTCTGTGTATGGAGCAGAAGGAAACAGTGAGAGCTGGAGAGGGAGAGAAATGCAACACGGGCATAAGCAGACTGTTGGAATCAAAGAATTACGAGTGTAATGGACTCTATCTATGAACCAAAATGAATTAAATAAATGCATCAATTAACAATTCAAATAGGAAATATACATGTGTGTGTGTTTGTGTGCATGCATGTCTGTCTGAGAGGGCAAAATTGAAAGTTATAGTGGCATGAAAGGCATGAGGTCATGTGATCAGAAAGGCCATCAGCTGTTAATTGCTGATTGTGTCATCAAAGACAGTAATAGCCTGGAATCACAAAAGGAGTAAAGACTTCAGTAATCTTGGGTGAAAAGAGAGGCTGGAATACTTTAACAACTAAATCCTGAACCAAAGGCTTTATTGTTAATGTTATAAACAGGAAGTGACAGGCCCAGTTCCCCATTACAGTGTCTGTAGCCAGTTACATGGGGAACAGCGCTGAGTGTTACGCTTTACTATAGTCACATTACATTTTTCTGTAATGTCATAATGCAACTAAATTCAGTAATCACATTACAATTCTTAATCACAAAGTTATCCTAGGGTTACATACGTTCCTTAATCATCTGCAAACTGGGTACACAGAAAAAAAAATAGCTGATTTTACCCCTGCACACTAGCACTACAGTCAGATGATTTCAGTTTGTGTGGAGGAGGAAAAAGATGGCAGAGTGGCAGACGCTACTTTTAATTTGTCTTTTTACACAAAGCACAAGAATGTGACGATTAAGTGCAAACTGCACCCAAGCCAGAAACACGTGTGCGTTACTGCTAACGTGACAACTCTTTGCAAGCATCTGGAAAGAGTGATAACACAGAGCTAGTAGGAAAGAATCCCAAATGTCGACTCAAGCCAAGCAGACAAAGCTGCCAACATTTTTAACACGAAACAAAAGCAGCCAGACTTGTAGCAGTGTAGCCTCCATTTCTGCTTCTGGAGTTTTATCTCTACGGCCACAACACTTTTTTCTGTGGACTGCTCTTTCGTCTGGCTTTCAACTTCCCTGTCAGTTTAGTGTTAACACTTAAGAACGAAACAAAAGAGCCCGTGCATCCTCACTGGGCCACAACTGGTAATTATAAGAAATGAATCTCAAACCATGTTGCAGAGGGATGCAAAAGTAATCTGAAGAGTAGTTAAACAAATTACTATATACGGGGAGTAATTAGGTCATTTCATTTGCATTACATAACCACTCCCATAACCAACACTGGTGGCAAACACCAGGAAAGCATTCAGAGTGGGGGTGGTCATTAAAACATATGACATATGAGATGATAAGCAACCAGGAAAACATGTTAGCTGTCACAAACTCGCTGTACATTTGGTTGAACGTACAAAAAGTCATGCAAGCACTAAAAAAACAAACTTACTCATTAAAAAAGCTTATTCACCTCCACATTTACTTCTGGATGTAGGTGAATGTACAGTACAGTAACACCAAAGAAATGTTTGGAAGATGTTGACAGCACTAGACCACGGGAGAGGTACTTCAGTTGCAGCATACAGGTGCTTTCAGAGAGTCAATATAGCATAAAAGCAAACGCAATGGAGTCTCATGTTTCCCCCCGAAAGTGAAATGCAACACATTTGGTTTTTGGGGGGTTTTGCACACACATACACACACACACTTTGGCTACTGATGCTACTACATCAGCAGGAAGCCATGTACAGAAATCAATATATCTCCAGCACTACTGTATCTATTATAGCAAGAACTACTAACCAGCATCAATGATTATTTTTTGAACTTTTATACGACCTCCTGCTTTGTTTGGTCAGCAAGCAGCAAGAAGCTGCCTCATGAAGATATTTGATTCTTCAGCAGCAAAAATGTCTGACAAACAGCTGCTGGTAAAGCGTGGTGACTGACTTAAAAGCTTTCTGTCCTCTGGCCTTGACCTTCTGTCTGTTGATTTTTTTATCTGTCAAGCTAACCATGTTTCCATAACAGTGTTGCTAACCAGGGCCATTGTTCCAAGGTCAAAAACACTAAGGAGGAAGAGCGTAAGAAACAGGCAGTTAAGAAGTCCAAAAATATTTTTAGAAAAGAAATAGAGCAGGTTGACCGTGTGCAATGTCTACACCCTCGGGCCTGCACACTTTTGTGGTAATATATAGTTTGTCAAAATATGTGATTAAACTAAAGCCTGTGTTCATCGTTCAAAACAACAAACTGTGTTTCAGCAAAACACTGGCTTAGACTGTGATCTTTGTTTGCTCGAAATAAAAGGCAATCCTAAGAAAATTATTTTTACCACAAACCAACATTCATTTCCCTACCAGTAGGACTAAAATAGAGACCAAGATTCCAGTGTCTACAGTGTGTTTCTTGTGGTTTGAGGAAATGTGTTTACAGCAGGCTATGCAAGAATGATGTTTATATAACATTTAGAACAAGCGGAGAGGTCTTCAATCTTAGACCACATTAATAATTCTGAGACAGAGTTCATTCTTATGTGACTATGAAACTGCTACAGGGCAACAATATGTTTAAACATTGTCGTGTTTAAACAGGTTTACAAAAGTTCCTTGCCATTAATCGCATCTCGTTTATCCAAGTCGCATTAATAGTTGATAACGTGCGAGTCACCAGCTCACTCTCTCAAAATTACATGACAGCTTTACATCCCTAAAGGCAATTCCTGAATATGCCCACCCTCGTGTGCTCCCCTAAATGATTTTCCATGATGCTGAATTAGTGGCTTCATAAATTGGATTGTTATTTCACACAGATCATCGAGGCCTTGTGGCCATTGCTTCAGCTTTCGCTGAGTGACCACAGGCCAATAACCACAAGCCACACACATAAACAATTATTGCTCAATGCACGTATCTCATCTCTCCATTAAGTATTGGCGTCATGAAGGAGCGACCGGTGGCGAAAATGATCTTCTGGCAGTCACAAATCCAAGCATCACTTCCTTCTTCTCAAAACCCAGAGCCCACAAACTTAAACTAACCCCAAACATGAGGAAATCATGGGCAAATGCAAAAAACAAATCATGTCACAAGAAGAGAACTGTCAGTAAAGAAAGAAAGCATGCTTTAAGACCTTAAAGTGGGGTTGATCATTTTCCAAGTAATCAAGCCCAAAGTAGAAACTTCGGGTAATTATTTAAGTGAAACACTAACAACCTCTTACAAAACCCTTCAAAAAACGGTTTCCTTTTTTACTTTCTTTCTCTTCACAACTCCCCCCCTCCCCCCCCCTCCCCTCCACATAACTTCACACTGACCAGCAAGAAAACAAACCCCAAAAAACAAAAAAAACAGAAAAAGGAGCTTGACATTCAGAGTCAGCACTCTGGCACACTTCCATAACCAACTGCTTGCGTCATCCTTCGCAAATGCACTGCAACTGTGCTTTGTACCACAACACAATCTGTGAAATGACAACCTCAAAGTTAATATAAATCCATCTACTTTTGTCAGTCAGACAAAATTCTGGATGCAGGATCCTCAACCAAATCTACTTTTATCAGTTAAAACTTCATATCAGTGTGAAGTTAATAACTGACTAAATTAAACTTGATGGCTACTGCAATGTGTTCAAAAGGCAAACAAATGTCACTTTAACTACAGGTTTATTAAGTTACAATGAAACTGTTACCTCACATCGTGAACTTTACGTTTGCAGTTCAAGTGCTTAATTTCAAGTGCTGTTTTTACACTTTTGGAATTCTGTACAATCCACTCATAACAACGCTTATCAAGTGCTTGACAAAAATACTGGCAACAGTAACAGGAAAAAAAGAGAATCCAATGGATCATCCGCTGAGGCCTCTGGGTCCAGTTTTCAGAAATGCGTATCGGAGTCGAGTTTCACCTCCCACTGACGTCAAGTCCCTGCTAAGGCCAAAACAGCCCAGCAGCAATGCTTCTGTTCCCTTTCTGTATTTCGAGGAAATTACTCAGCTTTTTCCAAAATATCTGCACTGTTGATCCTTGGCCAGCATGTGTGAGCATGTGAGTTTGGATGTGTGTGTTTAGCTGCGTGTGGCTCTTTGCAGTGACATCAATGGGGGTGCAAAGGGGAAGGAAGTTAGAAAATGTTTGGAGTTGGAGAAAAGACAGAGCCAATCTTTGTAATCACAGAGCAACAGTCTCAGAGTGAGCTTAAATGATGGCTTGACTCAGTTTTATTGCCTCTGCATATCTCAAACTGGTGCTAGAACCAGTACCGAATTATTAATACTAATATCTTGGAAGACATTACTGTGTTATGCAATACATCATACTACGATTTATGTTAAGAAGATCAGGTTCAGCAGGAACTTGACTGTATTACCACACCACAAAGTAAACTCCAAAGAAAGCATGGTTAAAAATGATTTCTCGAGCAAAAACAAATCCTCATCGGTTAGTCTCAGACGTTCCCCTCTTGTGTTTCCCTACTTTTGAGCTAATAAAATCACTGTTGTGTCTCTTCAACCAAAACGGAGCAGACTTCGACTTGACGTCCATCATGTAGGACTACAGCTGGCAAGAATAGTATTTGTTCTCAGATGTAAAGGTTCAGTTTAACCAGAATCTGCAGGAAGCAGAGAACTAGCTCATATGCTCCTACACTGAGCTCACCGAGGCTGCAGGGCATAACAAAGACTGCCGTCGTTAACTGCTCTCCAAGACTGTTCAGTTGCCGTCCTCATAGAGAGGCAGCTGATTATTGCTCTGTTGTTTAGTTTTAACAACATCTGTATTATTTATTCACCCTTTTAAGAAAGGACCACAAATAGAAACCAATTCTGGATTCTCCATGAATAATGCATGGGTAGCATTGTCAGGAACATGACCTCAGTAATAGGTTACTGTTATTTTGTTAGTGCTGCTGTTATTTCTTCTGGGATAAAGTTTAAAAAACAGGCTGATGAGAAAGATCTCAACGCCAGTCTTATTTTTCTTCAGCAACTTCTGACTAATTGCAACAGTAGCAGTTAATTTGTGATCAATATTTGTAACACTGATCCTGCTTTTCAACAGAACTCCCACATTTCCAAAAGAAGCAACACACCAACTTATATTCTCATGTAACTAAAACAACATCTGATTAGTGCCTAACAGTTTCTGCATGTGTATCACCTCTGTTTTCAGCTACCTTTCTAACCTGATGTGCGCAAAACAGAGCCTAAACACTGTGTGAACACTGTGCAGCAAAACATAAAGGACATTTGCTGTTATGTAGTGTTTTTAGAGATTTAGCTCAATACAAACTGAAGAAATGAAGACCATTCTGAGTTAGGCTCACTAGTATCTCTTAGATGTAGTCCTTTATTTGTATGATTAGAAGGAATGCCCACACACATTCCCACAGAAACACACAGAGGAAAGCCTTTGTAATAATTTTTAAGCATGTAGAAGATGAACTGGCAGCTCGATAGTCAACATCCTTTGTCCAATATATCCACTATCCCTCCTCTGCACATGTCAAAATCATCTCAGTCTTGCCTCTAACTCTGTCTCCAAACCGCTCAAGCTGAGCTGCCCCTCTAATCTACTCCTTTTGAATCCAGCTCCTCCCAATTACTCCCAATAAAATCTTAATATCTTCAACTTTGCCAATTCTGGCTCAGAATCCTGTAGTTTTGCCAGTGTCACTGTCTCCAACTCATAGATCATAGCAAGATTTAACTACAACCTTGTAAACCTCCCTTTAACTCTTGCTCACCCCTGACACTTGTCTCCAGCCACCCCACCCTGTCTCCACTCTCTCCTTTACCGTCCTTTACCTTGGATGGCTGACCCCAGGCATTTAAACTCACCTACCTTTACTGTCTCTCCTCCTTGCAAGTTTACAGTTCCACCCGTATCACCCACACATATACTCTGTCTCACTCCCACCGACTTTCATTCTTTTCCACTCCAGTGCATACCTCCACCTCTCCAGGCTCTCTTCCACCTGCTCCCTACTCTCACAACAGATCACAATGTCATCTGCAAATAAGAGCCTCCTTCCTGACTCATCTGTCAACCTGTCCATCACCATGGCAAACAAAACAGGGCTCAAAGTAGATCCCTAATGTAATCCCACCCCCGCATTGAACGCATCTGTCACTCCTGCCGCACACCTCATCACTGTCTCTCTGTCCTTTGCATGTCCTGCACCACCGTCACATACTCCTCTGCCACTCCTGACTCCCACCTACAGTACAAGAGTTCCTCTCTTGCCACCCTACCATATGCTGTCTCTAAATCCACAAAGATAGCGAAGCCTCTGACCATTTCTAAACTTCACCCTCAACACTCTCAAACTAAACATCATATCACTAGTGTGCTTCCCCTGGATAAAGTCTTACTGCTGCTCACTGATTGTCACCTCTCTTCCTAACCTAGTTTCTGCAACTCCTTCCCATTTCTTCATGGTATGGCTCATCAGCTTTATCCCTCTGTGGATACTGCAGCTCTGCACATCACCAGTACCAGTACACTTCTTCTCCATTCCCCTTCATCCCTTCACTCCTCAAAATCATGTTAACCTGTCCACTGCCCCCTCTCCTAGTCATCTGGATCAACTGCCTTCCCACTATTCGTCCTCTTCACAGCTGCCCTCACTTCCTCCTTACTAATCCTCTGCATTTCCTGATTCACTAACTATCCTCCATCCATCCTCTTTTCTCTCTCATTTTCTGCATTCATCAGCTTCTTAAAGTAATCCTTACATCTTGTCAGCACACTCTCTTCACTGGTTAGCACATTTCCATATTCTGTCTTCAATCACCCTTAATGCACATCCTTATGACCTGTTTATAACCTGCTGCACATCTTCCCTGTGTTTGTATATATAGAATTTACACACCTGTCAGCATAGAGCAGGGGTGTCAAACTCAAATACACAGTGGGCCAAAATTCAAAACTGGAACAAAGTCACGGGCTAACATTAATATTTATTGAAAAAAAAAACTTCCTCCAGATATAAGAATGAACCTTTTCTTATGGACTCAAATAAGTTTTGCTGGAAAACTGAATATGGAACAAGCAAAGCTTAATACTGAACAATATATATATTAGCTACATAATACCAGTAGGCCAGCTCTAATAGTAATTTGGTATGGCTTCGCGGGCCAAATGTAATGTAGTTTGACACCTATGACTTATGGCAAAGTTACAGTCTCAATGTTATTCTTTATTTTTTCTCAGTGTCTTCTTGAGGGACAGTATGTGTATATGTGTACGTGATATTAAATGAATGTTTAAGTGCAGGTTATTGTGCAGACTCAGCACAGAGCATCAAAGAGTTGATTTGTAGTGTGTCACATCAGTGTGGTGGCAGCTGTCCTGGCAGCCATTTTTGGAATTCCATAAGATACTATGATTCATATCAGTATGTCACACATAAACACATTGTATTGAATGACACAAAAACAGAATCTTATGAGAATTATAAGATTCTGCTAACATTCTGTCCACATTTGATAACCTGCTTAGTGATGTGAAATCATCATCAATGTGTGTGGGCAAAACAGAAGCAACTTTGGATTTCTAACTACAAATCCATTCTCTCTTGTTTCTTTTTGTCTTTATCCCACTCTAAAAGTTGGATGTAACAGTGAGACCAAATTCACAACCCAATAGAAACAGATCCAGGTACATTTACTGCAATATTCAAACTGAATACAGGCTGCTGGCCATTGACATGTAGTATCCTTTTGACTTGAAGTCACCTGGAACTGTAGCTGTGCTGTAAACAAATAGAGAGTTTGACACCTATGGCATAGAGATTTAAATATACCAGTATTCATGCTACACTACCGTGTGGGTTTCTCTATATAGTATTTTATGTTTTCTATACTTTCAAACACCAGAAAAAAAATCTAAACTTGCCTTTCTTTCCCTTCCCTGTTGAATTCTGGGATTGTGGTAGTGGACTTTGAAAAGGGGTTGTCCTTTGAGAAGAAGGATGTGGGATGAGAGTGAGTCATGCACATACAAACACATACGAGCGCGCACACCAAGAAAAGAAATGTGTGGGAAGTGATCAGCAGATGTGTTAGCACCAAACAAACGCTACACTTTGGGGGCCAGAACGCAACAAGAGAGTCAAAAATTAGCACAGGTTGATCAATATGAGATGAATCATCCCAGGAGCCGGTGAGTCCATGTAACCTCTATAAGTCCTCAAAAAAGACTCAGGACTGAAACCACGGAGACTTAAAGCAGCAAGAACTGGAAACGGCTGTGTAAAAATAGATCAAGGATGTGACATATGCCATATAAACCTTTACCTAGCAGGCTGAATCTACTTTGTAGTAGACCTGCCCTTCCCACACTGCTGGCTTGTTCAATAAGTATTAGAAGTTCACACTTGCGCTTCAGTGTTTGGACTTTGTGGGCATTACGTACATGCTGGTTTTTGTATTTACACAAAATCAATCACTTCTCTGTTTGTAGCAACAATTATATTTCCTTAGAAATGGCACCAGCTGTTCTACAGCAGACAGATAACAGGTGTACTAGAAGTTATGGTATTAAAAAGGGAAAATAAAGTAAACAGAGAATAAATTACAGCAACTGAGGGGTTTGTGGAATTTCTGAGGGGCCATAAGGGGCAACCAGAATTTAACAAGAGCCAGAGCTAAGTATCCTGCTTTTTAAGGCCTCTTTAGGTCTATTTAAAGAGCCTGCACATCTGCCCCCTGTTTGCCTTTCTGGGGCTGTAAAGCCTGGAAAGAGAAAGGAGAGTGAATGGTGATAGAAGAGAAGGGAGATAGTCTTTATGAGATGCACACTTGGATGGCTTGAACCAATAGCATCAAATGAACAGAGAGTGACTTGGGCATACAAATCAAACTTCCCCAGTATTTTTTTTTTTTTTTTTCATTTTCACCAGCTGCTACACTGAGGGAGGCTGAACAGAAAAACTGTTGTTATGGAAATTCAAATAAGAACGAAAATGAAGAGCACACAGTAGACAACTGAAAGCAGCATTATGTAATTTTTATATGCTAGTGATCCCAAACAGCAGCTGTTTGAAACAGGAGGACATCTCTGCAAACAAAGCTGGTAGTTACCCCTTTTTAAACCATTATGGAATCATTTATTTAAGAAAATGATATTTAATGTCGAGATTTTTTTGGTTCTGGTTTTTGTTTTGGTTTGTTTGGGGTTTTTTTTCTTTATACTGAACAGCTTCCCCTCCACTGGCTGTTCATAGTCTCCAAAATGAACCGAAACCACCAACATGTACACTGTACAGTGGTGTTTACTGTATCACTTCCGTTTCTTATCAGTAATTCTGATTCTGTGTATAGATGTATGGTAACATTGCTGGTCACGATGTTTGCTATATTTTTTAGCAAAAATTCAAATTTCAAATTAAAACCTCGACGTATAGATGTTCTCTGTGTCTAGGGTGGTGGTGTTTGGTTTAGGTTCTATCAAACTGCATCCAGACTGGAAGCTTTGAAGCTGATGCCCAGTCATTTGCAGACGTTCCAGGCTTTAGTTTCCTAGGTAACCCTGTTGTGCATATACTATCAGGTCATATGTCAATCAGCAGTATCCTGTGCTGGTAGCTGCTTCGATTGCTCACCTTCAAGGTGAGAAATGTTCATTTCAAGTTGTGCCCACATGTCCATGCCAGCAGTTATTTTCCCTGGAATCACTTTTTGTCACCGTACGTCTGTCGCTTGTCTTGGTCTTTGGTCACCACATTGCTTTGAATCACTTCCAGTGTGGACGCAACTTTAGAAAGGTTTTCCATTTCCATTCACTCTTGCAACTATAATGAGGGACAGGCAGAAACGTCTGCTTTGTCCACGTTGAAAGCAGTTAATTGATTGTGCATTGCTTTGAAGCTGACAGCTGGTTACTTCTTACTTATTCTAGGATCGGGTTGCCAAACCAACTAATGCATTTACTACCAGGTCATGTGTCAATTAACAGGACACTGTGCTCTCACTGGTGATCATTGCAAACGCTCGTCTGGAAGCTGAGAAAAGATTATTTCAGGTCCCGCCCCTTGAGGTCAAATGTCTCTGGTCACCACATTACTGCAAATCTCTTGCAGCGTGGACACAGCTTTATAATTCCACCGTAAGAATTTCTCTTTGCATGGGCAATTAAAATTCTTGTTGCCATCTATCATGCCATATAATTGTTGAACAACTACTTCTAGGATTTTTCTTTTTTTTTAAATCTGAAGTTTAGCAGAGACAAAAAAAAAAACCTTAGAATCATTGTCTATGAGAATGCTCAAACAATATGAGTTTTTAAAACATGATTTAACCGTATATCAATGCTGTTGCAAACAGAAAAGTCTAAAAGGGAACATAAAAGTCTGTGAGAATTACTCTGTGGTTACGTCCATTTGTAGTGTAATGTAGAAATGATTCAAACTAAACAACAATAACAAATAACACGTTTTTTAAAGCTTGAAACAAACAGACAACAGTCTTCTTGAACCCTACTTTCCTACATATACAAAAATAAATCTTGTCCGCGTTCCTTAGTAATCCCTTGTGAAATGTTACACAGTATTGCTATAAATGCATTCCTAGGGGTGGGGTAGGGTCTCTTTGGGTCATTTAGCTTCAGCTGCCATGTACAGTCCTCATCACTGATTATCCTAGCTGGGCCGAGTCTGGTGATTTTACCATTGCAGAACTTTACAACCCTGTCGTCCATGCAGGACCTCCACAGGGGCCACCAGCAGGTAAAATATTAAATTCCTAATCCTGCCAATTATAAAACATACTGGATGAGTTGGCACAAAAACTGGTATGACCTCAAAGGACCCACCTGGGGAAATTGCACTACTTCAACAAGCTCAGCTGGTTAGCGCCAGTTAGCGAGCATTAGCAGGCTAATGTTAGCAAGTTGCTCCAAACCACAGCTATAACCATGTACAGTTTCACAGAACCACTAACATGGTTCTGATTTGCTACAGACTACAGTCTCTTTAAAATGTTACAAAACAAGCCACTTATAGGGTTTCCAACAGGCAAGACGACCCCTTTTTAGGATAAAAGCTACAACTGTTAAATTAGTTAATGTATCTTATTAGCCTACCGTTGCCATTAACTGTTTTTACACATAAAATTTAAAAAAAAAAAAACAGGTCAAAAGTCGAATTTCTTTCCTTACTGGGATTCCATTATCATTTTTTATCTGTTTGTTGTCAGAAAGGAGAAAAAAACATAGAAATATTTATTTAACCAGGAGCGTGACCTTCACACATAAAAAAACCAAAATCAAAATGAATACTAAGTGTTTTAAACACAATCAGAATGACAAAAAAGAGAAAACAACTTCTTAAACCAACAATTGCCAGCTTTACAAAAGAGCCATGCCATGCAAATATATATAAAAAAAAATAAAAAATCATTATTCTTATTATCTGTTCTTTACCCACTTCTTTTTATAAAACTGCACAGACAAGCACATGTGCTCAGTTTCTAATTAAAAACATCGATTTCTTTTTGTACTTTCCTACAAGCTGACTGCCAACTATCAATGTGATCAACCATTCTGTTATCTAAATGATTAGACAAGCACATCTCTCTACTTGCTCCTCCAAACATTATCCCCTTCATCCCCCTATTCTCAACCATGTAGCTTCCATGTATGCACACACACACACACACACACACACACACATGCAGACACTTTCTCCGGTCAATGCATCTTAGCTGGCATTTTCGCTGCTTAATCCTGCAAATCACACAGCAAATCAACCGTGGTCAGGGCTGACTCGGTGGAAGAGGACACTAAAACAGGGGGAAATTTACACACACACACACGCCACATGCACCTGCACCAGTGAGGGAAGAAATCAATACCTACTCTTCTTTTTCAAAGGAGGAGTTCAAAACATGACCTACCTTTACAATCATGTGGGGAATTGTAACTCGGTGTGGAAAATAATTTGCCCTCTCTCTCACGCTCAGGCAGTACCTTGCAGAGATTGCCTGAGCGTCATTGTGAGCCCATTAAGATAAGACATGAAGTTTATTAGCTTCATTCAGCAAGTGATCTCTGTGTTCCTTCATCAGAATTCCTTCATGCAGAGGCGGCAGGGGAAATACTGGCCTTACATCTAGCCCAGGTTAGTACAAGACAGCACACCCTTAAAAATCTTGTACCCAAGGAGAGCTCAGCGTACTTGGACAAGGCTCATTTTCAAGTTGAGAAGTTCAAAATGTGCACCTGAATAGCAGTTATTGTGCTGAAATATTCAATCAATTATAAAACAAACTGCCGAAGTTGTTCGATGCAGAGATGATGGTAAATATCAAGTCTCTCATTATAATCACTTAAAGGCTATGTAAGCTTTTATTTCACATCCAGATCAAAGCTCTTACCATCTGAAAGCTTGTTTTACTCCCGTGGCATTTCTTGTCAGCCGGTTAAATAAAGAATCATCTCTTGCAAGTAAAATCTAGTGTCTGAGTATTGCAATGTCATTCAATCAGTCCAACACTTTGGATGCATCTAGGATTTCTACAAGTTTAATCACAAGCGGGAGGACCCCCAGCAAGCCCAAAAGCTTTTTAGTACAAAAATATTAGATTAGTTCATGTATCTTATTAGCCCACTGTTCTCATTAACAGTTTTCACGCACATTAATAACCACTTGAACGTCTCATTTCTTTCCTCACTGGGGCTCCGTCATCATGCGTTGTCTTTTTGTTGTCAGAAAAGAGAAAGAAGCTTATGACATTTCATGGTTCATTTAAATTTTGCTGTGTTTAGAGGTATGTGCTGGATTGAATATACACCCTGCTGAAACATAACATAAACAAATGCTTAAAAAAAACATAGCAGAGCCTATTAACCTTGGCATCAATGTGTCTAAGCTGAAATTATCCACACTGCAAGCAAGTGATTGGTGCTAAATCCCAGGTTTGGGGTAAAGTAAGACTCATTCAACTGCCTCGTTATTTGACAGTTATCCTAGGGATAGCCTTACACCATAATCACTATAATCCAGTCCACGATCAGGGTAATGGTAGGGAAGGATGGTGCTGGTTACCATAGAAACCAGAGACGATAATGAAGCGTGTCAGCATATAGCTATCTATAGCCTGTCTAATTTGTGTGCGTGTGTGTATGTATGTGCGTGTGTAGGCTGAGATGATAGTTCTTCCAAAGATGCGTTGCACCTGTGTGTGGGCTGCAGGCGTAGCAGCACAGCATGATGACCAGTGTGCGCAAGTGTATTCTTATCCCAAGTGTAAAAGCAGCTCAGTTACACATGGCGGGAGCAAACTGAAACTTTTCTAAAAGCGATAGAAATACATTCACTCATAGCCTCATTAATGCCAAATGCATTTTTGCACACACATGGACATTGACGCACCTGAGAAACTAAGCCTTACTTATTTCAGAAGACGGCAAAGTAACTGACGGAAGTTTGCAAAGTGCAAAAAAACAAAAAACTAAAGCACATTATATTGGTAAAACACTCTATAATTTCAGTGTCAGGCAGTGAAATCATCCTAATGTAGCAGTAAGCAGCACTAAACCAAAGATGACTTTTTAAACGTATCCTTCCTTCTCTATATTTCATGCGAATACACCATCTCAGTCTATCTTTGGTCTCCCCCTTCTTCCTCTTATTTGCATGTATTTTACTGAATGAAAGCTTCTGGTGAACCTCCACTTTCCATCTCCGTCTTAATACCCTAAGCCCATCTTGGTAAATCTTTCCTTCTCGCCTCTTCGTGCACTAATGGAGAGAAAAAAGGCAGGAAAAAAAAGAGGGAGCGGGGGGGGGGGGGGGGGGGGGGGGGGGGGTTGTGGATTTATATTTTCCATTTCTCTGCAATCCTCTGTTGCACTTTCTGTCTAAGTATCTCTGTGGAGAGACAGCAGGGACCAGCAGCTACTGTACAAATACAGGTTCAGCTCTATGCCTGTATACACGTACACAAATACAAAATACACACGCACACATGTGAAACAACATGTGAAACTACAGACGGTGAAAGAGGACCACCGGAACATTAAATTGAATCAGATGGCAACTCACTCTTCATAGATTATAGAGCTAAAGGCTATTCAAGAAAGAAAGGCCAAAGACCTCATCAGGGCAGAACACACAGAACACAGTAAATATCCAGCCATAAACAGTGTAGCCAAACAAGCACGAGGCCACTTTAAAGCCACTTTCATACTAAAGGTGATAGCGTTATCAGTTTGGCATTTGCTTAAGTATTGAAGATATAAGCCTAAATCAAGCTTTAAGCACCTTGTTGTATTTATTTGGAACTTATGATAGAACTTTCCCTCTTGCCTCTCAAAACCAGAGCACTACAGTTCAAAAGGAAGTGATTAAAAACATCGTTTAACATGTTATGTGATGCCGTCATTTTTATTTTGCGCTCTTCTGCAGCCAAACACCAGTCTGTGCTGTAACAGGTCTTAGCTGTCGACAGCAACCAACGCTAGTCTATGGCCGTGTGAATTTAGACTCATTATCCACAATATCACAGTACAAGTGCAAAGTCTATATTTGAGTTGCTAAAGTGTGTTTGTACATATTCAGGGGACCGTGAACAAATTCAAATCTGACAGCAGAGGCCACAAGTCAATAGAGGTAACCTTCCCAGATAGCAGTTTACTTCATGTAAACAGACAGTTACATTTGTATAAAGTTAATGCTGGCATGTTATAATTCTTGTATAAATAAGCACTTGTGGAATATAACTGATTTGAAGACACTGCGTGATCTTGAAATTCAAAAACAGATTGTTCACTTGGATAATTTTACTCTCAAAAGATGGGACAGCAAGTCTGTTAACAGTATAATGTTAGATCAGCATCACAACTGGATTTAGCACCATGTAGCACTACAAAATACATTAAGAAGCTTCCTAAAAGGGAAATCAAATCACCCTTGAAATTTAACAGTGCTAATAATTGTCCTCTCAGAATCACTTTCAGCGTCACAGCCAGAATCTAGTTTCCTGTGTGCGTTTGTAGGATCGTAATTTCCAACACTTTACTCAGACAGAAGTGATGTGTTTACTCTGTTTATCGTGTTAACCCCCCCCCCCCCCCCCCACTCAACCCCTCTATCCCCCACCCTGCACACCCACACACACCCCTCTGCTTTTGGCAGGAATCTACTCAATAATTCATAAAACACAAAAAGGGGGTGTGGAAATTCGGTTGTGGCAAGATAAATAATAGAGAGTGCACGAGCTTGGTTAAAGTGATCATTGGGAAATGCAGGGGTTGCTGTGGAGAGCAGAACCCCACTGACAGCTCAGACATAAGCGCATGTGCGCGATATGACTCTGACACTGCTCGTACAATCAATCAGTTTTAATCACCCATTCCCTCGTATCGCCTTAACATCGAAGCGAGAGCGACAAAGTTGATGTCTTTTGAATGAATGGGGATGTTTTGGCACCGACGGTAAGACAGGAGCGGACATTAAATGGCGCCAACTCGAGTGCAGGAAAAAAATTAATGGGAATTTTCCACTGTTTTCACAAATGATTTGGAAAAATGGACAGATTTACTAATGAAATAATATTGAGTGTCTGCCCTAAAATCTATTTTTAATAAATATCACATATTGTAAAAAGTGTTTTGAGTAGTCTCTCTTGGGACACTCTAGAGGCTCCACAAAGTTCTCTGCTACACCTAAGATATAACAAAAAAAAAAACAGAGCTGATGCTACATCATATCGTCTTTAATGTAGGTATACATTTTTACGTGATATAAAAAATTTCATACTATGATATTGTTGCTATAGCAATGTGATGCATTTACTTCCTGCAGTGCACGCAATAATGAGATATCCCAGGCACGTCTGGGAGCAAGAGCCACATCTCGTCCTTCGACGACGATTTACTACCAAAGAAAGGAGCTAATTTGGGCACCAGTTTAGCTCTTGGGATGAGCGGGCGACCATAAACTGTTCCCCTTAAAGGTTTCAATTTCAAATTAGTTTAACCACTGGGGCAACGACCTTCGAGTAAAACCAGGCTACGAAGAAGAAGATATTAGCAGCTAGGGATGTGCAAACAAATGGCTCAACCAAGAATCGCCAGCTTCATCCCACATGACAGGAAGAGCAAACGATGGATGGAAATTACTGACGTGTTGGAAAAACAGGATTCTAAGCAGCTGTTTAAAAACTCCACCCAAATGCAACATCCCAAAAAGATTCTTTAGTTTTTTCAGTTTTCAGTTTGTGACATGCAGCTCCTCAAGAGTTACAAAGTTAAGTTGCTTAAGCTATTGTTAAAATAAGCTGCGTTTGGCAATTATGTCATACTTTTATTTAAAACTTCCAGCCAGAACACTACCAGGGCTACTTTTGCTCTTACATTTGACTTGTGCTGTGTCACTGCTTTTGCACTGTAATTTTCCAGTGAAGTTAAACTTCAAATTAGGAAGTGACACTGATGGCAGCTTATTGGAAAAGGAGAATTTAAATGCCCTTTATTTACTTATTGATGCTGCTATGTGCAAGCTGCAAGCATCAACAAAATGCTGTTCAGTTTTGGGGGGTTTCTGTACTACATTAAATATCGCTATCACAAATTCTTTCTGAAATGTTGTGGTATAGTGAGGCTACATTGTCCACTTCTAATAAAGAGAAACTAAAAAGGAGATCTTCACATACGTCAGCTGCTGCTATAGTGCTTCTATGCGTATGTATATCACTTCACGACGATGAATGCACACACTCCACGTGACTAGATTTGCATTCCCCATGTCTCCATGCGTTATTAGTAGTACACATCATGCATATCAACACTACATCATCATCAGCTCGCCTCTCATCCTTAATTTGTCATGCATTACTTCTCTGATGCCCTTGCTGTCTGCTACTGACACTGACTAATCCATTCACGCAGACCGTTCCATGTAATTCTTGTCATCTTTCCTGCAAATTCTCTTC
Source organism: Neolamprologus multifasciatus (assembly GCF_963576455.1). Lineage (NCBI taxonomy): Eukaryota > Metazoa > Chordata > Actinopteri > Cichliformes > Cichlidae > Neolamprologus > Neolamprologus multifasciatus. The sequence continues at coordinate 13,737,521 of NC_140444.1, forward strand.
AACCACACCCCTGCGAAAGCTCTCTCGATAAACAACAAAGAAGATTTGCGCAAACCCACTTGAGAGCAGCAAATGAATGCCTGTAATGTCAAGTGCTGTAAAGAGGCTGTGTATATTCATTTACACTCATCTTCTATCTAGCCTCTAGCCTCTCATCCTTGTATCACATTTGTGCATATTTTGGTGATTTTATACAAGGCAGCATTCGCAATTACACTGAGGGCCAAAGAGAAGAGCAACCCTTTCAACTCCTGTAGCAGGATGTAGAGCAAACAGTAAAAAGGAAGTTTACATTTTATTCTAATCTCAGCATGTTTTTTTTTTCTTTTTATAAAGCATCTCCGAGACACAGCATTAGCATATGCACCCAAAGTAGCAAACAGTAAGCATTTTCAGTGACATTTCCCAAATTGAACACAGCAAGAAAGTTGCTTTGGTGTAAAGAATCAGCTGCTTTGTCTCTATTTATAGCCACATTTTACAGATTTAGCAGCCGCCTTCTAACTGTGGCTGCCAGTAGAAAACGTCTCTTATCCCTCCTGTGTGATTTGCTAGCGCGGTGGAAGAAATCCTTTTTTTCTCCATGGTGACACGAGGTTGTTTTATGCCAAGGCTTGATCAAAAAGAGCCTGCGCTGCACTCATTTAACTCCATTACTTATTTTTATGTGACTTTATGGGAAAACAGAAAATGATTAAGCAATACTCCTAATGATATCCGAGTGGGGTTTTTGTGTGTCGTGCAAATTTCCAATAAGTGATCACTGGGTTTTCACTCTCTCTCAAAATGTTGGGAACTGCTGTCCATCATTTTGAGCTCATTATCAGTCTCGCATAAGCGTCTCAGGCTTCAAGTGCTTGATGCTGCTATAGAGCACAGATCACTGAAGAGTTTGCAATGATCATGTGCCTTACTGTTGAAAACAAAAAAGAGGCACAAATACACTCATTCCAACTAAAAGTATGGAACATAAAGGAGAGGATCGGTCCAGGCGAGGCTGTCAGTGTTGCATGACGACATCATGGAGCTCTTATGTTATGAAAAGGCCTTTGTCTCAATACAATCCAGATACACTAGCACACTAGCACACCGGCACACAAACACACAGCCATTTAGGAAATGAGAATAGTCTTCATCCGAGGATAATGGTCTGTCACAACCCATGATGGTTTCCTCTAGAAGAGTAAATGGCAGTAAATGAGACGCTGATTGAATCTTAGCATTGTCATGTATACCAGATGGCAAAAAGGTCTTGCACCTTACCACGAAACCAACTAAATAAACAGCATGTAATGGGCCCTGTTTCCCAAACAAACTCTGGGGTGGTCTGGAGGGATCTAACAATGAAGTGCGAAAACAATATACTGAGTAAATGTGCAGCTCTGCTTTTGAATTAAATACTGGTGTTTTGATACAGGGATATCACGGAGCTTTGGGGTCATCTTGAGGTTACGTTAATATACTACGGAAGGCAGGTAATGAATCGAAAACTCAAACTTCCTCACTCATCTAACAAGCGCAAAAAGAGAAGTTCCCTACAGCAATCACCAATATCTCACTTTGCAACTTTATTACATTATCCATTCAAACCACAGGAACACCAAGTCCTCCAGGGACACTGTCTTCTTGAATTACGTTGCCTGAAAAAAAAAATCATCTGCAAAGAAGTATTGCTGTCTTCATCCAGCCATAACAGCTTTGTTCTTACATATTTTCTGCCTTTCATCCTGTGGACACATGGAAAATAACTGCTAGTGTCATAAAAATTTGCTCTGGGCCAAAGTATCACTTGACAATGGCAGCCAATCAAGTTAAAGAGACTGATCTTTTTCTTTTCCTCCAACACAAATTAGATATCCTGGGGAAACAGACAATATTTCCAACACATGTAACCCTTTACTGTCTATTGAACAGTTTTACTGAGATAAAATTCACTAAGTACATCAGGCGATGGAAGCCAGTGTTGCGTGAAATTGTTCAAACTGCCAAGCTCGAGGGCTCATACAATGTCAGAACAATATGAATGCTTCCATGTGCATTTACAACTGATATTCCCTCATGGGGAATATCAGTCACAAAATGACTCAGCAATTCAAATCCTATTATGGCGCTTTGTAAATATCCGCTACATTACAGCTAACAGATGCTAACTGCACTTCTGTGTCCAAGTTGCTTTTAGTCAGCAACATCAATGATAATCTCAGCTGTGTCGAAGCAGAGCAGGTGTTCAGCTGAAATTAAGCTATGCAAACATAAATTACGCTACAGTAAGGTGTGCAGGTTTCTTTTGGCAAGTATGTGGGCATGCTACATGAGGATATGCATTCTGTAAAGAATTTATACAAAACTGGTAATTGCAAACATATGAATACCACGAAAAAATGTCGAGTTAGAAAACCACCTAGGTGTCCTTTGAACCTACCATCCAGACATCCCTTCAAGCAGTCAGCCAACCCTAAGTCTTCTCATTTATTAAGTCACCCTTCTATATATCAAGCCATCCATTCTCTCTAGCACCTAAAACAAGCAGTTTCTGCAAAATCTGGCTTTACTACTCACTCCAAATGATAAACATGGTGGTCAATAATGGATATACCTCTGGGTTTCCCTCTAAATGTGTCATTCTTTTCCCAGAAAAGATGTTATCCCAGCTCAAGTCTTTCAGGAGATTACAGCATTTCACAATCAGATGCTGTCATAATCCTTCAGTTACTGCCAGCGCTAACACCCCATCAAACAGGCATTCAGCCAAAGGGTACTACTGTCTGTCGACTACACCAAACAGACTAAAAACTCATGGATATTTGGTTAATTCAGTTTAGAGAGGGTGTGTTTTTCACTATCCTCTGCTGAATGTCATTACCCTCTGAGTCACTACAGTTAATAAGGAAAAAAGAGGCTGACCTTCTGCAATGAGGCCCTGCATCATTTTGTCTTTTCCCTTGAAAACATCACGCGCTCTTGTGACAACCTTATTCAAATGATACGGTCTAGGTCTACATCTGAGCACAATTCAAAGAGATTCTCTGGTGCCCTTTTCATGACACAGATAAAGCTATTACAGTATGAAATTGTACTCGCAATGAAAACTTTAAATTCATCCACCAGGGCTACGATCTCAAACAACTGTGCTAATGGGGCCACATAGAGACTCGGGTTAGCCAAAGGTTGACCAAAAATACATATCAAACAAAGACAGTGAGGCGCAAGTGAGAGCTGCTGCAGAAGGAAAAATATATAATGGCACACAGACAGAAAGAGGAGAAGGAGGAATACATCCATCTGTGTCCTATCCTTTACTGGAAAGGATAGAGAGGTGGCTGATGAATTGTCGAGCGCCACGGTGGATGATGAATGGCTCAGCTGGTAGGAGAAGAGAGCAGATTTATTCCCAAGGCACTTAAAAGGGAAAATGATTATTTCTTGGCTAAGTGGTTCTGGTTAGTATTACATGTAAATCTTCTGAGATGGAACTTTAAACCAATACTCAAACAGAGAAGCTACGCTATGAGTGAACTGCTTCAAAGGCTTGAGTTACACCGAGTCATCCTGGCCGTGATTATTACACTGACAAAATTAAAGTTAATATGAGCAAATCTTTTCATTTGCTAGGTGAGTCCAATCTACAACAAGGCTTGTGAGCATTTAGGTGGAAACTTTTGCAACTGCAATTTCAAGACTTATGAATACTTACTTATAAAATCTAAGTTTGAGGCCAAAATGAGCTCATCTCTGAGGCAAATCTAACAATATTACCACTTGGAATGCGTATAAGTCCAAGCCTGTGATAAACACAGTTCTCTCTTTCTGCCCTGACTTGTCCACGCCACATGTTTCACTTTGTTTGTCCATCGGCTATTCAGTCTACTGACTAATACATGGTGCCTGACTTTAATCTCCTCTAACATCACGACGCTCTTGTCTTCCAAAAAGACCCTCTTCCTGTCTACGGCTATTGCTGACAAAAACTGTAATTTATCATAACATTATACAAGGGATTGGTCTGTACTATAAATGTATGTAGACTGACTTCACTTAGCTACATAACACGAAGCAGTAACAAGAACTTGGATATCAAGACGATAAGTCGAACCAGGCTCTTCCATTCTAGTTATGAGAAAAGAACAACTACGGAGAATATTGCAATAATAATATATGGTGCACTGAATACAGTTGTTGCAAGCAAAGCATGTAAGACTTTCTTAGAGGTAAAGTCCCGTATGTAAGTGTTAATGTGTGAATGTTGCTTCTAGTACAAAGTACTTTAACTGGAGAGTAACTATCAGAAAAGTGCCACATATGTGCTGTCAGTGTAAAGCCAGGGGATAAAACTGTCTGTGTGACAGTTGTCAGTTCACCTAAAAACCTGGCTGTATTAACACAAATTTTATATATTGTCAACAAATAAAAAGCAATAAGTCACCAGTGATATCTGATTTTTTTTTTTACTAAAAAACTTCTACCACCATTATTTTTAAAGTCGAGATTCTTGGAGTGCCACGTCTTACCTTATGTATTTGTGTCGTTTACAGTCTCAGCTACTGAGAATCTTCAGATTCTCTTTATATCTACACAGTGAGATTTTTCAGGAAATAAGATACTGCTTTCAAGAGAACTGACTGGTCAACATGTATTTTTATGTGTCATTTTCTTACCTCGAAAATAACCTGCACCAAAGAAGTTTAGGTTTACAGAATAAGTTACTATGGGCGTGTAACCAAATAAACTAAGTTACCTCACCAAGACTAAAAAACCCCGTGCAAAAAACTTCCACTAACAAAGCTTCATAGTACAGGCCTTGGGTGTTAACATCTAGATGAGAAGCAGGAGCTAGTTTGGCTGATCATAAATACTGAAATGTCTAGTTAAAGTTCAGCTAGTATAGCCAACCAGCCGTCTGGTAATGTCTATTTCTTGGCTGAGAATTGTGACATCATCTGCTGCCTGCCACTCGAATGTGTGGTCAAAAGATTAGATTTGTACAGAGAAAATAATCTCCAATAAGACCATGATGTGCTGTGTTTACACTTCATATTTGAGATTTAAAAAAGTGGTAAAGATGGGAAATTAGTGAGCTTTAAAGGTTCTGTGCAAACTGGATTTCTTTCCTTTCTCTCTAATCTTTAAGCTAAGCACAGGAAAATGTTCGCGTGAACATAATAAGGTGTTCTCTGTGTGGTTTCTTTTTTTCTAGTTTCATGTCCAAAGAAATTAGGAAGACCACTTTCCTCTGTTTAAAGTTGGAAAGAAGAATGAGAAAGGCAGAGTATGGATGGAAAAATGCTGCAGCAGTAATACGTCAGGAACACACCCAGACAGGCGTCGTAATCATCACCCAGCGATGATTAAGAGGAAAGAGAACTGAGCCTCACAGAGCAGCTCATACACTCTGGTATTGCTAAATGATTCCTTCAGTGCGCATGATGTTTGTTAAACTTGTATAAACACAGCACGGATAGCCAGTCCAACCTCAGTAGTAGGGCTCGAATGACGCAACACAGCAAGCAGCAGACAGTGATCTCTTCCCAGAGACGACACACAGAGAGACGTGACCTTACATGTCCCCACGACTCTAAGAATCTAAGTGCACGTACGTACGCAGTATCGGTTTATGACACAAGGGAGCTTATAAGGGGAAAAAAAATTTCCCAGAACTTCCCCCATTACCCCCACTCCACTCCTGTCTTCTTGTCCTCTCTGCCATCCTTTCCCTTCTGCTCAGCACATCAACCGGCAGCACAACGCGGTTTGTCCTTATGCAGCATCTGTCTACTCTACCCTTCCGTCTTTCATTATCTTAATCCATCCTTCCTATCCCTTTGGACTGGCAGGAAACTGGATTTTCAGGAGCGAGGGGACGACACTCAGCTCAATGTGTGCAGGCTTGATAAGAATAGTAAGAACAAACAGGCTAAACTACAGCCTAATATGTTTTTCCCCCAGATCATTAAGGAGGTTCCTTTCTGTAACAGGACTGTCAGCAAACAATGGTACCCTGCTTCCTGTGTTTCATCCAAACATGGATTTATCTTCACAAATAAAAAAGAAGCAAAGCGCGGGGCCTGTGTGAGCAGTAGTGGATGACCACTCTCCTCCTTGTTTGCTGAAAAGTAAGAGTAATGTCTCCATCCCTGTTTTCTTTTTAACTATCAGATTCTGAGTACAGTACAAAAGCGTCAGTGTTTTTAAGCATTTTGGTCCATATTATTTTTTTCTTCACCTTTAACTACATACACGCTACACTCCTTATACTTCCAATTTTACTGTATTTCTAAGAGTATATTTAATATTTAAGTATTTTGTTTAGCTTCATTGCACCTCATCATACAAACCTCAATAAGGGTTTTAAAGCTTGACAATAACCATAAATAGCAGGGTTTGGGGTTTTTTAAGTTCACTCTGAGTTTACATGTGCTTTTCATAGTTTGGGTCTAGCCCGACTGCAGAGGAAGGAAAAAAATAGCAACAGGAAGTTAAAACAGCAGGTGCCAAAAAGTCAAGCCTCGCTGTAACAGCATTTTTGAAAGTATGAACTGGTAAATTAAAGTGTCATTGGCTCAGCATATTCTCATAAATATACACATAACAACTTAGGTTAGTGGTTGTCAGGTGCTCCCACGTATCAGCAGACTTGTAAATAAAGGAAAAAACAGCAGCATCAAATGTGGTGCTTTGAATTTTTCGTGCTAGGGTGACCCTCTTGTTGAAAACACGATCACAGATTGAGCCTTTGATTACACTGTTCTTGCTTCTCATAACTACCATCTGTTCACAAGTTAAACCGACGTGACAAGAAAGTGCTCGCTATTCCTCTAAGCTTATAAAATGTTCACAGGAAAGGCTGCTTTACTCAATGGGAAAAAAAAGCACGTGTGAACGCTAAGACGCAATATCACCGCACACACACACCACAAAGGTGTTTAAGAACACAGGCATGAGCACACTGTCCCTATAACACCCTTGTGCAAGAAAATGACTTCTCCCTTTTCACCGCACGTCTCTACATGAATTGTTGGTGTGAAACTTTGCGTAGTGTGTGTGTTGAGAAAGCTGCTGCTGACCATGGGAAGAAAAGTGAACTTATTACATGCGGCATGATTTTCCCAGTGAATCTAAAATTACTGTGCAAGACTGTACATGTAAACAGGAGATGCGTGTAACTGCACTTCAATGCAAAACTCCTCTCTTCCTGCATCTCTAATCATGATTTTCTCAAATCCTGAAGGTGTCAGAAAACAAGAATATAATGAAGGTTACACAAATTTGCTGTTGGAGAACTCAATCGCCACATCCATGTATGGATCAGAGAGCAAAAATGAGGAAAATATGAATGAATAAGTTCCCCGTAAAAGGCCTGACAAAAAAAATGGTCTCATTATCTGCTCACGCTTTACAATACTTGTTTCCTTCCTCAGAGATGACCAAGGCTCATGTGGATTTTACTCTTAAAGTCGGGGGTTGAGGAGATGCCACTGGAAAGCATTGTTCCACGTGACTATACCAGCCCCCAGCCATAAGAACACCACCCCCTACACCCACACATCACAACGACAAGAGGGATGGAGATGAATGAGAAGAACAAAGGCCTGGGTGACAATTGATAAAAATGCTGTTGTGCTGTACAGCAAGCATGCCAGGACAAGAGAGCAGCGATCGTCTTCACCTTCTAATTTTAGACTGTGTCACGGGACCAAACAGACAAATAGGTTGAATACAGACAATGGACAATTCTCTCTGACATCGCTGCGTGCGGCACAAGTGCATGCAGGTATCAGTGTGCCGACCCCTGCTCTGCATTGTGTTAGTGTCATCATGTGCAGCATTAAATCAATGCAATGTAATATGCATGTAATTGCCTGCATGTGAGCAAGTTAGAGTGCGCGGCCGTAAGAGGAAGAGTGAGAGTACACTGCCACTGTACGCAATTCTACCGCCAGCTGATCAAACAATCGGATCTATAATTGGTTTTATATTTGATGGAAGCGTTTTACGTGCTGTGCAAAGGCACCTGCTTGTATTGGGAGTTCTTTGTGTTGCTATGCGTTATCAGACAAAAAGTAGTGATTTAAAGTGCGAGTAGAAAAGTGCCGATAAAGGCGGAGAATTGTGCATAAAGCGCAGATAATAGATTAGTCTCCAGTGAAGTTAACCTGAACGTATTTCTCACTTCATATGACCTCCTGCCACATGTCTGGGACAAGCAAACCCATGGCGTTAGCCGCTAAGGTCGTCCGAACAGCACTGAACCCCGCTCGTGATTTAAAAAATAACAACAGAAACAAGTGGTGGAGAACTTACCTCCTCTACTGTGAGGGGCATGCATATCCTGTACTCCTTCATCAGCATCTTCCCCCCTCTTTTCTGTTTATTCACAATGTGTCAAACCAGCCGAGTAAAGGTTCCCTCCGCCGACCGACGGGATGTGTGTACAGTCTGGAGACGTGTCAGAGCATGTGAGGGGACGCTTAGCCCGAGTTATAAAACGCTCCCGGAGTTCCGGCTCACTTCTTTCATCAGAACCAGAGGACGCAGTCTTCGGCGCTGAACGTGAGAGGAGAAGTGAACTCGGTTCTGGGTTGTTCCCTCCCAACACACTGATGACGCGTCAAGTTGAAGCAAATGACGCTGGACACAACCGGAAGTGAGCATATGGACCATTAAAATAAGAGCAGAAGTGTGCGACTGCAATTTGAATTGATCCCGTTTTCTACATATACACATTATTGTTGTTGTTTGGCGACATTTTTTTTCACTTAACTATTTATACTTTATTCTATTTTGTATTGCCAGAAAGTGGAACGCCATATTCCAAAGGGTCAAAAGGCACAGGTTACTTTTTTTGTAAGTTTCAATTGGAAGTGAGTTTGAGGACAACATTAGGAAAGGCTGAGATGGTTTGGACATGTGCAGAGGAGGGATAGTGGATATACTGGACCACGGATGTTAACCATGGGGCTGTCAGGCAGGAGGGGGGAGGAAAGAAGTCATATAGTGCACATAGTGCAACTCCTTCCTCCTTAATGCCTTTAATTTTTAGTCTGAATGTGTTTATATTATGCGAGTTGTTTAATAATTCTGTTCATCATCAAACTGCCAAAACTAATTATATCTGTGATTATCAAACACTTGTCGAACTTAACTTTCAGTTAATTTGTAAGTGACTAAGTACGAAGATGCAAAAGCAAATTTCTTATTTGCACTAAAAACAAAAGATCTTTAATTTATATTTTTAAAGAAAAAGAAAAAAGTGATTATTCAAGATTTAGTGGATTACATTTTATTTCCATTAAATAAAAATCTGTTTTAAAGTTTAGGGTGCGATCATTTAAGCTATTATTTTGAAAAAGCTAATTCACCGGATGTGGCATTGCCTTTTGCATGCTGGCTGCACAGCTTTCTGTTGGGGATACCACAAGAAGTAAAAAGCTAAACTGCTGACGAGTAAAGCTGAAGGCTTCTTAAAGCAGCGTTTGTTAAGCAGCCTTCAGCTTGTAGGCAATAAAACTGCGGTTTAAACGAGTCCTTCAGTCAGATGAGAATGAGGCCCTCTGCAACCCCCTCCGCCCCCCGGACACAAATACGCACACTTGTAAAAGCAGCTCGCAGGGGAATCGGAAAATGTAAGCACTTAACAGCAGTCTAGGCCCCCCTTCTTTCCTCTGCTTGGCCGGTTGAAATACGAAGCGGCTTGCTGGAAACATCGGTCTGCTCAACCACAGCACAGGAAACATCAGCTCACTGCTGCACTCCCCCCAACCTCCTCTCACACGTCTACATAGTGCTATCACCCCTTTTGCTTCTCGATCAAAGACGCATTTAGCACATATGCACAGACCACTGAGAGTGAGCTATAAAGAGTTTTAGATAGTTTCAGCAGGGTGAGTATGATGGGAACATTTTGAGAGGATCAGACACTACAGCATTTTATAAAATGAGTTAGGGGTTATGCTGTGTACTGCGTTCTTAGTCCAGATGACTTCAGATAGCTGGAGAGGAACTAAGGAGAAGCTAAATACAAGGGTTTGGGTTCATTTGTTGTTTTCAGTAGGACCATCACGATGCATACGTGAGAGCCAAGACAGCAAACTGTCTTATATACTGTAGCTACTAATGTTGGCCTTTCAGTGGGATGTAAACGAACTGTACAGTTTGCACAATTCACCCATTAAAAAAAAAAAACACACACACACAGGTTTCACAACATATCTGAAGTAATGGAGTCAGGAATGTTAACTCACTTGACCAAACATTTGGCCTAAAGGATCTAGGAACTATTATTATACTATTCCATAACCTTCATTTGTTATTTTAACATTGACAGCCAGTGCCTTCTTTTAACACACACACAGATCTTTGTCTCATTCTAACTAAGTGTTGAAGGGAAAAACTTTGCAAGACCTTCAGGATATTGGTGCTAATATTTCTGACTCCAGTAGGGTTCAGTAAGTACCTTCTGGTACTTGTATAACACTCTGTATTTGTAATTGGATTTCTGTAGTTTGTGCGTTCCTTTTGAAAACAAGACATTTTGTCAGTGACAGTAATGCTGCTGTCCATTAGTGTCAGCTACGCCTGCTAGAATTCGCCATACTTTAACACAGAGAATAAATTCAAATAGATGTCGTACTGCTGGATTCATTAATGCATTTCCGAATCTACTCAGCAAACCCCGTGTTCATATTTCAGCACTAAAATTGCTGATTATCAGTATTTTTCCCAAGAAACATATTCATGCCAGTGTAGCAAATCCCCTGAATCAGCACTTAAATTTAAACTATCCCAACTATCTTCTTAATGCTCTTAATGTGTGACTTTTTTTTTTTTAAAGTTTAAATTAATAACAGCATTGTAAGAATATAAAAAATTGCAAATGTGACCAGTTTGTGCATGACTGTGGCCTCATTAATGTTAACCTCTTAAGCCCCAAGCCTACCTGATCTCCTGCTTTTTGCCCCCATATCAGGGGGCATTGGGGCTTAAGAGGTTAAAATACAGATCACACACCTAATAGCTAAAACATTTAATGCTCTTAAAGGCATTGCTTACAGGGATACATTATTAAGTGATCAGTTAACATTAACTCAAAATATCTGGTGGCACAGTTGCTACAGAAGAGCTTTATGAAAACAAGCATCATGTAATGTGAGTTTCCTCACAGCAATGTAAGTTTTTACACCATATATTGGGAATAACTAAAGATAACTTTAACACAAAGCTTGAGCTCCTCATCAACTCATCTTTCTTAATGAACTTAACTGAATGAAGATTCAAGACAATTAACGTTGATTCAAAACACTTTTTTGAGAGAAATGTTTACAGTTTTCCTTGTTGTGTTCTAGTTAATGGTCTAACATTAAGTAGCACCGTTTTACTTGGGCCTTATGAACGAAATGAGTCACATTTTCAAAGAAGGAACTTGCATAATGCAGCACTCAAGAAAATTAACCCCGCTGGCACAGCAATAAAGCATGTGCCACTTCTTTGCGAACCTCGGGAAGCTGCAAATATTAATTTAAGTGCTAAATTTACCTGAGCTTGCACTGAAAAGAATGTCTTATAAAATACACCGTGATTCAAAGTAACTGTGTTCACATATTTGGCTTTAAAACAGCCCAGTAAGGTAAAGGATCATTAAACCCAAAGCACAGAAACACATCCACGGCTGCTATATTAATAATGGATTGCATTTACATAGCGTATTTCGAGACCCTCAAAGCGCTTTACAACTCCACTATTCATTCACTCTCACACACTGGTGGTAGGCATAGCTGGCCTGGGGCAGACTGACAGAAGCGAGGCTGCTATGTCGTGCAATTGGCCCCTCTGGCCAACACCAGTAGGCGGTAGGTGCCCAAGGACACAACGACCAAGACAGACAGAGCTGGGGATCAAACCGGCAACCTTCCAGTTACAAGATGAGCTTCCCAACCCCCTGAACCACGGTCCACAGTACTATAGTACACTAAATTGAATTTAATCATTGCTGTATTCGAATTCTGTTACCACTCCAGAGATGCATGGGAGGTATTGTTTTTTTGTTTTTTTGTTTTTTTGGGGGGGTGGGGGGTGGGGGGTGGGGTTTATGGATTTCAAAGGGGAATACCAAAAATGTGCTTCATGCCTCCATTAAAAAGAAGCCTAAGATACAACTGTGTAACTGTTTTATAGCCGTGTCCTGGGTAAATATGACATTCTTTTAAATGCCTCAAAACCATATGATAAGACATGTCTTAAGACATGTCCTAAGATATCACAAAACTCATTCATTGCATGAAGCACAGTCACACAAAGGTTTAATTCATTAGTCAGTGACACATAAAACAAGGAAGAGCTTCTTAAAATCTAAAGCCTGTATTTAATTTCTGACAGTCTGTGTTTATCTTAAACCCCCCCGGCTGTCGAACAGTGATGGTCTTTCGCGTAACTACTTGACCTAAAGACGGCCCAAAACTTTCAATAACGTCTGTGTTGATTAGAAAAGAGATTAGCGCCTGATGTCATCTGATCTACAGATGACATCAGGCGCTGCATTATTAACACAAAAAGAAATAAATAAAAAATGTGAGCTTGGAAAAAAGGCTAACCCCTGTTGAACTTTTTAGCAGAAAATCACAACTTAACTTAAATTTTGAAATACATCTGTTTAGAATGTATAAATAGCACAAAACCCATAAGGTTTTAATTGTGTTTCACTGGAAGTGAAAATAGCAAGAAATTCCTAGAAGTGTATAACCACTGTGATTATTAAAAGTTGTCCTCACTTCTGTGTTAGAAAAAAATCATCATAATGTCTATTTATAATTATCAGTATTATTTTAAGAAGAATTAACAGTTAGAACACAAATTTTACTCAATGCAAACTAGTCTGTGCATTCAAAGCAGTGGCAGGAAAACTTGCATGTGTGGGATTTGGACGTTTCCACGACATTTAAATGGCAGCACAGGTGCTTTTATAATCTTATGACCCCTCTAAAACTCTCTTTTGATCTCTGTTTTAATCTCAGTTCAGGTTGTTTTGAATTTGCTTACTTTTACAGGTTTTCTTATATTGTGGGTATTTGTGCCTGCAGGTTCACAACAACAGAGTAGTTTTACTGACCGCTTAAAAAGCTTCCGACTGCAAGTTACACTTTAACTACACGGTTCAAGAACCTCACATCCACAGCCAGTTTAGAATCACCAATTAGCCTTACATGTATGTCTTTGGTCTTTAGTAGGAAGCCAGAGTAACCACAGGACACCCACTTGAAGTACACTGGAGCATGCCACCCCATTTCAGAGCCTTTCAGTACCTTTGTCAATGCACCCTCTGGCCTCTGTACGGACTCTGTTCTTCATGTGCACCACATATGATCACTTCTGCTGTTTTACTGTTACAGTGTTTAGAGAATCTCCCACGATCCTTTAAAGGCCAGCAGATGCCTGTCTCTGTGGGATCGTGGGCAAGAATGGTGGGAATACAGTTCTCATTACAGTGTCAAGGTACCCACTGAACTCTGTAATCACTGTCCTATAAAAATTATACACAGGCATACCGTCTAGAGTTTCACAGTTTCAAGATTCCTTAAAAATACAATTTTCCTTGATTTGACCCACACTGTTGGATCTAAAATCCTTCTCAGTAGATAACGATGAACTCTGATCCACAAAAATCTTTTGCACTTTTACAACAGTATGAAATGTTAAAATACATTCATTTTTCTGTAGTTTGGGTCACTTCAGGAAAAGTCGTCAAAAGTCTGGCTAAAATAATGACATTTACGACATTTTTGTTGCTGACTGTACTGATGATCACAGTAATGATGAGACCATCTGAAGCTCCATCTCATGCTGAGCTCTTCCTGATGGTTTTGAAGTCTGAAAAGTATGCTGAGATTATTTTTATGACTTCGCAATCAGAGTTCTTGCTCCATATTTGATCTTCGCCGAGTCATGTTCAGTTTACCAGGCCTCCGAGGTCTATGCTGACTGAGCCTGCCCTGGGATCAAACTGATTCTAGTTCAGGGCTTAGGGGCTTTCTCTGCCAGGAGGAAGAAAATCACTGACCCACATTGGCTCTATTTACTGGGAGCCTTTCAAAGCACACATCAACGCACACATTAAAAGGACACCTCCTGGTGGACTGCAGCAATTACACGATGTGTTCATTCAATCAAATCCTATCCATTCACAAAGTTCTTCACTCACCCTGACCATTTGATTGATGATTGCCAGGCACGTGAGGCACGTTTATTCTGTGAATGGTAAAATAATGTGTCTGTTCCATTTCAGTCTTCACCACCGACATGATTTCCACTATTATTCTTTAAAGTATGGCTTCTTATTTCCTCTAAGCTATATGTATGTGGTCAGCGGTGATTCCACCAAAACCTTCAACCATTACTCTTAGCCTTGTCACCATTATAGTCCTCGTGTCTAAGAGCAAATTAAGTAAAATATGAACAGCAATGTAAACCAGCATAGTCTTACTGCCACAGGAGTGTTTGTTTGTTTGTTTGTTTTTTGTTTGTTTGTTTTTTGTTTGTTTGATTGTTTTGTTTTGTTTTGTTTTTTTTACTGTGGAGGGAAAGCCATACCAGGCAGTTCATATCCACTATACTTTTTTCACTTGATGCCAGCGGCGGACAGATATGGCAGTCTCTTTCAGTCGGCCACATAACAAATATACTGAGCATGTCAAACATATATGAGCAGGCTTGTTGCAATATCTATGAAATAAAGACTGATTAGTCTTACTAGTATGTATGCCAATATGTGAGTATGTTCTTCAGTTAAAGCACCAGCAAGCAGCTCATCATAAGGAACTACTCAATCACATGAAGCCAAATATTTAAACGGTAACAATAAGGTTTTAATGGAGTGTCCGGAATAAGTAATTAGTGCAGCGACAGGTCGCCTACACCCAACTACACCATACAAACACTTATGTCCCAATTTAAGCACGTTTGGCTTCATCATTAATGTAATAAACTCGAACTCACTCAAGATGTTTTTTTGCGGTTTGCTTTGAGTAATGAATTGAGCTATAAAATGGTGAATCAGCACATCCTGCTGGTGATGCATGGTTATATCGTCTTTTTTTAATGTCAAAAGAACAGCTTAGACAGATTAAAATGACCGTCTGAGTAAACGTATTTGAATTTAAATTGAATTTATTAATTATAATAATAATATTCCGAGAAGGTCGTTAGTCTAAATCTAATCTGGTGCCTTTCTGTGTAGAGTCTGCATGTTCTTTCTGGGTACTCTGCCCTCCTCCTTCATGCATGGGTTTAAGCTAATTGTTGACTCTAATTTGACCATAGGTGTTAATGTCTGGCTCTATATATAATATTAACATTGGGGCAGACTGGTCACCTGTCCACGACTCCCTAAAATCTATTATTAGGGAAACTTTTATTCATTTATTGTATTCTGTCTCTATAACTAAGATAAAGAGATTCGTATCCATTCCTCTGAATTTTAGTCAAAGACAGTAAAGCGATTTGATTCCACTCAACGTCAGAATCTTTAAATTATTTAACTATAAACATACTGACCAACGATCAGGGAAAATCAGGATTTTACCAGGTCTGCCTGACAAATACCGGGGGTCCATAGTCGGTCCTTCAGGCGCCTCGGACAGAAGTTTAGTTCTCGACTTTGATTGGTCGCTTTCGCAGCATCGTTCGTTTGACAAGTAAAACAGTGGTCCGCAGGAAAAGAAAGCTCCGTGCGCTATCTTCATTTGTACACTGCAAAGATGTCTGAGGAGCGATCTGAAAGATCCGATGGGAGGATTGTCAAGATGGAGATCGACTACAGTTCAACTGTAGACCAGCGTCTCCCGGAATGTGAAAAAATGGCTAAAGTAAGCGGGTTGTAAAAGAGGCCAGCGCCGGCTGAGTCATGGTGCAGTGAGATCAGTGTTAGCATTCAGGCTAGCATCTAGCGTTACTGGCTTTGTCTGGATAGCTCTTATGACCAAATATACTGTAAATATACTTTACTTTGTATTTTAAGGATTTTTTGACTTTCAAAAGCTTCCAATGTACTCTGTTTACACACACGCAGGTATTTATTTGTTATTATACTCGCTAGCATGCTAGTATTCTTAGCGTTAGCTAAACCTTTAGCTAGTTTGCTAACCTGGAAAAGTGACTTAAACATTTTGCGGGTACAAAAGCAGGACTTACCTGTTGTCAGCTTACAGCAATAAATATATCTGACACCGTATTTGTGCATTCTTCTGTCGCAGGAGGGCAAGTTGCAGGAAGCCATCGAGAGCTTGTTATCATTGGAGAAGCAAACCAGAACAGTAAGTCGATGTACACTGTTGCAATTTGTGTTCTTGACCATTTAGCTGCAGAAATACATCTAAGAACTCGGGTCCGATGTAACAGTAACATAGATAATATAAATTGAGATTAAAACACATTCTTAAGGTAAAGTCGTTTTTCCATTCTCAAACTATTTGTAGATGTCAGATTCAGACCCAGTCTTTAATAGGTGCAGCTGATCATAGGAGTGTAAATGAATGGACACGGTTAACCAGAGAACAGTGTCGCATAATTCTCTTTGCAAAGCCTTTTTTGTAAAACAGTAAAACTGAAAGATGTGTTGATGAAATAAGAAAATAATTTTTCATGACTGCAATGTATATTGGTTAACATGTATTTTGTTTGTTTGTTTGTTTGTTTGTTTTTGGTTTGTTTGCTTGTTTGTTTGTTTTTTAATCTGCCTTTAACCTTTGTGCAGGCATCGGACATGGTATCAACCTCCAGAATCCTTGTGGCTGTGGTTCAAATGTGTTATGAAGCCAAGGACTGGGATGCACTCAATGAAAACATCATGCTACTCACCAAACGGAGGAGTCAGCTCAAACAGGTTACATACCTCTTTTGTCTTGATTCCTGTTTTGTATCAATTCTTTCCTAAAACATTCTTCTGAATCTACAGTCTGAATACAGATACATTTTATCATGCTTCTAAAGCAAATTGTATTACAATGTATAAATATATTGCTCAGTTACATGAGCAATCATAATTACTGGTCATGTAGCTGTTTTTAATGAAAAAATGCTGCAATGTTATCTATAGTGTAAGATCAGGATCTGTTTTGAAATGATTTCCTCTGAGTGGTAAAATGCTAAATACACTTTTTTGGAAAGTACCACTCCAATAAAATTTAGTCAAGACAAGTCCTTAAATTCAGAGCTCTTTTAATAAGCTTAACTTAATAACCCACAACCATTCTTTGAAAGTTAATACAACCTGAATCTGTTAGTTGTTTTTGTTTATTTGTTTGTTTTTCCTCTATTAGGCTGTTGCCAAAATGGTCCAAGAATGCTACAAGTATGTGGATGCTGTGACTGATCTCACCATCAAGTTGAGGCTAATCGACACACTTCGCACTGTGACAGCTGGAAAGGTCTGGAATATATGTGATTTAATGTTGATATCTGAAAATTTGTATAGATTTGGAAAGCTATCAAAGAAGTTACAGATAAATAATGAGAGATTAGGCTAGCTTAAGCATTGCAGGTTGAATACGGTCACAGTTACTTAAAATCTGAAAGGTGAATTCTTTTGTAATCAATGAAATTCTTGAAAAATTCAGTTCAATGAAAAACGGAATGAAAAATTCTTTTTTTTTTCTTTTGTTTTACATGTATAATGCCTAAATTTCCAATCACAAATTAATGTGGTCTGGTTTACACACGACTATTTTGCAAATGTGCTCATGTCTGTTGAAGGCAGATCACAGTAACTATTTGCTTAACTAACACTCTAAATTTGTCCACGTTACAGATCTATGTGGAGATCGAGCGTGCCAGGCTAACAAAAACCTTAGCTAATATCAAGGAGCAAAATGGAGAAGTCAAAGAGGCAGCTGCCATTCTTCAAGAATTACAGGTAAGGAACAGATGGTTTCAATTTTATACCTTCAAGATGACGAGGTCTATGCAGTAGTTGTTGTTGTTTCCTTATTGCTGTTGGGTGTATGGGGGGGGGGGGGGATTTAATAATTTGTATGAATATAGTTTAAAAATACATAGATTAAGATTAAATAAATATTCCCATTCATTACTCACGTATGTTCTGATCAGGTGGAGACATATGGCTCGATGGAGAAAAAGGAGAAGGTGGAGTTTATATTGGAACAGATGAGGCTTTGCATTGCTGTCAAGGATTACATTCGTACCCAGATCATCAGCAAGAAGATAAACACCAAGTTTTTCCAAGAGGAGGGCACAGAGGTATGAAACAGACCAGGAACTGGGAATTATTTAATTAAAGATGGCAATGAAATATATTTTAATGTATTTTCATGGGTGGCGTCTGTACCCTCTTGTATCAGTTTTGGTAGGTTTTAGCTTCAAGGGCTGATCTAATCAAACTTTTTTTCTCATGAACAACTCAGGAGCAGAAGTTGAAGTACTACAACCTGATGATTCAGGTGGACCAGCATGAGGGCTCCTACCTATCCATCTGCAAACACTACAGGGCCATTTATGATACCCCTTGCATCTTGGAGGACAGCAGCAAGTGGCAACAGGTGTATATATATATATTTACTGTCAAGAGTATAAAGGTTATTTTAACAGATGTTTAACTTTGTGATTAGCATATTCAGCTTGCTGACTTGTTTACAAATAATGACAGGGGTTTCCTGTAGAAAATGATACTGTTTTTTTGTGGTTTTGTTGTTTTTTCTAATATTTGCAGGTCTTAAAGTGAGATAAATACAACCTCAGATGAGCAACAACACATGACGTATTGCATCATGTAATTATTTAACAAAAGTTAGTGTGTGTGTGTCTGGGGAGGGGGCACAAAACCCAGTACACGCACCCCAGTACGCCCTAAGATTCAATGGGTAGTAGAACTACTTTTGACAGGAATAACTTGAAGTAATAGTTTCTGTATAACTCAGTCTTTCACAGTGTTGTGGAGGAATCTCAGCCCCCAAAACTGCTTCAGATCACTAAGCTTTGTGGGCATTTGTTTATGCACAGCTGTCTTAAGGTCACCCTGCAGCATTTTAATCTGGACTTTGACTGGGCCATTGCGTCAATCTGTTATAGATTTGCTGGTGTCCTTGGAATCATTGTCCAGCAAACCATCCACCATTAAAGAGGTGATCATGCTTGCTGATGATCAATTAATCAAGTGTATTTGATTAGCAGCACCTGGCTGCTACTTAGACACTTAATTCCTATGCAAGCAGTAGGGATGTACTTAATTTTTCACTCACTGCTTCTGCATTTTAACTTGTTGAATAAATAATGAGATGGTGTAATTTCCTGTGGTGGTGTTCAGTTGAGGTTGTATTTACTTTATTCAAGTTTAAGACCTGATAAGGACCAGATAGTTTGTTGGGGTTTTTTTTACATATAAAACTTGGAAATGAAAGAAGGAGATCAGTTAATCAAGTGTATTTGATTAACCTGACTAAAGTATTGGAGGGAGACGTTCTCTTAGTCCTGTTACTGAAATCTGTATTTATGTGTAACAGTTAACTAGGTGGTCTTCTTTTTTTTTTTAAGTACAAGAAGCACCTACAAAGCATGTGAACATCTTTTGGAATAAGAGAAACAATGATGTCATAGTTTAAGCACCATCAAATCTGTATGTCCAGTTTGCTCGTTGCTTGTTGAGTGCTGCAGCTACTTTTTTGTCTTTCAGGCCCTGAAGAGTGTGGTGCTCTATGTGATTCTTTCACCCTATGAGAACGAGCAGTCAGACCTTGTGCACAGAATCAGTGGAGACAAGAAACTGGAAGAAATCCCAAAATACAAGTGAGAAATAATTTTTGCTTCTTTGCTTTTGGTGCTGCTGTACTCTAAAAAAGTAAGCTACAGATGTGTTGTGGCTAGATAATAGAAAAATACAAAGAAAACACAATATATGCTACAGTATAATGTAGCTTGCTACCTTTTTTCAATTACTATATGAATCTTTGTGGACAGTCCTATGCACAGTGGGTATTTGCTATTTTAGCAAAGTTGCTAAATGTTTTTATCTCAAGAAAATGCTAAAAACTGTATTTAAAAATGTTGCTGTTTGCTGATGATGGTAATATTTTCTGCTCTGGTGATGATTTGCTGGCTTCACCTTATTTAAGCTATTGTGCAGAAGTCTGGGGCAATAACTACAAAAGTACATCACATTCACTGTTGTTATTATTATTTTTAAAGGCAGTAATGATAATTTACAATTCAGGTTATAAGGACTTTATAAATTGACTATTTTTAAAGATTAAATTATTAAAATTTGTAGATCTTGTGAAAATCTGGACAGCACTTTTTTTCTTTTTTCTTTTTTTTTTTTTTTTTAAGAGCAAAAAATAATTAGCTACCAGGAAATATTCAAAGCATTTTTTTCTGAGAGAATGAAGTTAGAATTTAAGGGGTTTTTGCAACTTCAAAACTGAAGGTGTATACTACCAGGAAAAGTTCTAGTTTGAGTGTGTGGAGTCAGACAGTTAAGGGTTTAATCAGTGTCCAAACATGAAGCAGGTCAAAAAGAGAGGTATGGTATGGATATGGTCCTCAAGAGATGTAAAGAAGGGGACAATGTTGAATTTCAGTGAATGTCTCTCTGGTTGTTACTTTGTGCTTATTTGGATTTTGTAATTAACATTCCCTAAGTGGAGTTACTTGGCTTTCACGTGCAGATGTGAACTTATGGAGTTGTAAATATAAGATGATCTGATTATTATTTTGTGTATTTCATTTTGTTTATATTCTGTGTTATTGGAAGTATTTATAATGTTGTTGTTGTTGTGGTTTATAACAATAATTAAGTAAATAGTATCTGATGACTTATGAAGGAAGAATGTGATTAAATAAGTGTGCCCTTCTTCCCACTTATTTCAGATAAGTAAACTGAGTCAAAAAAAGAGGAGCAGTATTGTACTGTGTTTTGCTTAATTTTTCTTCTTTTGCCGTTGTTTTCCTACATAATTACGTAATCAAACAATCCAAACAAATCAACAAAACAATTCAAGGCAGTACTTTCCTAAGCTACTTGGGAGAGCTAACCACAGCAATGTTCACATATGTTGATACTGGGTGTGTACTCTCCGTAGCAAGGCGTAGATTGAAAGTTTTTTTGGGAGGGGTTGTTAATAAATATTCATCTTTTCCCAGGGACCTTCTGAAACAGTTCACTACCATGGAGTTAATGCGCTGGGCCTCCTTGGTGGAGGATTATGGGAAAGAGCTGAGAGAGGGATCACCCAACAGCCCTGCAACAGATGTCTTCTCTTATACAGAGGAAGGGGAGAAAAGGTGGAAGGACCTGAAGAATAGAGTGGTCGAGCATGTAAGTCCAGAGCAGGAGCTTCTTACTTGTAGTTTGAACACACAACTGTGACACTTTATTAGACTTGTTTTAGTTTTGACAGTTTTCTGAGTGCTTTCTTAGTTTTAAACTAGTCAGTGAGTGACATGTTTTCCCCTCGTTTTTTACTAAAGTAAAGTAGTTGGATGGACCATTCAAAACCTTTTTTTTCTTATAATGATCAAGAGACTGAGTTCAATTTAAATAGATACAAGGACTAATCTCAAAAGGTTGATTCCCTTCATCTGGACGTAGCGTTTTCAGTGGGAGAAACATTTTGTCAGGCATCCAAGTGACTTCTTCAGTCTCAGCTGACTGCAGGTTTCCCCATCCTTATAAACACTGCATTTGCACAATGACTGAATTTAGCCCACTGAATGAACAATGGGCTGTGAGGTCAGTTCCTTGATCATTAATATGTAATAGGACTAAATGGAACACAATTTGACATACAATAGAAATACGATGGAGGCAACTGGGATAAAGATGACTCTGAAGCTTTATGCAGATTGAGTGGATAAACTGTCTGGCTCTTATATTTAGGTACATTGTGTGTGCACTGATAACAGTGATATGATTTTCATGTGTTTTCTGCTGTCCCCAGAACATCCGAATAATGGCCAAATATTACACGAGAATCACAATGAAAAGGATGGCTAACCTTCTTGACCTCTCTGTTGACGTAAGTAAAACAAATTAGTAATTTCTTGTAATCTGAAGGTCATTTTTATGCCAGATCATATGTTTGTCAATCTGTAGTTTTCGTTTTAAATAGCTAAATAACTCATTTAAATGTAGTTTTTGAGTGTAACTCGGAAATGCCGAGTTACAGTCAAAAACTATATAAATAAGAGGCACTAACCCAGGTCTCTCTCTCTCGTTAAATACTTTATCAGGAATCGGAGGAGTTCCTCTCCAGCCTAGTTGTAAACAAGACCATCTACGCCAAGGTTGACCGGCTGGCTGGCATCATCAACTTTCAGCGGCCCAAAGACCCCAATGACCTGCTCAACGACTGGTCACACAAACTCAACTCACTTATGTCTCTGGTCAACAAGACCACACATCTCATTGCCAAGGAGGAAATGATTCATAACCTGCAGTGAAACGAGAACAAAGTGCTTTATTTTATGTTTTGATTCATATTTTGTTTTTCCTTCTGTGGAAATGTTTTTGACTACACAGTATAATGGCAGCCTGTGAAAGCAATCTAATTCCGATGTGATAGAATTAGCAAAAAAAGTCTTCAACACACATAAACATGCAAACACTTATCCTTTGCATCTCACTCTGGACTGGATATTCAAAGTGTTACACATTGCCATTTGATGTAATATATACAGTAGTTTAGCCTCTGTTTCTTTATAAAAAACCTGGTTTTCAGTGTACATCTAGCAATGTAAACAATAAACTTCTGACATTTGGTTAACAGTTATATATGTAGGTGTTATTGTAGCCTGACTTACATTGATTCTATTATGACAAACCATGAAAACATGAGTGTATAGTAGGTGATAAAAGGATTAATGTGAAAAACACCAAGGGCGTACAGCGCATAAAATTCAATGAATAATATGTGCCGATGGTTTAATTACAATGGGTTATCCAGATTGCAGATCCCTCTCTTCACTTTGATTTTAATCTCCACGGGGCCCAAACTGAAATGTTTGACACATTCATACACCACATAAAAAGTTTTTTTCCACCAGCAGATATATTGACAAAGAAATTGTTGGCATCCAGTTGTGCACCAGTAAACACCACAGTAGGCGTTTTGAGTGGTAATAGCACAAAATCACAGGTAGAACTAATGACATTAAATGTGGCTCGGGATAATAAAATGTCAGGGGTACCATAACAATGAGCTAGCATGCATAATAGCAGAATACTGGAACTTCTTATTTGAATGGAAAACTGCTTTTAATCATAGCAATTACCTCTGTGCTTTACTTACTATGTGTATGTGCCCTCATTTCTTGGCTAACGAGTGCGGAAAATACAATTTTAACTAGCTCAATTATATTTTCCCTCTTTTTTTATGTCCACAATGTAATGTGGCAAGTCAACATAAAGATTCAAATGTTATTATTGTGGATATTTTCAATACATCACAGTTTAATCTTACACACACCACTTATTGTTGTGTGTGTGGTCATTTCGGTCATTTTTTTAATACGCTCTATGAAGCATATGGATTAATTTTGGACACCTCGAGCACTTGATTGGATTTATTAGAAACACCTCATCTGTGTCACGAAATCGGCTCATATCGTTGTACATCCCTGAGAGTTATAAAAGGCTTGACTGGATGGATGAGGAAAAAAACCTTTAGGTTAAGGGAAGATAACTGACATTCCTAAAATGTCATAAACTCAAAATGCTTTTTAGTTTTATACTAAATTTTTTCGTTTATTAAACATGATTTGATGCAGATTTCTTTTTTAAACCGTAATGCTACATTTCAGATTTTATATTTTCAGACATATAGGAGTCAATCCTACAGTTCTAGAACATTGTTTGTCCCACTCATGAATTTGAAAATATCTATAAGATATTAAAACATGTATTTGGGGGTTAATTACATCTATCCTGAGACAAAATGTAAACCTAGTTGTTGATAAAGTGATTCCAAAATTATTATTTAAAATATAAAATAACTCTTGAGAAACCCCTCCCCCAAAAGAAAATGTCATTTTTCTCTTCCAACGTTTTTATAACCAAATTGCATGTCAAATACAACAATTAAAATGTTATAAATGCACTTTTTTGTTTTCATTTTGTTGGCATGTGTGTTCTAATTGTTAAACAACTTTTTAAAACACCAACCTACTTTAAAGAAGAGTGATTGTATCCCAGATCATTTGTTCAACTATGCCCATTTAGCCTGGAAAAGGAAAAGATAAAGTAGTTAGAAGGCGACAAAAAAGAAGTAATATGAACAAGTCCTGTGATAACACTATGGATAGTCCAAAGGTCAGTTCTCTTTGGCAAATTTTGTATTTTTCCAATCTTTTCTGACTAGACTGTATCACTCTAACCAATGCAACACTGTTACCTGTATTACAAAAAGAAGATAAATTAATTTTGGTGTTTCCTTCCTTTTTAAAATATATATATTCACAATCATTCATGACTGTTGCAGTCTATTATGTTAATCAATTCAATATATACTCAATATGTATATAGATATATCTATATCTATATATGTGTGTGTGTGTGTGTGTGTAATAAACTTTCTAAATATATTAAAAGTATATAAAATATCATTATTATTATTATTAAATGAGTTCACAAGGGTTTATATGTGTGAACAGTGTATTTGAGGAAAGATAAATACTGAAATTAAATGAAAAAGTTGGGGAACGTAGATTTCAAAAGTTGCTTAAATGAATATAAATTAAGTCTTAAGAATGTATATTATATGCTATAAAATATGCTTTTTCATATTCCAGAGTATTGGTGTGAGCTGTACCAAGCATAGCACACAGCAACTTAAATGTCACATAAAAGTGTACTTTTGATACCTGAGGTGGACAAATCTATATTTTCGATGTTTTTTTATGTGTTTTTCTTAGAAACATAGCAGAGAATTATGAAATAAAAGACCAGTTTTAAAAAACGATTCCTAAATTGTGCTCTAACTGCAGAATGACCCGTAGACTAACTTTACTTGAATTTTAGTCCCACGTGTGTGCTTACAAGGAATAAAACTAACTACTATGACAAAAAGGATGCTTGTCATCACGGGCCATATAGACGCGCACGCAAACACACGTTTCGGTCCCCTCAACCTTCAGATCTGTACATCCCACTATGCTTTGCGATGACGGTCTGACAAGTGGATCCAAGATGGCGTAGAAAGTAAAGCTAGGTAAGTGTTGACTTCCCATTTTCAGCCCTTTCAGTTGTCTTTTTCATCTCAAAGGCACTGCCACGAAACCCCACCATAAATCATTAGGATAGTGGCGAATGCTTTGAGTTTATGCACGAATAACAACACGATGTCATACCAGTTATATGCGTCCAAACACCGTGGCAAAATCACAGGCCCGAACCCGTTTTGTTTCGGCGAACCTAGCTAGCTAGCCCGCTAACATTAACAAACCAGACAGCCATTCTTGTTGTGAGCTTCCCAGTTTGGTTCCAAGAAAGGCCGTGTTTTGGCTAGCAGGCTAACGCTAGCTACGCATACTCTATTTAGTGGCAACACTGTGTGCCCTGTGCAAAGGCGAGCGATAAGTTGACCAACACTTTGAGTGGGGACATTTTTTTTTGTTTTTTTGTTTTTTTGCAAGGCTTTGTGACGCTGCCGTCATCGCTCTTACTTGCAGCAGTCATGACAAGTTTGCTGGACAAACAATAGCTATAACTAACTACTGAAAGGCAGATCATGTCCACTCCAGTGTATTTGCTATTTAGTGTATGCACTCTTGCTGCCTCCTGCCAGTTAAGCTCAGGGAAATAAGTTTTTACAGCCGTATTTTGCACACGTTGCTGCTGACGATACTGTCAAGCCAAATAACGTTATCTGAGGACAACGGAGACAGTCGCGGTTGCTCTACAACTATTTTCCATTATAAATATCAACGTTTTCTTCCACTATATATTGTAATCGTGGAGTCCCACGACTGGACACCAAAAATAAGACAGCTGCCCACCCGCTGCATCCCGCCAAACTATTTTTCGTTGCACCAGTGAAGTGGCAAGCACTAATATTAGGTAACGGATATCCCCACAGTAACAAATAGGGCTGTGAATCGCTACATTGGTTTTTAATCTAACCCTACTTGATCGTAGCAAGCACTGTGTTAATATCAGTCATGCATATCTTTTGTTTTTTTGTTCTACAATTCTGTTGTTCATCTTCCCATAAGCCATCATTCTCTGGTCAAGCAACTTTTAACTCTCAACTACTTTTGGATGATTACATGTTTTTTCCTTAGTCTTAAGACTATTTTAATTATTATATTTGCAGAAAGTTGTTTTACAAATACAAACAGCTACTTTACATTTAAATCCCAGAAGTTATTTTAAGATTTTCTGACACTGTGGATAAACCATTTTTATGCAAAATGCTCTTGTGATGACGAGGTGTGGCAAAATTGGTTAGTTTCATGTCTGCATGATGACAAAAAAACTAGTTATACTAATCAAAAATGCATCTGTATTTTTTCTTTTTTTAAAGGAAGCGTTCACACCATGAGTTCACTTTTTGAAGATCAGCAGACCTATAATGTGTCATATTCCTAAATGAAAAGGCAAAGAATTAGCTGCTTATGGTCCCCTCCTTGCTTGGTTAGCTTATTTTTTTCTGACTCATGGAATATCTGTCCAGGCCAATGGTGATGATTGTGGTATTTTTAGCGTTAAAATTAATATAAGTGCAATGGCTGCATTATTTGCTTCACATATGCTTTTTGCGGCAGTGAAAAAAATCCTTCAAATACATTATTGTGTGTCATGTGTATTACCATGTACTGCACATAAGCTGAAAGACTTCTCTCTATGGTCCTAAGAGACATGTTGAGCCAGAGCAGCTATTACTAACGTAGCTGTATGTTAGTAGATGTTGAAGTGTCTCAAATGCTGTTACAGGGTTAACAGACTCCCCCACTGCACCCACCGCCTGTTGCATGATTGATTTTGATTTTAAAAATATTTTTTTAACAATGTGTGAAATGTCAAATCCTTTTGTTTAATGTCTTCATCGTGCGATGCAGGTATAAATTGCAATTTTACAGCTAGCATATAGTAATTTGGTGCCTCCTCTCTCTCTTTCAAGGACACCCTGTTCCAAATATGCCTAAAATTACTGTGCTGTAGGTGACAGCTTCCCTGTTCCTCTGAGGTAGTCAGAATCAAAATATAAATTCCATACTGTGGTGAGTGCTTGGATTGAAATTGAGCATCAGCGAACTGTTGAAACTCAGTTTGCTTTGCACATAGCTATAATAGGGGCTTTTAGTGTAGTATTTTTGTGACAAAAGCTCTTTATCTGCCTTCCTGAGATAAGTTGCAGTCAGTTCTGGTGTTGAAACCAGCATGGTTGGAAACCAGGCCAGAAGTTGCTAGGCTGTTATCCAAGGCTAAGCATTTGAGGCTTTGGCGTTTGACAGGAGTTCACAGTGTACCCTCCCTATCCTGGAAAAAAAAAGCCACTTTCTTGTTTCTTACATGTTGTTGTACAAGATATTAATTAGAAGTTGCTAGAAAAACTACTGGTAACAGCCCCCCCCCCCCCCCCCCCCCCACACACACACACACACACACTCCAAAAAACAAAAAAACAACACCCAGAACATGAGTACATTCATGGCTCAGTACATTTTCATTACAGCAGATGAAACTAAACAAAAAATATACTTTGAAACTTTGACCTTTTGTTCAAGTTTTACATACTGTGAAAAAAGGTTTAGTAAATGAAACTAATATGATTGCAACATATTTGTATGTATGTTTGTAAAAATATCGTGTTAACAATTAAGCGCTAGTGGTGCCACTTGAGTTTGAATATTTGTACAAAGCACAGTTGGTCTTTTTGTCCACACTGAGGAAACAGTGATTGTCACTAGATAAAAGCAATGTTGGTCTTTACATTCAGTGTGACCTTTAGGATTTGGAATTGATAATTGGTTTTGGATGGTTACCAAATTGTCTAGATCATTTGAATCATGTGTCTCTGAACCTATGAATTTCCGTTATCTGTACTATTATGTTTTCTCACAGTTAACACAGGGGCCTTTGTACTTCGGAATCACGTGAGGCTTTTTGAACTCCTTATTCTATACTATGTTTATATTTATTGATAATAAATCCACATTGATTTAGAAAATGTAGAAAACTTCATATTCCTATTTTTTTTTTCTCCAAAAGTTGATTAGGAATATACAAAGTGAAATGATCGTACCCCTAACCAGAACCTGTATTGGCAGTGATATTGTAATTTTATCAAGATCCATCCTTAGTGAGCCCCACAATGTGAACAGGGAAGTTGCAGATTCCAGCGGTAGAGTAAGTTAAATTAAAAACTCAGCGGGTTGTGTGAGTTATCAGATAAAGTACACGTATAATGCCTTACCTGCTTTCAAGGTGCACTGCTGTGCTTTTCCCAGTGGCTCTCAGCCTGGAATTTTTGTTCCAGGAATCTAAGTGTGTAGACATAAGTGCAAATTTCTCACAGTGGTTTTTGTCACGGGGCAATATTGAACTGAACACTGTACTGATGGGTTGAGGGCAAGTACCATTACACTCCAAGTGCCAAAATACGCAAGTCTCATCAGGACAGATTGTGATGAGGTTTTATCTGAAACATTGTAAAAATAAAAGTACCGCCTGCTAGAAATTCAACATAAAGGTTATATTGACTTTTCCTCTGCATACTGTCCAGCATGTCCACTATCTTGTCTCAGCAATGCCCCTTTATTCTGGATGATCAGTTATGCCCATTATGAGTCAGTTGACACCAGACAGCTGACTCCACTACTGACTTCAGAGCTTGATCATAAAGAAGAATGTCTCTTATATTGCTTAAGACCTCTCACATGACTACATCTTTCTCTGCTCTTTGCACATGTATTTCAATTTACACTGTGTAAGCACAGGCGGAGGTTGAGGTATGTTAGAAACACTCCAAGGAGTCTTATCCTCTGTTCTTGTTGATTTATGGCAAACATCAGTCACATGAGAACTTGACTCTTGCTTGTTGCCACTGTAAAATGACATTTTACTTTACTTACTTTAAAACAAAAACAAACTTGTTCCAAATCAAAAGCCACAATATATAATTTATTATTAAAGTGAACATAACATTTTTTTTTTTTTTTTTAAGTGTTCTTATTTTTGTGCTGTTTGTGTTTTATTTGTAGACGGTTTGTCCCTAAGTCATGGCGGACAGGAGAGCGGAGAAGTCATGTGAAGAAGCCAGTAGATCGTTAGCCAGGCGGGAGTACGAGGCGGCAGTCAGCCATAGCACGGATGCCCTGGTGGTCCTTGCACCCCAACCCCCATCCTCCAGCAACCCCATCCCGCTGAGCCCTCCATCTCTTGTCGCCGCCGCCGGACCCCTCCGCAGCCGTGCCCTGCTCTACCGAATTGCTGCCTTCTTGCAGCTGGTGAGGACACGGCTGATTTTTACAACTATTTAAAATCCCCCAAAATCACAATGTAGAGACAGAACTCATTAACAATAATAACGTGAAATATAAAACTATCATCTAATACTCATCTTGAAATTATTACATTACATTGAAATAACTGACCATTGTTCTTTGAGTCAACCTTTGTAAAATGAAGAGAAGATTAAAAATGAGAAAACAGAAGTTTCTTCCAGGGTACTGTTAGGTCATCTTTGCTGAAGACTAAAATTAGACCTGTTGCTTGAGGCTGAAGATTATGGAAAATACTTAAGTCTTATAAGTCTGATAATGTGAGGAAGTATCACCAAGTATTCTCATTTGTAAAGGTCATAAATTTTCTCCCCCATTTCTGCCAACAGAAAAATTATGATGAAGCAGATGAAGACTGCAAACATGGTGAGTGGCAACTCAAATTGTAAACAGTGCTGATACTGTAAGTTAGTGTAGTGTAATAGGTAATTTTGTACCCGTGGTAGAAGTTTCACCATGTCCTGACATGTTAATTTTGCATCTACTGTAAGTGTTATAGCTGAAAAACAGAAGAAAATAAATGTTTAGGTCAGCACTCAGGTGATGCCTGGGGTCAAATATAGTGTCCCAGTGTTGCCAAGTGAGTCGTTTACTGCAGTAAACCTGGGGGACTGCTGAAGCTTGCGTCATAGAAAAGTATATGGTACAATGTAGCCTCTTTCAGCCTGTATGAAAATACAAGCCCTGATAATCCTAAAATGTCATGTTTTCATTGAACTTTTCAGAAAATCAAATCAGTATCTTTCACTCTTTTTCTAGAGAGCAGGCATGCAGACTTATCACATACAGAACATTGAAAAATATCTAACTGACTGAACTGAATTTATTCTTTCTATACCCACTCCTCTTTCCTCTTCATCTTGTGATAGTCCTGGCAGAAGAAATTGCCAGGGGAGATGGTTCACTACAGGCGAACTTGCGCTCCATGCTGTTGGATGGCAGCCTGCAGGAGGTGGCCAGCATCCTGTCTAAAGCCTTGTATGGAGAGCCAATGGTATGATTAATGTACAATCTATAAATCGCATTCAAAAGTACTGTCAGACTACACATTGGCAGCTGGAAGGGTATTTAAAGTGCAGTGCCTACCATTGCCAATGTTCTACAGTTTTAAAATAAAATTATTATTATTAATAATAATAATAATAATTCAGGCAATGTTTTTATTATGATTTTTGAAGCAGCTGTCAAAAGTTAGATGGTTTTGGTTTTCACTGGCCATTGTTAGATCATACATTGTTTAATTTTTTTTCTCAACAAATTACATGTATGTTAGTACAGATTTTAAACTTGAATATTCATTTAGATCTGATGTGGGGTTTTAAATGTTACCCTATATTTTGGATTAGAAATGTAATAGGCACTTTCTATGTATAATGAAATTCTGAGGAGTTCTTGGTCCATATAGAGCAGTGTTAAGCAGAAAGGCAGTTAAACTGTAAAATCACACAATATTACAAAGATGAAATAAAGATCAATGAAATATTTTGCTCATTATGGATATTAAAACCTTTTGGGTGAAAAATAGACAAAAATGCACTTCTACTCACCACTTATTTAGCAAATATTTTCTGAGACCTTAAACATTCAGGAAACTCTTCATATAGCGGTGGATAAAGTCACTACCAGGAAGTGCAAATAAGCTATGAATCAAACAAGAGTTTTATTTGTCAAATAATTCACTAAGAAAGTGAATCACTAAGTACCCTAGCTGTAAGGAAGCCATAAATGCATGAGCCAAAGGCTTTTTTGCGTTTTTCGATACTAAAATTTGTTACTTGTTGCCAGCAAACTCCAGGTTACATCGCACATACATTTCACATTCCACTGATCTAATATGGAAACCTTTGTAGTGCATACTGTAATGATGATGAAGATCAATTTTGCATGTTATTGTTTAAAAATGACTACTAATAAAAAGGACTAAAGTAGTTGTTTTCTTTCTCAACAGAATGGTATTGTTGCAAAAGACCTGAGCAGATTAAAAATGCTCTTCTCTGAAATAGAGGTACGTGCCTATTGTTTGTCATGCTCCTTTGTTCCAGTCATGTGGTGTTTGGTTTTACAGGGAATTCTTCAATGCTTGTAGATGGAAATAATTAAGATTTGGTTATAGCCAAAGTATCTGTTCTTTATTTGTTCCCGTGCAATATGTTTAATGCCTAAGCTGATTGCATGGAGCTCGAGCTGTTTTTACACATGAACAGAGGATAACCTCAGGAAAGTCAGATTGGAACATTGTCCAAAGTTGCCAATGCAAATGTGCACCTCCATTGGGTAATGCCTGGAAAAGTTAAGGGCATGCATGTATCTCAAGTTACTAGTTGACATATTAGAAATAATCTACGCACCACCTCCAAGCTCCTCATTCTGTCCCCCTCTCTGTCAGGCTGTAAAAGGAGAGATGGCACCAGAATACACAGATGACCAGGATGAAGGTAAGCAAATGTGTACCATGACAAAAAAAAATCACATTAATGTTGTTTTGTTTTTTCCCCTCTGCTTATCTTGACTGGTGGTGCAATCTGATTATAAGCTTCTGGCTGAAACGGACCTGTGTGTCACTGTAAATGCCTGAGTGTGTTTTTAAGGATGAAAATACTGTATGGAAAATATGAACGCACATCTTCATTTAGATTATGAAATTCCAGCTCAGATTATGCTTGAGTTTAAAGGCAGATCTTCTTCACAGTTTTAAGTATTTAGGCTTTGATTTGTAGCTGTCCGTCTCTCTCATACATACTGAAGGACAACAGACAAGCTTAAAAAAAAAGAACTGACAGTGTTTAAAATTAAACATAAATGTCTCTTAATAGAAGACCAGCTTGTTTGTAAAAATTGAAAATTTTAAAAGCTAAGCTGCAACAGCCAACAAGGCGATGTCCAGCAGTAGCAACAATCCCAGCATAGTTTCTCTAGAAATTGTATAATCTAGTTAGCATTAATGGTTACACTTTTCTCAGTCTTACATTGACCACCCTGCTCATATATTGACAGAGGTCCAAGATGGCTGGCGGTTCCGACCACCTCCAAGAGGAGTCACGAGCAGTGAGGAGTACACCCTTTGTAAAAGGTAATACAAATTGTGTGGTTATTTGTAAGAAGAAGGAATATCTGTAAATTTGTATATCTTTTGATGTGTTACTGGGGTTATAAAAGCAATTTATGATTGGTAGGGCATAAATGGGAAGAAAAAGTACTGACTATTAGTTACTAAATAGTGGAAACGAGGTGGGATTATATAAGCGTATGCTTCTTCCTACTCCTTTTTGAGCGTCAGTTGTAAGTTATTTATAATTATTACTGTTTTGTTCTACTTTTGTTTTGCTTTCTTTTTTCTCTTTATTGTTATACTATTTTAACATGTTCAAAATAAAGATACAGTACAAATACAAATGTATCTCACACTAAATGTTGCAAGGAAAAATATGCCATGACTTACGCTTATGTTTATGCAACTAACGGGCATTTGATGTCATCACACTGAGACTTCAGAATTTGTGATTGTAGTTAGTTCTGTGAATTTTCATTTTCATTTTCATTTTTGAACTCTTTACACCAAAGGGGTCTCCTTTACACACAATAATATATTATTAGATTTTTGTGGTTGATAATGGTTTGTATAAAATTAACCAACATTGAAGTACAGGAGGGGTGGGATGAGATGGCATGTGCATTTTTGAGTCTGCACGACTTAAAAGGTAGAGGAGATGGGCACATGAAATTTTTAACTACATTGTGTCACAGTCAATGTACCAACTATTTTTAAATGTTATACTTTTAAACAACCAGCATCACAAAACACGACGAGAAAGCATAATATAAATTAGGAACAAGAACCGTTGAGTATTCTGAAACATTTTATGAAGTAAAACAGTTGCTTGAACTAACATGGAACCACCTGAGCATACTTTTTATTTCCCTTTAGGTACTTGGAGCAGGGCCTGTGTCGGTATGGGGCCCAGTGTACATCAGCTCATTCGCAGGAGGAGCTTATGGAGTGGCAGAAGCGCTATGCTTCACGCCTCATCCGCCTCAAACAACAGCAGGAGAGTAAACATTTCACCGAAAACTACATGGAGACCTTAATAGAGAAGTGGATGAACTCCCTTTCTCCAGAGAAAGTGGTAAGTGACATTGTAGTTCATGCAAACTCAAAAGTGGCACAGTGAGATAAAAGTGAAAACACTGTGCGAACATGTATGTGTTCACTGCTATTTGAAACCATTCTAACATGTGTTCTGATTAAAAGCCTCTGCAATTTCTATATTATATCTACTATATAAATCTCTCAAATTTACTACACATTTCCAGCATAGGTCCTTATTTACATATGCATCCACACAGAAGCTTTGAATATCCTAAAGGAGGTTTTTTGTTTTGTTTTGGTTTGGTTTTTTTGCCCCCATAGGGTATAAGCACAGCTATTAACAGATATGTGACCCTCTAGTTCACTTCTTAAGTCTGTTTTATTACGGAAAACACTGAAATACTTCCACTACATTTAAGATATTTTAGAAGAACAATGCATCAAAGATTATGTGGAGTGTTGTTCAGTGTTGAGCACATACTCACAAGCCTTTAATATTATTTGGCACTCTGTATCTAGCTCTTAATTAATGTGTGCTTACGGTCACGGATACCTAACTTTTGCGTTCATTAATATTTGATGCGTAAATTAACTTGGCTTGCAAAAATATTGGCTAACCGTTGACCTGTAAATGGTTTATGAATAAATAAGCTGTGATGGTATGTAACTAACCATGGTATTTTATTTCTTCTAGCTAAGTGACTGTTTAGAAGGAGTGAATGTAGAGACCACCTCTAGCCTCTCTGTCACCGTCACCACCAAAAAATCCTCCCACTCCTGGGTCTTCTCCTTGTTGTGCAAGGTAGGATGAAGCATTGAGTGTTGTCTGACCTGATCATTTGTCATTGTGGAGGAACATGAGGGCTGTATGTGGTGATGTGTTAAGCACAATGTTAAGTTGCATTTTGTTTATTTATCAACATTAATTCATTTTCAGCTAATGTGACAGTTCTTCCACCATTTGATGTCATTAACAGTTGCACTGGTTACTCTCTGCTCTTTTTCACTCTGTGTGTGTTTAAAAGGACAAAAGAATCACGTTGTGTTGTTACAATTATCCCAAAACCCATAGTCTGTGCTCCTTGGATACTTGGTATATTAACCATCTGTTAATTTTGTGAAGGTCCTGATTATCTTCCCATTGCTCTGTACAGCCGCCTAGAAAGCTGTATCGGATTGCTCTCCTCTATGATGCCCACCGACCACACTTCTTCATCACAGGCGTGTCAGCTGGAGAGCGGCTCCAAGGTGTTCCCAAAAGCTGCCAAGAGTGGACTCCAGGGGAGGAGACAGCAGGTGGGTCATAACTTTTTCTGCATGTTATGGTCAAACACGAGACATCAGGGGATTTTTATTTTCAAATGTATTTTTCCAGCTTCATAAGGTTTCTGATTCCATTTTGTCTGTATAAATTATATGTGTCACACTTGCATGTTTCATATAATCAAAAAATGTTAATGTTAGACAAGGATAACCCAAGTAAATACAAAATGCTGATTTTTTTTTCTTTTCTTTTTAAATGATGATTTTAATTATTTTAAATGAGGATTTCAATTATTAAGGTAAAAATGGCCAACCAAACTCACCTGGTCCTGTGTGGAAAAGTTCCAAGGCAAAAATCACTGCTGACCAAACACCCCCCCCCCCCCCCCCCCATCATTGCGTTTTTTTTCCCACTCCCTCCTCTCACCAAACCACCAATATAATTTCCTCAGTCGCCTCTTCCCCCTCCTCTACTACCAGTTGCTCCATCTATGACTTTCCAACAGTCTCGACTCATGTCGACTGAATCCAGGGAAAAGGGCAAAAAAACCGATGTTGTGGGTTTTTTTTATTTTTTTTTCTCCTGTTGTTTTTAAAAAATATATTTTCCCCATTGACGTGTTTCAAAAATGCTGCTTTTAATTTTCGTGAACGATGCAGTCTCATGAATCGCCAAGTGACACCACTGACCAGCCATTCAGTGGCATGCAGACTTTTGACATCACATTTTTGGATTGTCTTGGATAAATCCAATCTTGGCTATTAGGTGAGAAGTTAGTGCAGGGGGATCCCTTAGTGGTTTTATGGTGATTGTTCTGCAGACGCATAAATTATAGTCTTCAAGACAGATAGTCCAGTGTCTCCAGTGGTGTGCAGCTACAGATACCGTGGTGTGCAGCTCAACAGTAAGTTGGACTGGAAGAGCTACATGGAGGCAGTGTCCAGTAATCAGGGACAAAGATGGCTTTATTCCCTAAAGATGCTAAGGGCATTCAACATCTGCCAGCCCTTCCTGCGCAGTATCTACTCTACAGTGGTGGCCAGTGCTCTGTTTTTTTGATGCGGTCTGCTGGGGAGCACAGTTGACAAACTTATAACGAAGGGTGACTCTATGGTTGGGTGTAAACTTTAGGCAGTCCAGCAAGTCTGAGCACCTCAGGAGGTCCTTTATCCTCCTGAGACCCAGGATAGCTGGGTGAAGCTGCTATGGGTGATAGCTGCTATGAAGCAGTTTGATGCATAATGATGATATGATTTTTATCCATGTTTGCATATTCGCACATTACTTATTGACTGTTTTATTTGTATAATGTCAACTTTTAGGAATTATTACTATTGTTTTGCTGTTTATGATTTGTGGTCTTATGGCTGTGTTGAAGCTGCCATGGCAATGTAATTTCTTGTAAAGGATTAATGAAGGATCTTTGAGTGGGCCAGAATTCCTCCAGTGTGATGTAAAAGACTCATTTGCAGTTACCGCAAGTTGATTGCCAACAGCCAGTTATTAGCTTTAGATCCCAATTACTTTTCCACATAGTCATTAATTGCATTTTTTTTGGATGCAATACAAAATTTGTTTAGTCTGAAACTTCTGACAAATATGCAAAAATAGAAGGATAAGGAAGGGGGCAAATACTAGCACTGTACATACATTAGTCAATGCCTTGTGTGACAGAGCTACCACAAGACTTTCATATTATATAAACTTATTAGTCCTTTTATAGGTATTGACAAGCTTAAACATGGAGAAGTCCAAAAAGTTTCATTTAGATTTTCTAATATTTCAAAACTTCTAAATTAACAAGCAAAAATCATTTCATTTATCTTTGTTTATTTTTATTGACTTCTAAACTTGAATATGCCAAACTGTCTGTTCTTTTAATTATTGTGGTTTAGTAACAGTGCAAATGGACAAATAGTGCAGTTCTTAATCAGAAGAGTACATGTACAAGAAATTGTAAACATAGTTCCCAGCATTGCTAAGGGGGAAAATTCCATTAGCTGACTAGCCAGGTTGCACCCCTAGGTCTGTATGGCTCTGATGAGTTGTTTTTTGTGTTTGTTTGTTGTTGTTTTTTTTCATAGACCAGAGACTTGCTAGCTGACAACCTCGGGTAAAATTGTGTGTATTGTGTGGGGGATATCTTTGACAATGAAGATTCAAATCTTCAAATTATTCTAAAAGTCTGGTTGTTCTTGTTAGCGTGATCACTTTGCTATGTTTGTGTACTCCTAGGCAACTTTTACCATGCTGTTCTACTTATGTAGTTGTTGTGGGGGCTTTGACCTCCAAAAATATCTATATTTTAAAACATTGGTAGAGAGTGTATATCAGTGATGCATAAATATGTATTCCTTGTGTTAAATTAATTAATATTCTATTGTATATATTACATTTATGTGGTTAGCTCTTTCTTTTCACAGCACAGTGGAGTGCTAGTTCAAATGTACTTAAAAGTTTGCTCTTCTCACAGTGGCAGCAGACAATGGCCTGGACCACTGTGTCTACAAGGTCGCAGTGGGTTTCAGCACAGAGATCTTTGGTACCTTCCGACAGACCATTGTTTTTGACTTTGGTTCAGAACCTGTGCTAATGCAGCGGATCATGGTGGATGCTGCCTCTATTGAAGGTATGCTTTAAAACGAGCATTAATGCATAGAAAAGTCTGTTGCCTCTTATTAGTGTGCATATCTGATAAAGTTTTGTGTTTCAAGATGATATTTGGATAAAAATTTCCAGGTTTTTTTTTTTTTTTTTTTTTTTTTTTAAGTTGCAAAAAAGTAGCAATTAATGCTTTGACCCATTTTGCTGTTCTTTGTTCTCTAGACTTGGAGCACCTGTTGGCAGCCAGACAGCAACTCTTGATGACTGCGAAACGCTGGGACTCATCCTGTAAAACCATTGTTGAATTCAGTCCCAATGAGACGATGGCTGAACTGGAGCGCAGCCTCCTTTCCCGCTATCAGATACCTCTATCAGCTGACCAGCTCTTCACCCAGTCAGTCCTTGACAAGACTCTGACCAAAGACAACTACCAGGCCCGACTGCACGATCTGCTCTACATAGAAGAGATTGCACAGTACAAAGAAGTTAGCAAGTGAGTACATACATATTGAAGGTTTCTTAATTCTGCTGTACAGTGCAAATAAAAAACATTTATATGAAATTTGAGCATAAAACTTTGATTGGAAAGTTTATTTTACACATGAATAAAATCAAATGCGACACAGTATCTAAAAGTACAGAACAGTAAGTTTTATACCATATTATGCACTAATGTTCCCATATATATTACACGTGCGCTGCCTAAATGTACAAAATATATTAAAAAGAAATGTATGTACCAATATAGATTCTTTTTTCCCAATTCTGAGCATTATCAAGTCTTTTGCTATTAAATGGCAAACCACCACAAGGTGTCAGACTTAACCTTAACTTTATGCTTGCTCTATGCATGTGTGAGAGGGAGGGTGTGTTTCTCACAGACAGCTTTACTAAAAGTGCTAGTGCTGTTTAATAACGGCTTTGAGGTAGCTGAAAAGAAGCTGGTTTACCCTTCGTTTGCCAGCTGAAATAAGCACACTGCTGGTAAGTTGAAACACAGTGTAAACCCTCATTCAGTGAAACAAGTACAGTAGACCATCCATAGCACACAGGACATAATAGCCATTTAAAACACTGAGTTTCAAGACTGTGTCGTTTGAATAGTGGGTGCCTTTCTGTTGTTATGGCTCATATTCAAAGGGCTTTTAATCTCCAGTATTTTCAAACTCTATATGAATAATCTCTTTGAAGTAATCAGTTTTTTTGCCAGGTTCACATGCTTGGGTCATTCAGTTTTATCTGGAGAAATTTCTTCAGTTTTGAGAGAGGCACATTCCTTTTACCTGGGAGGCAAAAGACATCAGCTGATTATCTAAAAATAAAAATTGAGCAAGTAGAACCAGTGCAGAGTTTTTGTTCGGTTTGATTATCCAGCAAAATCACTAATGTAAAATCAAAAAAATAACCTTCTAAAACTCCGTTTGGTTTTGTAACATCTAGAGATGGACCGATCCGATATTACGTATCGGTATCGGTCCGATACTGACCCAAATTACTGGATCGGATATCGGCGAGAAATAAAAAATGTAATCCGATCCATTAAATATCAAAAAAGCACCTCACAAAACTTGCGACGCGGCGTAACTCGGCTCATAACCGCAGCACTAGCAGCAGTGTGCATCACGTGATAGAGCGGCTGTGTGTATTTGTAGCCTTGCTAGCAAACCAGCATTTCATCTATGAGGAAGTTTTCCCAGAGAGAAGTAAAGCAAGTGTGTAAGTTCATCTCTGAATGTCTGTAAAGCGTTCCCACGTTAAGCTTAACAACCATACCTGGAGCGACTGCCTTCTCTCTCTCTCTCTCTCTCTCTCTCTCTCTCTCTCTCTCTTTCTCTCTCTCTCTCTCTCTCTCTCTCTCTCTCTCTCTCTCTCTCTCTCTCTCTCTCTCTCTCTCTCTCTCTCTCTCTCTCTCTCTCTCTCTCTCTCTCTCTCTCTCTCTCTCTCTCTCTCTCCCTCCCTCCTGCTGCTTCAATCGTGAAACTGCTTAATGATCAGCTGATCGGCTTTTCTGTCGCGAGTCCGTCTCTCTTCTTAGTTTTTGGCCCACTTCTCACCAGAAAGAGGAAACCAGCGGCTGAACAACAGCAGCACGTTTAAGCTTGATAAGCTGTTGTTAGAATTTATTTAATATTACTTTCTAGACCAGGATCGTTTTCTACGCAGCTGACGGCTGGTAACTGTGCAGGGGCGGATCTAGCAAAGTTTAGCCAGGGGGGCCGATAGGGCATGAACAGGGAAAAGGGGGCACAAAGACATACTTTTCTTTCTTATTCTCATTTAAAATGTCTAGTTTTTAATAAATAATTATCTGACTCTTACACCCAAAGTTTTAATCTTGTGTAAAATATATAGAAGTCCATTACTGTATATAGTAACTGTTAAGTCTAATATACCCTAGTAAGCTATACTACTTTTTCCTTTGGGAAGATACCATCTGTGCAGTCTGCAATTCTGTTGAAGAAAGATGTTGAATATATTTAATTATTCTTGGAAAAAAAAAAAAATTTTTGTGCATTTTCCCCCTGTATCAAATTAAATTTGATTACATCGATTAAGCATCATGAGGTGGAGGGTGGTTCCCTAATTTTTTTTTTTTTTGCTGGGAGTTTGCAACCCTATTAGTTAGGTTGCTTAAAATTTCTTCTAAGTACTTACTTACTTAAATACCAGAATAGGGAGGATGGAGCAGGTTTAACTTTATTAGATTGATCAGTGTTGCTGAACTATGACATATTTTGGACGCAGTGTATTTTTTACATACAGGTATAACAGAATAGCTTTAGTGTTGTTATTTATTTAAACTTGAGTATAAACTTATACAAAATGCAGCAAGATATTAAAAAAACGTTTTGTTGATTAAAAAACACACTATATCGGATTCATATCGGTATCGGCAGATATCCAAATTTGTGATATCGGTATCGGTATCGGACATAAAAAAGTGGTATCGTGCCATCTCTAGTAACATCACTGGTTTGCTAATACTCTATGTGTCAGTCATCTGTCACAAGTTCATCACATAATATTAGTTCTTGTTTCATCATGTCAGAGAGTCACTCATAAACAATCCAGAACTCAACCTTTTTTCTTTTTTTTTCTTTTTCCCAAAAGACCTTGAATTTCAATAAACATGTGCATGGATACATTTTGTGCCAATGGTTTTTTTCTTTCAAGAACCTTCTTGAATGTTTTTTGGTGATGTATTTAGTTGGCCTTGTACTCTGATGTTTTAGATGGTTTTAAACATCACATAATTATGTGAAGATATTGCAAAATGCTCTGTATTCATAAAACAAAACAGGCGAAACAAAACAGTTCCGGTTTTGTTTTCTCTAAATGTTAAATTCACCACAGCATTCATTATGACAATGATATATTTTATTAATATATTTTTCAGTATAATGGCTTTTGTCATTTTTGGGGGTTTATTTTGTTTTTGCTTTTTAAATGGACTATTCAGGATAAAAGTTTGCAACTCATGTCTATGTTTGTCCCACAGGTTTAACATCAAGGTGAACCTGCAGCTCGTCACTAGCTTTATGCTGACTGGCATTTCTGTTGGAGCAAAGTATGCTCAGAATGGACAGCTTTTTGCACGTTTCAAACTCAATGAAACACTTTCTGAGGTAAGTTGTCTAACTCTAATTTCAGCTACCATACTGCTTTCCACCTTGTTTTTTTGCTGTTTCACTCTTAGTACTACTTAGTGGCACTATATACCAAGAACATCTGTAAGCTAGCTATCTTGAACAGTGATTTCTGTTTTGAACACCAGGACACACTGGCTGGGCGGCTAGTGATGACCAAGGTAAATTCAGTTCTGCTGCTACCTTTGGGCCGTGAAGCGATCAACAGCCAGCCGCCTCCTGGAGTTAAAGAGCGTGTTTATGAGGCTGTGATTGAGGAGAAGACTAAGGATTACATCTTCCTAAGGATCTGCAAGCACTGCTGTGAGGAACTCGGGCTGCAGCCTGACAGAGAACTACAGGTATGGTGAACCACACTTCATGTGCTTAGACATGTGGCATCATCTACATTAAATAAGGTTTGGTGAGGGCTGGTAAATGCTCTCTTATAAAGCATACTTTTTCCCCACATGCAGCCTGAGAACATCATTCTTGTCATGTGGATTTTCTAACCTTGAAAATTTGAATGAAAGGTTTACTGCTTAATTATCGTTTTCGCAAATGATTTTAGAGGTTTCAAGGAAAAATGTGTCTGTGTTGTGCATCCATGTCAACACTGATAGAATTGTTTTGGAAATTTATTTTTGCAATAATGCTATCTTCACCAGCCTCAGCTTGTTAGTTTGCTTGTTCCCCCCAAGCCTGAATGTCGTCAGGGGAAACAAGACACTGTGTTAATGGTTATCAAAACAACTCCTCATTCTATCACTGTGGGAGCATAATCTTCTTTTTTTCTGCATATGCTTCTCCTGCCTTCTTATGTGCTACAATTCCATTACACTGTCTCCTCTGTGGGTTCTTATTCCATACAGCCTTTGAGCTCTTGAATGTCTCTGACTTTCTGTACTCTTGTACTCATTGTTTATTTCATGCTTAAGCTTTCATGCTGTTTTTGTAAATGGTTTTAGATGTTTTCATTTGACTAATAAAAAGTGGATATATAGTGCAGCGCAAGCATGTCTTTTCAGACTGTTAATTAGACTTGCTCAGTCATAAGTGTTGCAGGTGGCTTTCTTCCAAGGTTTAGCAATTTTTGAGAAGATTAAGAGAATGGGATGCAGCGAATTTTTATTAAAATCTTTTAATGAATGGACAAGAATATCCAGCTCCATAGCAACTGCACAGCTTGTGGGCTTGATTTGTTGGTTTAGATGGTCATTTTATCTGAGCACTTGTGTATATTAATATTTAAAATGTTCTCACAGATGTAGACTTTGCAATGTGATGCAATTCATTGCTTGCATAAAATAAATTATTTTAGTAAAAAAAAAAGTAAATTCACATCATGAAAGAGAATCGTGAGCACAAGCTTTAAACCAAAAGATGCACACAAATACCTTAATGAACGAATTAATGGAATTATCTTTATTTTTGTTTTAAAATTTTGTATGATTTCTTGGCATGGATGGATATAGACAATTGTGTTGATAAACAAGCTCTGTGTGTTGTGTCTGCCAGGTGGAGCTCCAGTTCCAGCTGAACAGACTGCCACTCTGTGAGATGCATTATGCCCTGGATCGCATCAAAGATAATACTATCCTTTTCCCTGATGTTAGCCTTGTCCCTACTATCCCCTGGAGTCCCAACAGGTGTGTACTCCACCATGTACACAATGTCACACACATAAGAACACACTTGATGTATTCATTTTTATGATAATGCATTGATTGTTAGGGCACTAAAATTAAATCAGTGGGAACTCAGAGACACAAAAGTTACATATAAATAATAAATAATTGGGATCAAAGGAAATTTTACTTTGCACACATGGCAGGCTGCTTTATGTTGCTTTTATACTGAGGATATGACTGGCAGATATTTGATCTAGTAAAGGCTGCATCTACTTTAATGTTGTTTAAAAGTGAGGGAAGATATTTGCATGCAGCTTTTGCATTCAGATGCAACTAATCCTAAACACATTTATTATAACTCTTTTAATACGTCCACATCCTTATAGTTTGACAGATACTCTCACAGAGGGGTCACCACACCAAATCAAAAGTTAAATGAAGACTTCTCCTACTTTTAGCAATTTGGAAATGCTCACAGCTGCCTAAGCTTTAAATTTCTCTGGTGACAGGTGAGGGAAGTGAGACGGTAATCTTTATTGACAAGAGCAAAAGTCAAATATAATCCCTGTGGTTGTCTTATCTGAGCTCCATAATAGGATTCGTGTGGATTTTTGTTTTAATTGGAATTTGGATAAACGTGGGTTTTTGATTAAAGAAGGAGCAAGAGGTGAATTTGGCTTTAGTTTAAAAGCACGCTTTCTTTATGGCAGGTATTTGTGTTTTAACATCAGCTCCATGGTGCAAACATTTGCGTAAACTTTGGAATTACCAGGATTTTTGCATTGATTACTCAAACGTATGGCCTGACGTTTATGCGAGTCCCATTATAGACTGTCACAATCTGGCTTAACTAATAACTAACAGTAATTTAGAATTTAGAAGTCTCTGTACTAATGAGTTCATTAAGCACTACTTGCAGCCAGGCATTTAAGTTAACGAGCTCATATTAGACGTTGATGTGTTGATGTGGCAGCTCTTTCCTTATTTAAGGAAGTCATCGTATGAACTTTGCTGAAGTCTACTATATTCAAAAAGATTTATTGGTGTGAGCCATGCCTTCAAGAAAAACAACTTTCAAAGAAACTTCACAGGATGCTATGGCATGATCAAAGTGTTCAATCAAGATGAAACTATAACAGTTTATTTCTGAGTAGTTATTAAAAACATCTAATGGAGGTGCCAGAGGAGGTTCTGCAAGTCGGATAGTTTAAGGCTTCACTCAGTCAGTTACTTACAGGGATTACTTGGTGTATTCATTTTAGATTTTGATACATACAACTGTGTATTATTAGTTTAGACAAATTGTTTTTTGGTTGTTGTTTTTGTTAAATTAATTTAATAGAAACTTAGACATTTTATGCATAATCTGTTCAGAAATTCATTCAAGTAAAGTGGTTCAGATTCCTATCTTTTAACTCAAAGTGTCGATAAACCCATAATAGTGTATTGGTGGTGCATTTAAACCTGATTTTTTTTTTTTGTTTTTTTTTTTTTTTGTTTTGTTTTTTGCGCATCTTACCCTAACCTCTTGCTAACTTTAGTTAGTTTTGGTAAGAGTTTATAGGACTAAATGCAGACTTTGGTGTGTAGTAAAGGTTGGGTGATATCTAAAATTTTTCCAACCGACATTCATCAGTCCAATAAATGACGATAGGCAATAAATTTACGGATGTGAAGCAAAAAGAGCCGTCAGGAGCTAAAATTAAACTTTAGACTAAAACGTTAGGACAGGCTTTTCCCCGCAGAACGCCGTGTAATAAATACTCAAAGAAAACAGCAGCCGCTACAACTTATGTCTAAAAACGTATAGTTTCATGCATCGGTTAAAACACTCGACTCCAGGTACACGACGCCCAGCTGGAAACACTTCACGTAAGTCGAGCTGCCCGCGATTCACAGAATTTACAGAAAATGTTACATTTTTGTGATTTGTATCGTTATCGGGA
The DNA here is from genome assembly GCF_963576455.1 of Neolamprologus multifasciatus. Classification (NCBI taxonomy): domain Eukaryota; kingdom Metazoa; phylum Chordata; class Actinopteri; order Cichliformes; family Cichlidae; genus Neolamprologus; species Neolamprologus multifasciatus. Next base: position 13,782,172 of record NC_140444.1, read on the forward strand.
CGATAGATGTCTTATATCAGGATATGAGATTTTGGTCATATCGCACAGCCCTAGGAATAGGCCATCCCTAGAACTATTCCCACAAAGTTGGAAGCATGAAATTATCCAAAATGTCTTTGTATTCTTGAAGCATAAGGACTTTTACTGGAACTATTGGAGTTAAGCCCGATTCCTGATAACAACTCCACATCATAAACCACCCTCCACCAGATTTTACACTTGGCGAAGTGCGATCAGACAAGTACTGTTCTTCTGGCAACCGCCAAACCCAGACCCGTTTACTAGATTACCAGACGTCGAGTGTGATTCTTCACTCCAGACAATGTCTTCACTTCTCTAGAGTCCGATGGCGCTGTGTTTTATACCACCACATCAAAACTTTGCTTTGTGCTTGATTATTTTAGGGTCGCTGCTGATCAGCCATTCCATGAAGCTCTCTGCACACTTGAGCTTAAGAACCAAATCAAAGAATGTCAGTGAAAGAGCCTTGACTTGGTCTTAAAATTTCTTTCCATTACAAATTGCTTACCTTTAATAAGTCAGATGTTTTGATTTATAATAAATGGTCTGCTTTGACTGTCAGCGATTGGCATGTCCTAATTATTTATATCAAGGTAAGGTATGAAGGAAACAAAACAACATGCTTGTATAGAAAGTCTTGTTGGGATTCAAGAGTTGAAGCTGTTTGTAACTTGTAGAATATTCCTTAATTTTATGCATCCCTTTTTGTTATGCACACACTTGTGCAAATGCTGAGATTGCTCTCATTCCCCCAATTACAGCATCTCTCAGCTGGAGTTCAATCAATTGACTCTGGGGAATTCACAGCTTTAGACGATGCAGTCACCATAATGATGATAGTGATACATGGAGACATGCACGCATGCTACATTTACAGTAATTCACAAGTATCAAATCAGATGTGAATCATTTTCTCCTACCTTTCTGTCTTGTTTAGCACACAAATTACAACTGCTTAGTTGTGAATATTTACTGGTCATCCTAAAACTACATGGAATTTGAAAAGTTATGTTTTTTTCACATTTATAGAAATGCATTCAGACACGTTCCGTACCATATTTCCTCTGGAGAGCTAGTTTCATGCAGTTGTGAAACTTGCATGATATATGACTTAATTTGACCTGGCCATCAGACACATTAGCATGTCTTAGTTTGTCTGATACTGTAAATGTCTAATGAGTCAACTTCATAACCCAACACAAATTGATCAAAAAGAGAAATGTGCAGGGTGTTTAGTTTTTCCTTTTTAAAGTTGTAACTGTCCTCCTGAGACCCAGCCTATTCATTATGTCCTCTGTAGTGGACAAAAACAGTTAAACTGAAAGATGCTACTTTTTTTTTCCTCCCTCCATTCTCAGTAGGATATGGGCAAACATTGGGTCACCTGCACATAACAACTATATGAGGTTTTATTATATCCCATTCTTAATCCATAGATATTAGCATGGAATTTATCTCCATTTGCAGCAATAACCGCTTCGACTCTTCTGAGTTGGCTCTCAAAATTTTGGAATTTGTCTGTGTGAATTATTGACCATTCATCCAGAAACCCCTTTGTGAAGTCAGACACTAATGCTTGACAAGAAGCCTGGGCTCACAACTTTGTTCCTAGTTTACCCTAACAGTGTTTGGTACGGTTGAGTTCTGCACTTTTTGCAAGTCAGTCAAGTTCTTTCACACCAGACTGGTCTAACCGTGTCTTATGGACCTTAATTTGTGCACTAGGGCACAGTCATGCTGAAACAGAAAAGACCCTTCAATAAAATGAATCATTATCAATTCCCTTCACTGGAACTGATGGGCCCTCTCTGCCAAACTTTATAGTTTGGTGAAGGTGATGTGGAGATAACAGTCCCAGACTTGTTTGGCAGACTGCTAGCTGAAGTTGCGACCGAGTGCTTTACACTTTTCGGTGCTTGGTATTGTTCTTGGTGATGTAAGACTTGAATGCAGCTGCTTGTCCATGAAAATATCATGAAGGTTCTGGTATCCAGTTACAATACCACACTCAAAATTCATTGTGCTCTTTGGAATGACCCATACTTTCCCAAATATTTGTAAAGGCAGGCTATATGGCTTGGTGTTTCATTTTTTTTGTTTTTACTGAAAACATTTAAATCCACATTTCTTACCCCCTTTTTCATCTGCCCCTCATCTTACCTACTCATATTTATATAGTTATTTCCATAACAACAAGATTGTTACATTCTATATGTCATCTTTTTATATTATTTTTAGTGGGACATAGACAAAATAATTACACGGGCATACTGCATATTCAAAAGTAATCTTTGTTTATAGTGCAGTATTTTACTTGAATGCTTGAGTTTGAAATGTTTATAATAACAGTTGATTTGGTCATCAAAAAATGCCTCCATCCTCTTTCCGCCCTCAGGCAGTGGGATGAGCAGTTGGATCCTCGTCTGAATGCCAAACAGAAAGAGGCCATCCTGGCCATCACCACACCCATCTCTATCCCTTTGCCCCCCATTCTTATCATTGGGCCCTATGGTACCGGCAAGACCTTCACCCTGGCACAGGCTGTAAAGCACATCCTCCGCCAAGACCACAGCAGGTCCGTGATCATTTTATCTTCTTTTCTGTTTGTGGTTTGTGATCGTTTGATCTTCTTCTCTGTTTGTTTGCATGCTGATTTTTCAAGATACATTGAATAATTTTTAACAGATAGGATTCCGCCCACCCCAGATCCCTGATATACTATCAGCTTCTTTTGTATTTGTGAATGAATGTTTATGAAGTCTTCTAAATTGTAATGTTTACAATGATAGATGGAGCACTTTTTTTTGTTTCAAACTGTAGTTGTGAAGTGCCAAGTAGATAGTCACTAGTTTTCAATAACATTTGACTTACATTAACTAAATAATTCATGACTAATAACATAAGGTATTACACTGGTTGCCATACCAGCAGTAACCGCCTGATGATTGAGTAGTAAACTGTAAAAAGCCCAAGTACTGCATTTCACATATAAAGTCAAGTTTTGTAATACTTAAAGCTAAGATAAGCAGGCTATAATTTGGATAACACAGCAGGACTGTATTTTTACTCCACTTTCACTGTGAAATTATAGAAATACTATCACATCTGTCAGTAAAATTAACCTAAGACGAATGGTGCATAATTAAAGGCACAGCTAAATGAATATACAAATGAATAAAATATTTATATAAAATATATTTTTTGTGTTCGGAACAGCAAAGCAATTTATAAAAGCAGGCCTCTGCTTCATCACTGGATAAAAGACAAACTTGATAAACATTAAATAAATGGTTTCAATCACCATCATAGAAATATAATCAGCAACCTTGATCTCACAAGCAATCGTTTTTGCAGATTACTGATACTCCCTGCTATGTATCATAAAGTGTCAATGGGGTATTTATAGGGAAATTTAAAAGGGAAATGTGGATGTGAGTCAAGTTAATATCACTTATAAATGCATTAAATAGTAGGGGAGCTCAGTCAAAAGAAATGACAGATGTATCCTGGGGCTGGGCTGTGCATTGGCCGCCATTTTCGTTTCAGTGGCAGTCACTGCCTTGGGTTTGACCTTTTTAAAGTTGAGAAATCACAGTGGTATAAAGTGTCAAACTGTGGTGTGTGTCTGTGCGTGTGTTGGAGCCTGTGTTGTGCTGTGTAGTTGTCTATGGTTTGTATTGTCTAGGCCATATCACTTGAAGGCAAACTCTGCTGGTCATTTGGATGAATTTGTGTCAATGTGTGGTTGATGCACATGGTTGGTTTGATTGCAACACATTTTCAGGGCCAGAATGGAAGTCCGTGCCAACTATAATGTGATCAATCAAGCTATGTCACTTCAGTGGCCCACACAGTGTTGTATAACAACAAAACAGTGTATGATTTTCTTCCATTGGCATTTTTCATCATTAGTAAGCTCCCTCACTGTGTAGATACCCACAGGAAACTTTGCAATTTCCCGTGTTAGAAGCAAACCGATGTAGCACAAGCACATAAATGGTTCCCTGGTCTTTATGAAAAATGAATGTAATATCTCGGACAGTGTCCCCTAACAAAAGTTACCATTTTGGTTTTTAATAAGGAAGACCAGGATGTGTATGTGTAATGTAAGAGAGAAAACAGCCTTGGAAAATGTGTAGCAATGTAATATTCATTCCTCAATTCACTCTGAATACATTTAATATTCTGTGGTTAAGATGAATTATAGATATTTTAAAAGCCATGACAAGGGGAGGTGAGCCCATGGATTAGTGCTTCTGGCTCACCATACTTTTAAAATCGTTAACAAGACCGTATATAGACCCTGGTCAGGTGTGCTCAAGATGTGAATTACTGTATTTAATATTGGAAGCTTTCTCTGTACATCTTTAGCTGTGATGCTACATGAATGTTTAAATGTGTAATTGTGAACAGGAGTTGTTACTGCTGTCAGGGTGAACAGCTCTGGGTTTGCTGTCCCGGATACTAATATCAGTTTACTTTTTAAAGTTTCTACTGAAAACTGGCATGCTATAGAGACTAAATAAATCCCTTTTCTTTATTCCTTATATTTCTGTATTTGTATAGCATTAGTGGATGCAGTTTAATCATGAAATATTATCGATATACAAAAATAATGTTATACTATGTTTTTAGGAAAGCCAAGTGCTATTAATCAAAATTAATTGATAGGATTCACAACCACTATTTTGTTATAAAAAAAACAACAACAACAACAACAAAAAAAAAACCCATGCAACTTCATTATAAACTTTTTATTAAAAAACTTATGAAGTGAAACTATTTCTTAAGGTAGTTTATGTGCCACTGTACCCTGGTGATAATTTATTCTTGCTGCTGGTTTTGGCAGATACCGATACAGTGTTTCAGCAACTGCGTATGATGATTCATGCCTACAGTTGTTTGTCTTTTGTCTCTACAGGGTCCTGATCTGCACCCACTCCAACAGTGCGGCTGACCTTTACATTAAGGACTACCTTCATCCTTATTTTGAAGCAGGCAATCAGCATGCCAGACCTCTCAGGTAAAGAAACTCTCCTACGGAACAAGAGATGGCTGAGGGGCAAAACAAGCTTCTTGTTTTGTTTCGTAGCATGTAGTGTGTACAGTAGATAAAATGTGCTGTAGTGCCCCGGGGGGTTATATATTGGATTTTAAAGTGTTTGAAGTCTCTTTGCAATTTTATGTTGTAAAATAATACCACATAAGCTAGTGTTTGTAGATGCTGAGAAAAACCTGTCAGGTTCAGGTGTTCATCTTCTTAGTAAATAAATAAAAACAGTTTTAGTAATGTATTACACATCTCTGTAGTTTACATACTTTGGGTTGGGTGTTTTTTACAGAAGTGATAATTGTTTATAAAATGTCTGGCATTTCTACCTTTTGCTCAGATTTTGCCCTATATGTCAGCGAAGACCATTCTAGCTGGATAGCATCAATCTAAAACTCAACTAGACATTAACTAGATGAATGTTATTGGGCACATAGAGTCAGAGTTATACATCCATGTACGTGGGTTGTTTTGTTTTTCTGCCCTGCAGTGGTAACAAGCAGACATTTGTTGACTTGAGGGATTTGACCTCATGAACATTCCGGCTTTTCGAACTACTCCTTAAGGCAACAGATATACACTCGAAGATACTGACAGCTTCCTTATACTGCATCATTGACTTCTAATCACATTTCAGCAGTGCCAGAAGTCCCCAAAGACAGGGAATCAATGTGTTCCTTGACCAGGCTGGGGTTAATGTGACAGCTGTGTGTTTGTTTTTTCACACACAAGCCTGGAGACCATATGGGCAATCAAATGACTTGTTTCACATGAGCAGTCGGTCTGATTTCTAGAGCTTCCAGTGTAATTCCTCCATAATCATTAGAGCTTCCTCCTCTCGGGTCCACTTGTCTGCTTTGAGTGAACTCAGTCAATACAGATGTTATTTGAATATTTAGGGGCAGAGTCGAAAGTGCACCACTGCAGAAAGTATGTCCAAAGGGTCTGCTCTTGGCGGCCTTCTGTGTGGATAAGATTGCACTCAGTCTGAGGTGCACGTCAGATATCATGTGCAGTCATTCATTTTTACAAGCATTTCCAGTCTATCTGCTTTTAAGTGAGACAAAACATATAAAATTAAATGAAAATTAACAGTGTTTCATTCACACTGAGACTTAAGTATTTGCTTTTTGTGGTTGTAACTCTTGATCTTTCTGCTTTCTTTGCTCACTCCAGGGTATACTTCAGGAACCGCTGGGTGAAGACGGTCCACCCAGTGGTCCAGCAGTACTGTCTCATCTCCAGCACACAGATCACTTTCCAGATGCCCACAAGGGAGGACATCCTCAGGCACCGCGTGGTGGTGGTCACCCTCAGCACCTCCCAGTACCTCTGCCAGCTTGACTTGGAGCCTGGTAAGTCATATGAAAACAAACAAACAAACAAAAAAACATTAAGTCACGCTGACCTATTGGTTGAGGCAGGCAGCCACTGTTCTCAGCAGCTTTTATTTGGCATACCAGTATTTGCACTTGGATTAAACTTGCCAGCCGGAGTAGCTGACACATTATATATCAGGCATATACGATGAATGAATGCTGAAGTGTGGTTTGTGTGTGAGATGGGGCTTAATTTAACTCAGGATTGTTCTTGTTTTTTGCATTGCTGATTAAATAATTGAGGCTGAGAAACGGTAGAAAAACGACAACAACAAAAAATTGCTCCGAATTCCCAGAATGGTTAAACCATAATTTCAGCAATTTAATAAATGAGTTTTCTAGTATGTTCTAATGTGAGCATGTGTGTGCACACATTTTAAAGGCTTGTAAATGTATGCAAACAGAACACAGTCACTCTCATTTCCTGTTCTTTGGTCATCCCCACTGACTCTGACAACCGGTGCTGGCAGGGGCCCACCATTTATAGAGGGTTGGAACTCATTTAAGTTATGTAAAAGACATGGAAAACAAACCAATTTGTCAGTGCAGGCTAATAACCGACACTAATGTGTCAGCAGAGGGGGCTTTGTCGGTTGCTTGGAAACACCATCTGCCTGTTTCTAATGTACTTTACATCATTAGCCCTCCTCCCCACGTTTCATCTGTCCTGTTCTCCTGTTGGTTGATGGTGATGAAAATCTCCAGGAAACGAGACACTTGGGAGCCAGCAAGTCTTCTAAGTAGCGATAACAAATCTCGCACCCAAAACACAGGTCTTCAAAAGATGATGTTTAGGCTTTTATGTTTGGCTTGATGACTTTGCTCTTTTTTTCATGGTCTAGGTATGAGATCTGGCATGTAGACATTGTGCATGTATTGTTTAGCATGCCTTTATATATCTTAATAAATTCTTGTTATTATGATATGCAAAAATCCCATTCCCAGCAAAAACAGACATTCTTTGCTTCTACTAATTTGTGCAGCCCTCACAGCATGTTTTTGCCTGGATGCATTACCTTTCTCTACTGTGCAAAGTTTAAAATCCACCACCCAAGTGGATTGTAAATCAAACCACTGATGTGCTTGAAGGGCAGACATTTAACAAAAGTATTGCATTAACCATTCAGCAATTACAACTATTATTTATACACATTCCTCAAGTTTCAGATGCAAAAAAAACGATGGACAATCTAGCATAATTTTAAATATAGGGGGTATTTTAGTAATTGGTTGCAAAAGCCTTTGCATTAAATGACTGACTGAAGTTCATGGATGTCAGGAAATGCTGTTTCCCCTTCCTTGAGATCACACCATGCCACAACACATTCAAGTAGATGATCAGAAACTATCCTTCTGATGGGGGAGTTCCACACAGCTTTCAGAGCTTTGTTACAAAGCTTGCGTTGTAGGTTTAGTTACGCACTCCAAGACCCTTTCACACTTGCACACTTTTCAAATCACTTTTACAGTGTGAAAAGAGCCACACAAAAAAACAGACTAAAAGGGAGAATGTGCGAGACTGGGCGTGTGAGTAGAAGCAATTGTCATTTATTATTGAAGAGTAATCTCTCTACCAAATAATTTCTGCAGTTCTGTGCCTCTGATCTCTTTCACCTCTCCTTATTACTCTACTCTCCTCCTTTCCCTTACTGCTGTTTTGTGCAAATTCAAAAACCAATTATTAGCCCAGAGACGGATGGTGGCAACAAATGAATTTGTGAATAATTTCTCTGAGGCATTTCCAAAGTGCAGTGGTAAGCACCATATAAATTCATTTGTGCTTCTGACCATCTGATGCTCATAAAGACGATCTTTTCTTCCCTCTCACACCGCAACTAATCTATAATCTATACTTTATAGCAAATAAGAGGAAAATTTCAAGGAAAAATTTAAATTTAACAACACTTTCTAAAGTTGTTTTCACTAACATTTCTTTGCTCTCAGCATAGTGAAACACTGAAACTTTGTATGATGCATCCAAATTCATATTTTAAATTAAGATGTAATTATTGAAAAGCCAAGCCAGAGACTATTTGTGTATTGTTTAACACACAGTTACATGTAGTTATTTAGAATATTTGTGACCTCTGCAACAAGCATTTTTCCCTTATTAACTGAAAATAAGGGAAACATTACAAGATATAGACTTTATAATTCTGATGGGCCATTTCTCAGTTATACTTTGTATAAACCTGCTTATTCATATTCTGTGTGCAGTGCATGGACTGTTGTATCAAAATGTTTACCATTTTATCAGGATCACTGCAGGGAACAGTGCCAGCCTATGCTTCAGTGAAGTGCATACAGCGTTAAAGGCGATAACACTGGTTTCAGGCTTTGTAGTTGGGGGGGGGAAGCCTGCAAAACATATTTTGCAGGCTTTTTGCATTTTCAAAGGCTGATACTAAGGATTGAATGTTGCTTCAAATTAAACTGCTCCACCTCTTTTCTTGTCAGGCCCTTTTTCTTTGTTGTTGTTTGTTTACTTTTTTGTCAGTTTATTTTTTATTCCCAACTGTCAAATTTCATATCTGCATGTCCTTTTCTGTGGAAATAGTGTAGCTTTAGAGGATGTTTGCTGGTTGTTTTTCAGCCTCTCTTCCTTGCTCCTTGTTCTAGCACTCATTTGCCATGCTGTTTTATCCCCCTCCCCTCATTCTGCCGACCTCTGTTAGAGCTTTTTAAGGCAGGGTTAGACTACAAGTTCAGTCATTTGTATGTGCACAGAACCCTGCCTTTAAGTTGTAAGACTGGTTAAAACAATGGGCGAAAAAATATATATAAAGGCCACCAATGAAGAGTGTGTGAGAGAGAGATTTAAAAAAACAAAAAAACTAAAAAACAGTTTGGTCGTAGAGCATGAATGTTTGTTGTTTCTGTATGACAAATTTGCACGATTTTATTGATGTATTGATATAGATTTTTTAAAATTAATAATTAATGGAGTCAACATTACAAACAACAGAAAACTAAAGATAAACATTTTATTTAAGATCAACATTAGCCTAGAACTGTTGACAGTGTGAAAACTATAAACTATTTATTTGATTAATTAGCATATCAAAATTAGCTGCTTCACAGACATGATAAACGAAGGAAAAGCTACAGTTGCTCAGTTTTGCTTTAGGGCTTTTTGCTGACTTGATGGGTGTCCACTTTTCCACTCAACGAGAAAGGTCAATGCTGCAAGTTCTTCACATTTATGCTCTTATTAGAAAAGTATATCGTAATAAAAGTGGGAATAAAGAGCAATTTTCAAGCAGTGAAATTGTAATATATGTACAGGTGAATAGATATTTGTGTCTTGTCTGTTTTGATAGGTTTGTTCACTCATATCCTATTGGATGAAGCGGCCCAGGCCATGGAGTGTGAAACCATCATGCCTTTTGCTCTAGCTAGCAAGACAACCCGCATTGTGCTGGCTGGAGACCACATGCAGGTAAACGGACAAACAGACAGGTAGACAGTAACGTAATGTCAGATAGAATTCAACTTTGAGCTTGTAGAAGCCTCAAAAGTGGCCCTTTTTAAAGACTAACTGTATCTATACTATGTGAATTGCTATATAATAACAACAACTACATTATAGTGTCTTGGGGTCTCAAATGCTTGAAGAGGTTTTTCTTTAGCCCAAAGTCAAAACACTTAAGGAGATGGAACAAACTACAGATGGTAGTTGGGACATCAAAGAATAGTAATACCATTTTGCACTTTGCTTATTATTAGGTTCTTATCTGACCTACTTCAGAAAACAAAGGAACAGGCAGCAGCCTCTGTGGCTCTGCGGTTTTAGAGACCACTTCAACCACAAAAAACAAAATATAAACTCATGTCAGTCAAGCTTTCTAAGCCAACACAAGGAATTAAAACCTAATTTCCTCGTCTGCTGGTTTTAAGACGGTGCACAGGATTACCGGTAGTGAAGTGGATGAAGATGCAGCATGAGTTGTGCTTAAATTACTTGATCTCTCTATGTCTTGGAGGAAAGAAAAACCGTATTAAGGCGCAGTGTCCACCAATGCATCCATATGTTTCTTTCCCAGTCACTCTCAGCTTTCTTCTGTCGACTTTCCTGTCCTGTATATATCACTACAGAAAGTTATCATCATCATTATTTTACATTACAGTCAAACACTGTATACAATTTCACTGACTGTCAGCAGTAAAATGTCACTTGCCAATAACAAATGATTTATTTAGATATTTGGTCAACGTGGAAAAGCTTTGGTGGACTTTATTAAAGAGGAAAAATAATGAAGGGGAAGCGTGAAATATCTTGGGTGTAATTTTAAAACTAACATAGCTTTCCTTCACTACTACTACATCTTTTTTTTTCTTTTTGTCCTGTCCTTCAATTTCCAGCTCAGTCCATTTGTGTACAGTGAGTTTGCACGGGAGCGCAACCTGCACGTGTCCCTGCTGGATCGACTGTATGAGCACTACCCCCCTGAATTCCCCTGTCGTATTCTCCTTTGTGAGAACTACCGCTCCCATGAAGCTATCATCAAGTAAGTGCCTGCTTTCCCTTGCTGCCTTGTCTTGAGTACTGTCTGAAGAGGTTGAGAGGGATGGGGTCCTAAGCTTTACTGAGTGAATATATGTCAGACACAAGCTGACTTGTGCTGCAATTTCTCAGTTAAACTGACCTGGTGATTTTTGCTAATTACTGAGACTGGCTTTGGCCAGTCGAAAAGTTTGTTCCTCAATCCAAAGGGACCATGTTAGACAGCAGGTAGATAACTAGACAGTTAGCTGTGTTGCTGCTCAGGGAGCCAACTCACCTGCTAGCTGGCTCAGTGTTAAGCTCTCCACAGCCATGCTGGTGATCTGTCTCCATTGCTGTGTCCTCCTGCTGGAGCTCCATCTTGCAGTAAAAAGGATTTGTCCTTTGCAACTTTAATTACTCTTGGCTGCCATCAAAATGGAAAAATAACTCATTTCTGGAACTCCATAACCAAAATTCTTGCAGTCTTTTCTTGCTGTTGTGATACTGTAACACGTTAAAAATGAACTGCTACCCCCCCATCTCAACACAGGTACACAGTTATTTATTTATTTATTTATTTTTGGCTTGCTGCCTGACATCATTACAGCAAAATAAACCTCCTCTGCTACCATTTGTTACCATTGGTAAGTCTGCTGCTTAGTGTTGTATGTTGCCAGAATAGTGCCTCATTCATCTTATTAAGCATAATACAGCATGATATCCATGATATTATAGCTTAAAGGAAAAAAGGAATAACTGTCTAAGCCATGCCCTTTGGCTGTGTCTATACACAGTCACATCACTCCACAGGTGCACGGTGGGGTAGCGTCATTTATGTGAAAGCGATTCAGTAGAAAGAATTCTAGGAGCAACTTGTGCCCACGTATGTGTATCTGGGATTCAGACCCCTTAGCTCTTTACTTCTTCTTGTTGTACTTGTTTATTATCCCAAAATAGTTTAACTTAAGATTTATGTTAGCTGATCCACTGGTCAGTTTCTGCTCTACAACACAGTCATAACTACTGACAGAGACTGCACCTGCACTTTTTGAGACTCAATTTTGGGCAGCATAGTTACATGTTCCCATGTTCTGGGCCTGGTCCATTTTACCAACCTTTTTCAGTTACAGATCTTTGGTCTAGCAGTCTTCATTCATTATGGCTTTCCTTCACTGTTCAAATTGGACCTCAAACAGCTACATGTATAGATGGTCACATTTACATAAATTTAATCTTGGTTTAACCATGGTTTACCTGCCAGTGATCCTTCTTTGATCATAGAGAGCTTGGGTTTCCACTGCAGGGGCTTAACTCTGTTGCTGCTATAAAATCACAAACAGCCTCATGCCAACTTCATGCTCCCTGGATCACTTTAGAAATTAATACTAGTGGCAGACAATTAGAGAGCAAATACAAAGTTGTCTTCATTGTACATCTTTGAAGCTTAAAGGATCACCTCTCATCAAAATGTTTAATTTTTATACTTTAAGTTGTCACTAGTACTGGTAGTATACACATTGTACCCATGAACATGCATACTCTGTACATAAGGCAAGTTTGTATTGTCATTGGGCACAGTAGAGTTTCAGTATTGCTCCATTTTGATCCAAACACATTTTGACAATCATGACAAAAGTGAGCTTTGTGAACAAGTACCCATCCTTATACTAAAGCTTAATTGCAAGGAATGCGTGAATCATATATGCGGGACATGTGGTTCACGTTAATATCAGTTTTTGTGAACATATATTTAAAAAATTTTTAAAAAAAATTGCCAAGATCAAGCAATTGTCCTCCAAATTCATGTCACTTTTTTATTTTTCCTTTTCTTCTTCCCTTCGTAAAGCTACACGTCAGAATTGTTCTATGATGGGAAGCTAATGGCAAGTGGGAAGCAGCCCTCCCATAAGGACTTCTACCCTCTAACCTTCTTCACAGCAAGAGGAGAAGATGTCCAGGAGAAGAATAGCACTGCCTACTACAACAATGCTGAGGTATGGCCAGAGCACATGTACATATAAAGCCTTCAAGAAATATTTTTGGACTTATAAACATCTTATGGAAATAATGTGGTTCAGTTTAAATAATTCAAGGTGTTTAAATAAGTGGCATAATGACCCCCTCTGGACTGGTACTAAATGCAACCCAAAGCATATTTAAATCAGTTTCCTGTGTTTTATGTGTATAATTATACTCGCTGTGTATTGGCCTCTAAGCACTTCTAAAACATATAAACTGCTACTCACTATGGCCCCTGAACTCCACCCATTTAAACTCAGAGTGCCGTAACGGAGCTTTGTGCAAAAGCATGTTTACAAAAAAGGAAGCTTTGTAAAAACTCTAATAAGATTCAGAGATAAAAATTAGTTAAAATAAAAGATCAAGAAATGGTTTCTTACCAGTATAGTTGCCAACTTCACACATTAGCTGGTTAGAGTAATATAATACAATACAAAAATAACTAAAAGTTGAGTAGTCTTTGGCAATAAAAACCGCACTTTAGCCTAGTGTCTGATTTTTACAGAGACATAATTATGCATGATTGTTAGATGTGGACCTATACACTCAACATTCTGTATTTGAATTACATAGAAATTAAAGTTGTTACCAGTCTTTGCCTTGGCAAATCATTGCAATTTGTCGCGCACATTGCCTTTTATTCCTGATTAAAGATGAAACCCATAAACTCAAATGTGATACCAACTTAGACCTACATTAAAACACATGAAGCACAAATTACTGAGTCCGAATTTTGGATGGGTTCTTATTTAGGTTTTCAGTGGACCCTAAGCCTTTATTGCCATGCTCCAAGCAATTAAAGCAATGATCGTTCTTGTTATCAATGCCACGTTAATTACCTCCTGTTTGTTTGATACAGGGCCCATGGTGAAATGGTATGCATTGAGTAAAACACGCTCATACGTCTTATGTCTGTTGTGCAAGAGTCTGTTCAAAGCCTCTACCTTTAGGGCTAAGCTCAGTGAAAATTGAAAAAGCAACCACTTCAACTTTAATAACAGAATTCTTAATTCTAAAATTGTAATTCAAAAATGATTTCCATCAAAGTTTGCCAGTTATAGGAATTTTTAAACTTAAAAATGTGGCATTATCTGTCCAATAGTTTATTTTTATTTTTTTTAAACAACATTTTTAAATACACATTTCATGGGGTCTTCAAAATGCTGCAGACACAGCAAACTGTCACAGTTATGGTTTTATCGTGAATGTTTGGTTTCTTTTCTGTTGCTTTGGAGTCTCATTTCCTTAAAATTAAAGTTTGGATTGTATATAACTGAATCACAGTTTTACCAAGAAGGCACACCTCAGCCATGGTAGTTGGGCTACCTTTAAAAAGGAGATTTTTAAGCGTTTTGTTAGGCATGAGTCCAGATCAGTATTGTCAGGTAGCATCACCTTAGAGTGGTTGTAGAAAAGATCAGTCGTGAAGGTAAATCTTTTAGTTGAACAGTCAGCAGAGATATGTGCCATACCTAGGAAAAAACTTTTGTATTGATTTCATATTGAACTAACTGAACAAATGCTGTTGGAGAATATAGCTCAGTCCAGTTATTTAACATTTTACTTTTTATTATTTATTTATTTGTCAGGACTGATGCTTCATGTTAAAATTGTATTTTTAAATGAATATTAATTGTTTTGCAAGCTTCTGATTAGTTTTTACAGTTACAGTTATGTTATAACAGTTATGTATGTTTATTTTGTAAGTGGAATACATTTTTATTTAAAAAGTTGTTTAAAGAAGACCCTAAATCCAAATGTCTTGATTCTCTCTCCAAAGGTATTTGAGATAGTGGAACGGGTGGAGGAGTTGCGCAAAAAGTGGCCAGTGGCCTGGGGGAAGCTGGATGAAGGCAGCATTGGGGTGGTGTCACCATATGCTGACCAGGTGTTCCGCATTCGTGCTGAGCTACGGAAGAAGAGAATGCCTGAGGTCAGCGTGGAAAGAGTGCTCAATGTCCAAGGTGAGGAACAAATATTTACTAGCACATCCTGTGCTTTGTGTCTCATGTGTTAAGGTGATACATCTCTATGAGTAAAAAGAAAATATCTTAAATTAATGAGCTGATATTTTAGGATGGCTTTGGTAGTATTCTATGTTAGCAAGTGTTAAACCATCATCGTAATTAAAGATATCTATGGTAAGGCATTCGAAAAGACAAACAATATAAACAAGTTCAGAGCATAAATCCCAAAATGCTTAATTCTGTGAAGGTTGTCTCCTATTTTTCTCTTCGAGATGTTGCTTAAAATGAAGGAGACAAAATAAACAAATTCCTTCAATCTTGGGTGTAGCTCGAATGTATTCATATTGTGTCTCATATGATTTGTACAATAAGTCTTTTTTCCCCAAGTCTCTTTTCTGTGTCAGTCTCACGCAGCTTTCATTTGTATCACATTCAGCTGCTTTATACAGGTCATTAGCTCCCTCATTAATCATACATGAAACACATGGACACGGAAAAAAAACTCGAGTTAGTGGTTAGTAGTTGAATTTAACAGATTTACGTAATGTTTTTCAATAGTTTCTTTCAACAGGCAATACAGGTATACTTATTAATAAACATTTATTTATAAACAAGGTAATTACCATTCATTCAGGTTCCAGTAATATAATAAATGTCACATAAGCTACTGGAGAAATTTATTTGGCCACAACTTTAGTTGATTGTTGATAGTTGGTTGTCTTTGGTAAGGTCTTGTAAACTATAAAGTTTTGCCTTTTTTCTCCTTTTCTGTGTTTTGTTGGGTTTTTTGTTTTTTTTGTTTTTGATAGTGAAAGAGAAAGGTTTAATTGAAATGGAGAATAGCAAGTTCCTAAAATCTTCTTCTAATAATTATTTTGATTTCAAATGGGTTAATTTTTGTTTGTAATATTTTCTGTTGTCATACTGTTATGTCTTGCTAACCACATCTTTTTAAATAAATCTGTTCTTAAGTTTTCTGAGTTTAGCACTTTTTTTTAGAGGGCTTAAAAATGTTTTTTTTAAAAAAAAAAAATGTTTGCAGGTAAACAGTTCCGGGTGCTGTTCCTTAGCACGGTGCGTACACGGCATACCTGCAAGCACAAGCAAACGGCCATCAAGCGCAAAGAGCAGCTGGTTGAGGACTCGACAGAGGACCTTGACTATGGTTTCCTGTCCAACTACAAGCTGTTGAATACAGCCATCACCAGAGCCCAGTCCTTGGTTGCAGTTGTGGGAGATCCCATCGCGCTATGTTCTGTTGGGCGTTGCAGGTAAATATAGCCTAATTAATATTTTCATATTGTTGGTTACTAATAATTTTGTCTCTATACACCAGCACAGTGCATTTTAAATCAGACTGCCAAGGTTTGATTGAAATGCAAAGTTTCAGGTTTAATTAAAACTACTATATTAATGGTTTAGGAGTTGATCATTTGGTAGATAGTTTGATAGTCTGATAAATTAAGTGCATAAAAGTTATCAAGTGTCGAGTTTGTTCACGTGTGACTATCTGCTTATTTTTCACCACATAGAGAGCAATGGCGTACTCTGATAAACCATAATTGGGTCACTACTAGCTGCCAGATCCTTTCTGTACTTGCTGTCTCCATAGCAGCTGTAGTTTGTCTTTGCTTATGTTTTGTTTATGCTATTATGGAAACAAAATGTCTCAGTCAGTGTAGTAGCCGGGCAAGCTGTTATTCAGTATTTATACCTTTTTATTAACTGAACAGGTTAAATGATTGCCTCTACCTGCAAGGTGTTATAGTTTTAAAAATATTTTCTGATTGCCACTCAGTTCACAAGCGGCCACAAAAACTCTGCACTTCTTTCTTCCTAATGAGAGCTAGAAAAATACAGTCTGCACAGTTGGCAGAATAAGTACCATTTTCCTTTTCTATTTTTTCTTTTAAAGGGTTACTTACTCATCATTTAATCAGATTAGGACACAATCGATAGCCTGCCCAACATTTCTCTCATGGCAGTTCCCATTTTATCCTAATATTGACACTTGACTGCTAATGATACAGCTACTCCTACAGCACAAGAGTTTGTTTTTGAAATGTGAATGTCTTATATCGCCACATTCTTTTGACTGCACATTTCAGGACAGAAGAGAACAAACGTCAGATGACAAATTAAAGGAAAAAACGGCTCAAAATGCTTTTCATAAGTTTTTAGGGGGTTTACAATGACTCTTAACATTAAGTGACAAGTTGCCTCAAGCCGGTGCTCATACCAATGGAAAGCATTGTGTTCTAAATAAAGTACACAATGCTTTAGAAAGATTTTTCCTTTTCCTCGTTTTCCAATCTTCCCTTTTCTGCACTTTGCACATGCCTCTTTGCTATAAATAGTTGTGATCTTTTATGTTTATCCCCCAAGGAGTCATTTGTAACACTGGCAGGAAAAAACTGGAAAAAAAAAAATTGTTTTTGTTTTTGCCCACTTCCAGAAAATTCTGGGAGCACTTTATTTCCATTTGCCATGAAAACTCGAGCCTACATGGCATCACCTTCGAGCAGATTAAGGCTCAGCTGGAGGCCCTGGAGCTCAAAAAGACCTATGTCCTCAACCCATTGGCGCCAGAGTTCATCCCTCGTGCCCTTAGGCCCCTGCAAGGACACCATTCGTCTTCACAGGCCCTCCATCCCCACCATCATCCACATTCTCAGCATGCACAGCCAGCCTCCAACAAGCAGGGCCCCCAGCAGCAGCAACAGTCACCTCCTAAGGTAAGGTGTTTTTCAGTGTGGAGGGCAAAATGGAAAGAAAAAATACTGCATTTCCATTTTTTCATAAGTATTTTGAATAATAATGATAATGCTGATGGTTATTATAAACAAAGCTGAAATGGTAACACTTTAGGAAAATGCAAACACCTATCAAATTTCACCAATGTGTCATGTCCGTTAAATAAGTTCATAATTTAGTTACTTTATGAATAAAGAAATAGTCAGAATTTACCTTAACTAAACCTGTGGTAGTCTGTGAAGTTTCTTGAAGATGTTTCTCCTGTCATCTTCTCATTGGATGAGAGGTGAGATATAAAACTTTTATGCTGCAGCTGCTGATTGTCATAGTAACACAACCCGCTTCCCTGCTTGGAAGTGATTTTGAACTCAGCCATTGGAAACACAGTGACCCCCATCAAGCATTGGAGAAATTTGACATGGTAAACAGAGCAAAGTCTAAGAGGACTGAATTTGAGCTGAGAAGTATAATTTGTTTGTTTTGGGGGGGGGGTTTGTTTGGTTTTTTCCCCTTGCTTGTGGAAAATTGACATCCATCACTGTCTGCATATTGCTGTGTATTCCCATTGTCATATTTATGGCTCTCTACCTTTAACATAAGTAGGCTTCAAGATGATTAAAAAAAAAAAAAAAAAAGCAATAAAGACAGTTAAACACTCATATTTATACTAAATTACAAAAATAAAAAATTGGCTCAGTTGGATTTTTCTTCCACTGACTATTTTTTAACTTAATATGCATGCAGAAATAATTATTATTTTATCACATTTATTTATTTATTATATTTTTTATATTATGTTATTTGTTGTCATATTAATAATACAGTATATAGTGATATTTGAAAGCTAATTGTTTATACTATATATGCGTTATTGTTTGTCTCAGAGGGCCTAGGGTGTTGACAGGTTTTTAGGACCCATTTGCGTAAGAAGAATCTTAAATGGTGTTGAATATTTATTTTATTTTTTTTATGCTAATCCAATATTCATGTTAGGTAAGAACACACTGGTTTATCAAAATAGAAAGCAAATTATCAGAAATAAATTGAGTGCTACCTACTTTTATAGAATAAAACTTATAAAAGCTTTCCATATGTGGGTGCAAATCAAATATCTGAACAAATGACTCACACAGGAAATAATTTTATGATCAGTCTAGTATTCCAAAGGAAAGGGGGGGGGGGGGCAACAGAATATTAGCATAACCTGTTTGGCAGAAGATCTGTTAATTGTTTAGGTCAGGATGAAATGTCTGCCTCGCCTCTGTGTCTGCACTGAGGTAAAGGTTAACGAAATCACCACTGCTGACAACCTGCTGCCATCACCCACTGGGCCTAATGAGCTGGAGCTCCGCAGTAGCAGCCAGCTTTACAGACTCGCACACTTCTATTTGCACAGTCATACTTACAACTATGCTAAATATGCAGATAAACATTTGCAATTACACCATTATGCAGAATGTGCTAAATATTCTATATGTATTTATGAACAGTTTGATGTTCATTAAAAGGTCAAATCTTTTTTTCTGCTGTCTTTGTACACCGGGTAGACGCTACACATATCGTTCTAATTTATTTCATAATGACAGTATGCCCTGCAGTGGATTCTGATGTTGGCTTGTATTTGACTGCTTCAGTGCATCATTTTAACATCCATTGCTGATAGGGCTGCCACAAACAATTATTTTGATAGTCGACTAGTCACCGATTAATTTTGCAATTAGTCGACTAATCAGATCATGCATCCATTGGACGTAAAACGTACAACTTATTGAACCAGCATGCATCTGCTCTTATATAACTATCATTAGCTTACAGCTTTATGTGTTTAAGGTATGTGCTAACTAAAAAATAAAGACAAGATTGTAGTTTATTAAATTTTAATGAAATTTGCCCATTGTTTCGGTGAAGTTTAATAAACTCCTTGCTATCTAAAATATAACGGGACACCGGAGTATATTCTCCAGCATCTCACACTTTTGATAATCAGTTGTCTGCTTGACATTTATTCAGCTGTGTAAAAACTATAACTTTAATCTCAGCCGAACCGATTTACTCAGGAACAAATAAAATAAATAATAAAAATAAAATAAATAACTAAAATAAAATAAAAAAACTAAAAAAGACGGCGGTGGGTTTGAAAACGATTTCCCGGGAGTCCGGTGTTCTCACGGGCTCTAGTGAGCCTTGCCCCCGGCTAGCTATCAAGCTAGTGGGTAACAGATGTCTCCGAAAACGTCGGAGCGCTTTTAAAAATATGTGGTGTCTTGATAAACTGAGCAGATATTTGAGGTTTACACAGTTACATTCTCGCCTGAAAATATGTTAAACGTTCATTTTGTGACCCAGAAACAATAATAAGAGTAATATTAAAACTAACTAGCTGCCGCCATTGTTGGAAACTGAGCTGGGCTGCGCTATGAATTCTGGGACACAGCTTCTTCTTCTTCTTCTTCGGGGTTTAACGGCAGCTGGCATCCTTGTACATGCAGTGCTGCCATCTTCTGTTTCAGTCCGTTATTACACTCCTAAATCCTACTACTTATTCCTGCGTCTTTTGGGATCTTACAAAGCTTCAAACGACGCGTCGACTATTAAATCAGTCGTCAACAATTTTGATAGTCGACGTAATCGTGACTAGTCAACTAATCATGGCAGCCCTAGTTGCTGATGATCAGTATTTTTCTAAAACTTAACCTCCTGACTGTTGTAGTGTTGTTAGGATTCAAGTCTAAAAGCTACAGAGCACATTTCCTCAGTTTGATTATTGTTTGGGGAAAAAAATCCACTCTTGGTTGATGTTTATCAGCATGCATCAAACACAGAACACTGTAAAGTACATTGTGGTTGCAATCATTTAAAACTGAAGCATTGTTGGGCATCCATTTTGCCAGATATGTACTGTATGCTTCACTGAACTTCAGATTGCTGTTTTCTGATGCAGATGGTGTTTTTCTGCAAGTGTGCAAGACTGATAGTTGTGCTCAAATTTGCCCCATGTTAATTCCCTTACTAAAAATATGTTTCAGTCAGACATTTCTCAGAAAATTCCTCCTTTTCATTCTTTCTTGCATGCCCCAGTACAGCACACTGCCCCTGTACTGACGGGTGGATTGTGCTATTGTCATTAATGAAGCTTTAAGCTAACAAACTTTTTGTTTGCTTTTTGTCAGAACTAAGAGAACATTAGGTTACATGATCTTCTTTGATTGACTGATTTCAGTCTTCTGGATGAAGCCAGTAAATGTTCATCAGTGGTCACTTTTCATTCTCAGCAGACTCCTACAGTCTGGGAAAATTATTGTACAAGATATCATGTTTAACACTTAGTTTCAGAGAACATTTTGCAGCAGTGAATCTGTGATTGGATCAAATAACTGCCCTGCTAGACTATAGGCACCAGTTTTAATCCAGTGTCTGGCATTGCTCAGTTGATGTTGCACAATGAAACCGTGACAGGGGAAGCTGCTTTGCTATCACATGTCAGACTCTAGTTGGTTTTAAGAAAGGGATCCTGCTTACGCTATACAGAATTTTCACATTTGCTGTGTTGTTGTAATATGACTCAGTTCTGCCAAGTCTGCATTTTACATTCCATTGCCATGTTAAACCATTTGAGTGGAATAAATATATTAGATATCTCTCCTGTAGTTTATTATGGTTTGGTTTAGCTGCTTCTCTGTGCAAGCTGGCAGCCTAGCTACAACACAAGTGTGGACATATTTTAGAGATCCATAAATACCCATAAACATTGGCTTTGCTGTGGTTAACACAGCAAGACTGAATGAAAAAGGCTTTGGCAGACTGTGTGTGCGCTAAACTCCATATTTCAGTTGGCACTTTTGCTCTGTATTATGATGACTAGTCATTTTCCTTGTATATCATGTCTATCTAAGACCATCATAGCAAATCCCACTGAATTGCTGTTAGCATCTTCCTCCTTTAAGTAAGCTAACCCACAGTCATCTACTATTTCTGTTGCATTACTGATTACATTAATAGCAATAATAATTCTCATTCTCCATTCTGTTTGTTTTCTACCAATGTGATATGAGAATAATTTTCTTTTGGCACATTCAGCCTCTTAACCTTTGTTACTGATTGTCTTGCAGGGTAAACATGCAAACCACACAGAGCATCTCCCACCTGAAGGATATGGTGAGTATAGCCTTTCTGCTCTTGATTTTCTAAATATTATCTTACCAGAACAGCAAGGAAACAGAAAGACAATAACACAAAACTAACTGTGTCAGTTGTGGTTAGTGAAGGGATAAAGGACAGCAAAAGATAAAAGGCTGGCACAAGTTTAGGTATAACAATGCTTGTTATTTGCCTACTAAATAACAATATAAATGTGAATTGTAAACCCATATTTGACAGCTTTCTAAATATTTTTTTATGTTATAGTGACAGGTGATATAAGAAACTTGTTAAGCACTGTCTTTGTCCAAGCCTAAATAGCTATAATTTAGAACCAGAATCTAGAAAATGAATATTATTTAAGAAATGCTCCCACAGATTTACTTATTATTATTAGTAGTAGTAGTAGTAGTAGTAGTAGTAGTAGTAGTAGTAGTAGTAGTAGTATTATTACAGATTTACTTTTGAATCTGACAACAATAATGTCATAACAGTAAAGTAATTTACCAATTTTACTTCTTTGCAGTCCAACCAAACCCAGCGGTGTTGATGGGGAACCCTATCCGGGCATTCACACCACCTTTGGGTGGCACACCAGCTGGTATGGGCAAGTCACCTAGTCCTGTGCAGAGGATAGATCCGCATACAGGTGCCAGTATCCTCTACGTTCCAGCTGTATATGGTGGAAACATGGTCATGCCCATGCCCCTGCATGTAAGTTTACTGGTGTGGTGTGTGTGTGTAATATTGTATTTTAAAAAGGAACCTATAAAACTGTTTGCTTCTTTTAGAAAAGTGTAAAAACCGCACTGCAGATATCTGTAAATGTAGGTCCTTACTATTTCAAATAAGTTGATCAGTTATTATGGTCACAATGATAGTATTAAAAATAACAACAGCTCCCCTGCCTGATTTCTGTGCACCACAGGAAAACATTTTATTGAAATGTATTTTTTTTTTCTTCTCCCTAAGTTGCCCTGGCCAGGTTACCAGAATCGCTTTGCTGTGGACCCTCGCATCATGGGTCATCCAGCAGCCATGGCTTACAACTTTAATCTGCTGCAGCCACCAAATAGAGGCTCCCCCATTCCTTATAGTGGGGTAACACACCCCTCTCCTCTAGGACTAGCCCAGCCGAGCCCAGACAAAGAGCCTTCTGACCCCATCAGAAATGGTTTGCCTTGACTTTCTATTTCTAAATCAAGAGATCAGTTAAAAACTCTAATCCAATTTTATGCCTTCATCTAGCAATGTGGAAATGGCAGTGTAAGTCTTTTTAATTTGTTTTGTTTTTGACGTCTTAGGTAAATTAGAAGGATGTTCAAAGTCAGAGCAGAATCATCTTCAGACACCAGAAAGAAAAACCACAGACATGAAGGAAAAACAGGCAAGTTGTTGACATTTAAATGTTTCTTTTTGGGGTTAAAAGTAATTTGTCTGTCTTATTTGTACCCAAACCCAAAACACATTTTGCAAAAGCAGTGATAAATTCCTTGTACAACATATGGTGTTTTTATACTAGTGTTTATCCTTCTTTTTGTCTAGGGAGATTTAGACTCAGGCCAAAGTCGAAGTCTGGATTCACAGACAGAAAGCCTAGTTGGATTTCCCAATCCTCTGCTCCACCGAAAAGACCCCTCAGCTGCCCAAAGACCTCTTAATTTCCAACTTGCGCCACCTAGTACACCCTTTCCTTCAAATCCAATCAGTGGAAGAACCTTCCCCCAGCAGTATTCAGTCACTAGGCTTCCTTATCGGGTTAGCCAGCCTCAACACCCAGGGATGGCCCAGCAAAATCAGCAGCAGCAACAGCAGCTCAGTCCTGCCTACACTGGTGGAAGCCATAATGCGTCTTTTTTCAGTGGCCCTATACCCACTCACAGACCT
Source organism: Neolamprologus multifasciatus (assembly GCF_963576455.1). Taxonomy (NCBI): domain Eukaryota; kingdom Metazoa; phylum Chordata; class Actinopteri; order Cichliformes; family Cichlidae; genus Neolamprologus; species Neolamprologus multifasciatus. The sequence goes on from NC_140444.1 coordinate 13,805,872, forward strand.
GTCCAGTCCCCGACTTTGAATGGGCCAGACTCTGGAGGAGTAGAGGAGATGAGTAGCTCTGTTAGGACTCCAATGGGCCACCCAGGAGGCCACCACTCAGGCCTGTCACAGCATAACAGGGTCAGCAGCTTTGGGGATGAGGGACAGGATGGAAACCCAGGAGATGGTTTGGGTGAGTAAACACTATATTTACTAGTAATTTAATTTTAGTTAGCTAATGAATTGTGTTACAAAGGAGGGAGCTGAATCTGATGATGACGGGAAATTAGCATCTTATTATTTCTACTTAGAATTTTCATTTAATTTGAGTCATTTAATTTGAGTTCATCTCTTTTTTTCATATAGACATTTTTTCAAGAGATTCTGAACTTGGTAGTCATGTATTCAGAGATGGTTCCGCTTATGCAGATGTTGAAGTTTGTATAGTATCCTGCTCAGGATTGAAAGGTGCTTGCACGTTCAATCAGACTGGTTCCGTTCTCCTCAAAGAAAACTTTCTCCGAACTTTTAAAGCAACAATCTCCATGGTTGAGATGTGAAGAGATTGTTTGTCAAATAGTCAAATTTCACATTCCTTTTTTGGATTAGAATGTGCAGCTTTCATATGTTTAAAAATATGAAAGGGTAAATATTTGATTTTGCAGTACATTTAATATATGGAATCGCATATTGAATATTTATTCATAGAGAATCTACTTAAAGGTATTCTTAACCATGTTGTGTATACTAATCCTGCAGCTCATATGATTATGCAGAATACATAAATGACTCCAAAAACTAACCAGACCATTGCCCTTTCAGATCTTCAGGGACCCTTGGCTCTAGAGGCCCTTAGCCAGCAGCAGCAGGCAGCTAGGCTGGGCCAGTGGGGGGAGGCAGCAAGCCCTTTCATCCAGGCCAGTGTTGCCTTTCCTCTGCCCCAACAGCTTGCCCACCTTGCTCAATCCAACATGGCTCGCTTCCCCCATCAGCTGCTTCGGGCAGGTAACTGGGGCCTTAGTTCCAATCTGGATGATGAAGCTGTTCCTTCTGCCTCGACCGGGCCAACTTTCAGCAGGTTAGACTGAGCACTATTATGTTTTATAGTCATTTGTAATGGTCTGCTAACTTGATCTCATAGAAATATTATAGGTTAAATATTGGACTTGTACTTTTTTATATCATATGTTAAGCACAATTAGGTATTAATTTTTTTCTTTTTCTTTTGTTTTAAAACAAAATACATAGTTCAAAAAAATAAAAAAGTAAACAATTTTCATTTCTAGGTATCCAGGTCTCTTGAGAGAGATGGCTCCACAGGAACAGCCTGAGCCCAGGGAAGCAGTTGAGATGCAGCCCCCACCTCAGTCTCGCCTCCTCCAGTATCGCCAGTCCCAGCCCCGTGGCTCGGGTGACCCTTCATCCTCTTTAGGTGCCATTTCCAATCAAGCTGGCCCTTTTCCATCAGGACTCTACCCCCATGACACAGGTCGGGATCTACTGAACGAAAACCTTCTTAACAGCCAAGGTCTGCAGCAGCACCCAGGGAATCCCCTGTACAATACTGGTAGCTTTCCACATCAGCCACCAGCTCAATCTGCCAGCCCCCCTCCTGCCCAGGTCAAATACCTTCTGCAAGAGGCCCAGTGGCCCCATGGTGGAGCTACATCAGTGAGCCCACCACAGCAGAACCCTCTGATGGGGAATCAGGGCCACGGCCTTCCTTATGGACTGCCCATCATGGCTCACCCTAGCAGGCAGGAGCAGGTTCACCTGATGCAGCTTCACCATCAACACCAGCAGCAGCAGCAGCAGCAGCAACAACAACAACAACAACAGCAACAGCAACAACAACAACAACAACAAAATCAAGGTCCAGATCAGGAGCCCTACCACCCATTATCCCCCAGAACATCAGCAGCCACAGCACATCACAATGTAGATGAGGTAAGTGCTCTTCATTAATGTGGTATTCAATAATATTTCAGTGAAAGTAGCAATGAGTCTAAATTAGCAATGCCTGAAGTAGCATCTCTATGCTAAGGTTATTCGTCCAAAGCAACAAAGTTAAGGGGGCGCAGCTGAAAGTGAAGGCACAAAGATCCAGTTCATCCAGTTACTCCAATTATGGGTGGTGATGCCCAGCAGACAGCTGTGGGGCTACAGCTGCTTGTGTCAGATCACTTGTCATCAGATCAGTCCTACTCCAATTTCTAGTATCCAGATGACTTATTAAACGAAAATCTGTGCAGTTGTTTTAATGTTGGAAATTAATGCCTAGAGAAGAAAAAATTGTATTGCCTCAGGCTCTAAACATTTTAACATTTTAAGGATACACTCAAACTTGAAGTACCAGAGGTTGTTGCTTGGTGTAAATATCATAAATAATACTATTTGGGAAATGAATTAGTAAGAACATTATGTAATGCTAATTAACCATATGGTCATATTAATGGTAAGCCAGAATTCAGCCAAATCAAGTTATTAACTGAAACGCTGTTTCACTCTTACTGCTCGCTGCTTTCTTAAAGTAGGGATTTCAAACAGCCCCGGATTATAATACACCAACAGACAATGGTGGATAATTGTGGGCTTAAAGTTTTGTTTTTAAATCACCCAAATTTTAACTTTTAAGTAACTAAACTAAGCAAGGTCTGGAAAAGGTTGTTCTCTCTTATTACAACACTGAGAGCATACATTCACTTTGTTGTCAGTCACAGGGAATTTAAACCAATTGAATACTCTATATATAAGGTCACTATATATCACCTTCTGACCTTGTTTTTGTATCTGTGTTTACAGTATGAACCCAGAGGTCCAGGGCGGCCTCTTTATCAACGCCGTATCTCGTCCACCTACCCAGATGAATCATCTCCAGCCAACACCCACAATACCCTGTCACAGCAATCCCAGCCTTGTGCATCAGATACCCAGGACCACCCTCATCCTCACATACAGCATCATCAGCACCCACACGCCCCCTACAGCTATCCTTCACATGACCACCTCTGGCCAAGTAATGGAGGCGGTCCGGGTCCGTTTCAGAACATTCCATGTAACGGAGCCGGCACACTCGCTCAGCATCGGGACCTTCTAGGTAAATCTTTCTGTTTTCAAGCCCAATTTCCTCTTCACTTGATTATTTGGATTGTTTTGAGATAGTTGTTTATTATATATGCTAAATTCTATGTCCGTGTCTCATTCACCTCTCATAACCTTTGGCTGCCTTCCCATATGACAGCTTCCAAGGCCCTTCGTCAGGCAGAGGAGCATGCAAAGGCAGAAGCCACAGGAACACAGCAGACACATCCACACTCCCTCAACTCCCTTCAGCATCAGTTTCCTCCTCTCATGCCCAACAACAAGCAGCAGCAGCCCCAGCCTCCCACCGAGCCCAGCGAGGGGTCTCCAAATTTAGGCAAACAGCCTACCATGTCCTACGCGAGTGCTCTTCGCGCTCCACCTAAGCCCCGGGCAGTTCGGCCTGAACAGGTCAAGAAGAATAGCGACCCCCTCTCCCTCCTACAAGAGCTGAGTATAGGAAGTTCAAATGGTAGCAATGGGTACTATTCCTATTTTAAATGAGTGTCACTTCTCCCACATAAGTGAGTAAGTAATAATTAAAAAAAAATAAAATAAAATAAAAAAAACAAATAAAAAAGAAAATTATAAAAAAGGTAAAATCATTTCTAAAAACACAAAAATTGTGCAAAGTGCATTTACAAGTTGTTTCTATCAGTAGGTTGGTTTTATGCATTTTGTTTCATTTAAACTTTTTATTTTTAACAGTCATTTTTTTTCTCCTATTTCACATATCTGTGAAGAAAATAAGTATATATAATGAATGCATTACTGGTATATATACATACTCATTATGTATATATGAATATATACTTATATTATCTACACTTGTATATGTACGTAATGCTTAAAAAAAAAAAGAAAAAAAAAAAGAAAAAAACAAACATAAAAAACATAAAAAGCTCAAAAACAATGGTGTCTGTTGGTTGACCACTTAGCTCCCGCTTGTATTTTTCCTTATTGAAGTTGTTTTGCGAAATAAGTATGTTTTTATTATTTTTTATTCCTCAGTTTCGAGTGGACATTACTTATTGATTTTCATACTACTGTAGATGTAATGGACATAAGCTAAGTGGTCAACTGACACAGAAACTACATGGAACAGTGTATAGAAGTAGATAAATTTTGCTCTAATATGTACATATAAAGAAAAAATAAAAGACTGAATCGTATGCCACAGACATGTCCTTAAGTTCCTGTATCATGCTAGATTTGCAATATGAGTTTTAAAGTTTTGTTTTTCCTGTTTTTAGCTTCTGATCTTTAATTCTTAGACATCCTTACCTGGGAATCATCTTCAGTCATTTTTAGTAGAAAATGTGATTATTTATGGGGAAAAAATGACAAATATCGATTGCATATTTTAGCTTTTACCAGCTTCAACATCAAAGCAGCAACAACTGTTTCATTCCTCCTCTCTTTGCGTTAAAGATCAGAGAACACCATCCTTTTCAGTGATAAGATTATCCTAGACTGCTTTGCTTGTGGCTGACACGCAGTTACATGAATTCTTTGTTGTTGTTGTTGTTGGTTTTATTTTATTTTATTCTTTGTGTAAGACCGATCATTGCATCGTGGACTTACTTTGCAACTCTTGTCCAACAGTATGACATTGTTTCAGTATAATTACTGGAGTGAAATGGTTTGTTTGTTTGTGTTTTGCTATTGGACAGAGTTCTGTTTTTATTGTGTTGTTTTGTTTGAAAAGGTTGCAGTACTCTGAAGGTTTGTGTATGTGAAGAAAGGGCAGTGAGGTCAGAGTAGTGTGTCTAACAGGCAAACTGAGAAGATCTAGAATTGCAATCAGATGTTTTTGAACACACTAAATTATTGGTCTTACGTATGTTGGAACTTAAGAGTAAACACCCTGAAATGTTGTAGGTGTGACACCTTTTTTTTATATATATATGCTTCTTTATTTTCTTTATAATAACAATGAATAGAAAATTGCCCAAAGTTGATGATAGACCCGTTATGTTAACCTGATCTCAGATGATTTGCCAGTTTCTTGCCACTTAGTTTTAGGCCAGAATGTCCAAAGGTTTTGAAGTCCTTAGGAATAAATATTACTTACATCTTTTGTTGTTTTGTCGCAAACATTGGTCATTGATCATTTCCAGTTCTGCTCAAAGTCAGCAGCTTTTCCATGAGCTGGGTATTTTGGAAATTCAGAATATGTAATATCAACCTTTTAAAACTGCTGAAAAGAAAAATGAAGAGTAACATAGAATTCGCTGTTCAGAAACCTTTGACTGTTTTGCTTTTAGGGTGTGAATACAAAGAATGAATCGGAAATGTTGGGTTTGCTCCTCGTGGTTCACAGATCCTTTTTATTCAGATTAGATATATTAACGCTACTGCAGTAGATGCGTTTCATTCTCTTTAATCTAACTGAAATTGCTCTGCTCGTGCTTTGCATTTCACTACGACGACATTTTTCTATATTTGTAACATCTTAATAAATTACAGGATGAATCATGCCGCTGAGTTACTCAAAAGGAGTTGACACACAAGAGGAAGACACACGTACGTGCACATGAATTTTACTTGAAACCCAGCTGATTTGAGTCATGTGGAAATTAAGTATAAAAAGATGCTCGCACACTGTATCTGCCTATTTTATTTAACAAAAAAAAAAAAAAAAAGCGACAAAGCAATAGTGACAACAGTGGTCCAGTGCTCAGTCCTGTCATGTAATTCATGAATTGTTAACACATCACTGCCCCATCTGCAATTTGCTAAAAAGAATAAATCGTCCTGCTGTTTCTTGGCTTCCACATGGTAGTTAATCTCTCATAAATCTCTCTAAAGGTCACTTCCTCAGAACCCCACTGCTAATAACTTTGTTTTCAGCAGAGAGCTTCATACACGGTATGGTTTCATTTTTGTCACATTCTAGCTCAAAGGTCCAGATTTTTTGACTTTGCAGAGAACACATACATGTAAATATGCATTTTCTAGGTATTTACAAACAAGAACTTTGGGAACGCCTCAATTTTGTAGAAGCTGTTCAAAGAAGAGGTATGCCCTTTTTAATTATGCAAATTCACAAAACAAAGAATTCTAGAAATGGACAACAACAACCCAGTTGGTAGTTGCAACATCTTGAAAAAAAAAATTTTGTTGTTTTTTTTTGTTTGTTTTTGTTTTTATCTTAAAGATGGTGTCTGGCTTATTAGGCAGAGGAGACATTATGTTGCAGCTGTTACAACTTCTTTCACTGTACAATGTGTATTTTTAAGTACATGTTGCTGGATTAGTCCTTCCCTGTTTTCTCACCACTTCCCAAGCTGTACAACAATCAAAATGGATTTGTTTTTAAATGTGAAGTCTTTTTCTTTTCTTGCATGTTGAGATGATCTGGCTGGTTTTTATCCCTGTTTTTACCAGTTTGTATTGATTTATCGATGGAGGAAAAAAAGAAGAAAAAAAAAAAAGCTTTTTGTTTAACCTACAGAGTCAGATTTTGGTATATTATTTGATGTGTACAATAACTTGTGACATTATCAACAAATCTATTATACTATTTTACTAATGTGTGAATCAAATATGTAATGGTCATGTTAGGTTTTTTTGGTTTAGTTTAGTTTTTTTCTTTCTGCAGTTAGTTGGCAGATGTGAAGCTGAGGTTGCTCCCTCGTGTGTATTGAATTTAAAATACTTTGTTTAGGTGATCTGTTTTCCACACAATAGTCGCTGGCTGGTCTCTGAAGTTGTGCAATACTAATATTTCACCACTTCTATAGATACAGTTTTGGTCTTGAAGCAGAGGAGATCGAGCCTTTTTTTGTTTGTTTGTTTGTTTTTTTTAAAGAAATGCTCATTTCTTTTCTTTTTTTTTCACAGCTCCCTGTCAGGAGTCTTTCTTTTGAAAGGAGACAATAAAAGCACTGTCTTGTGTGTGTGTGTGTGTGTGTAACAGTTTGATTTCACCTACCAGAAATCACAGTCTGAGGTGTGTATTTAAGTGGGGAGGGGGGACAAAGTGAAACCATCTTGTGTGTGGCACACTGAATGGGAGCAACCTTTTGCCCAGCCAGCAGAGAGCACTGTGTTCAGCTTTCTATAAGCGCCATCTTTTCCCGTTATCTGTTGGCTCTCCTCTGTTCTTCCCTCGCTGCAGTGAATCAATGGCTCACCTGTCCTCCCAGCTTCCCAGTCCCATTGGTTCCTTACTCGTGGGTACAAAACAATGGATAGATCTGTTTTACTCTTCTTCATTTCAGTTGGTGGTGGTTATGATTCAAGGATTTTTGACTGTTTTAAAGGTTTATTTTCTTTTCTTTTTATTTGTTTCTCTATTAAAGTGTTTTTATTGAAACTGTTTGAGTTCAGTTTCTCTGTCTTCTGAATTGTGTAGTTGTGTCACCCGGGTCCAGATGGACCTTTACTGCATTAAATAACGCGGTCCCGGATAAGTTTTCCACAGCATTTCAAGATTGAATTTTTATTACAAACCTATAAAGCTGTATATAACAAACACACTCAAAATCTAACGCATTCCAAACATTGTTACTGCATGCCTCATTCAGTGAAAAAACCACTACAAGTACAGGAGGTTCACGTCAAAAGCTGCCTCTATTTTAAACCACTGGAATTTTTTTTTTTTTTTTTTTTTTTGAGTGACAATACAACTTTAAAGTCAAGTCAAAGAAAACTTATTTTAAAAGTAAATAAACAACTGGATTCTTTCCTCCTCTGTGCAAAGATGGATGCAAGGCTGACAACAATGACAGTGTGGTTCTTCAGATACACCACATGTCAGCACAAAACGGTCTGAAATATGAACTCCTTCATGCTCGAGTCTGTTTGCACAGAACAGCAGTCATTTCGTGAGTGACTTTGAGAAAAGTAAAAACAAATATTTAAGAGCCTTTTGGTGTGTCACATAACGTCAGCAGCTATATAACCTGACTTATTTTTATAATGTTGTATTTAAAAAAAAAAAAAAAAAAGAAGCCCATTTGAGGAGAAGTTCTGTAAGTGTCTGACTGCGAACTTCATGCTTCTTCTTCTCTTTTATATCCCCTTGGTTGGTGTTGCACAATACAGGCTACACAGAAAAGGTTTATTCTAATAATGTCCTGTACATTTTTGCTTTTTAAACCCAGGTGACCTAATTTAGTTCAAATCCCTCACCAAATAGGATGGTCACTGACCAACTTTCACTCCTTAATGTGGACTGTTACGCTGTTACAACTGAATTATAAACTGCAAGTAAACATCAGCTAAAGTCCGTGCTCATAATCTGAAAATATAGTGCAGCTCCATCACTCTGTTAGTTTGCCGTTTGCATATTGTGTGATTGCACAGCGTGACATCATTTACAACTGAAATAAAATTCAATTGGCGCTCATCTCTCTGAAACTCTGCATGTAGGGTTACAATTCAGTAAAAGACCATGAATCTGTGGCTTTTTTTTTTTCTGTTATCTATGCTAACAGCGTGTATAGATGCAAATGGACATTCACCACATGGGTCAGACGGGTCATAACAACACATGAAAATGAACAGAGACATGTTTTGTATCAGTTTGGCATGGAAGCTGTCAAGGCCTTGTATGTGCACCTGCTAGAACTGAACCTTTTCCAACATGACTGGTGCTGCAGACCTTGGGTGTTTAGCATTCAGCTTGCTACAGACACATACACCCAGACTCTGAGCAAGTAGTTTGCTCAAAGCTTTCCTTTACTCATGAAGTTCTGGACTTAATGTGCAATTATTTAACTTTAAATGATGTTTTTTTTCTTTCTTTTATTTATCATTAGAGATTTACAGTTTAAGCTATAGGCTAAAAAATGACTTAATTGACAGTATAAGAGGGCTTCTTGGAGTGATGCCATAAAAAATACAGAAGCACATTAGCTATGTACAGGATATCATACATAATGCAGTACATAAAATCACCTGACCTGGATGTCAGGCCATTAATGCTGAAAATGTTTGTCTTTTTAACTAAGGAGTGACACATGGGGGAGCTAGTAAGACCATGGTCATAATATCGTAACTTTTCACCAGTAAAAACATGCCAGCACTAAATCATGAGTTGGAGGGGGAAAGGAATATCTTAAAAAATACTACTAAATCCCATGTGGGAAATGTAAGCTCTTAGTGACGAGTAGAGCAGGTTTTAAGCAACTGTGGCCTACAACACAAAATTGCAGGCATTACAAAGGGCCGCTCTTTACACTGTGGTTTCTTCTCTGATGACAAGCTGATGTCGTTGAATCTAACATCTGCATTCAAAATAAAAGACAAGTCATTCTTTTCCTGCATTTGTCCGTATGTCTTGCTATCACTCAACTTGTTCCGGCTCGGCGTCCATGCAGTTTTCCCATGGATTCCTGGGCATCTGAGGCATGGAGAGGAACAAGAGTGCAATGCCACAGAGAAAGAGGAGGACAAAGCCAGTGCAGGCACAAGCAAAGGACCAGCCGTAGTAGTATTCGATCCAAATTGTCTCCTCGCTCTCGATCATGCGCTTCACTGACTGACGCATCACCTCCAGTGAGATGAATGCACAGAGACCTGAGAAAGAGAGTGATGCTTAAACATTAGACACGGCTTATAGTAACACCTGTGGCACCTGCAGATTCCCATGCTCGCCAAATATGAAACACACACTGAACATAAAAGCAAAACGACTGTGAAACAGAAACTGAACACACCTGCAAATGCAAAAAACATGCCAGCAGGTTTAAGGAGGTAGTCTCTTTTTTTGCTTGTACCAGTACATGAGCCCACCAAACAAAGAGAGCCAAGGATCATGAAGGCCAGACTGAAGATGGAGATGGCTGCAGCAGAGATGTTGTACTCTGGAAAGACAAAAAAAAAAAAAAAAAGGTCAGAAAATGGTTCCCATGAAAAATGTAAGTCAATTTTACAGTCATGTTGTAAAATTTCCTGGATCTGCCACTGGCGGATTAGTGCATCTGTGAAAGTCTCATTAATGCTGAATGACAAAGACATGACCTGACAGGCAACAAATGTATATACTTTAATACTGAAGTGTTTTTTTCTTCTACTTGTAGGCAACAGAGCTCCAAATCTGCTGTGACAAATTATTATTAACCTGTCATCCATGCCTTCGCCTCTTCACGTTTTCTCGCTTTTCTTGTCTCTCTGTTGTCCATGAAGGTATTTGGGCTCCAGCAGAAGACAATAATGCTTTTTAAAGAAACGAACTATTTCTATTTATAATTATAAAGCAACTAGAAAGTTAAACTTTACTCAAAAATTAAATAAACATTTTTTTTAATTAAAATACAAAATAATCTCTTTTTTTTTTTCGAAACTTTGCTTAATTTTACATCTAAAGTCTTTTAGTTTTAGTTGGTTTAGTTTAGTTAGATTTAGTGTACGATATCACGAGATTATCGTACACTAATTTTGAAGTTGATTCAGTTGACTGTGTAAAAATTTGTCTCGTTTTTTCTGCTGAAATTTTCTCCACGGGTTTACAAAGGGGTTTTCTTGACATCAAATGCGAAATGTGTCCATACGTGTACTTTTGTCGCATTTTGTAGCATTCATGAGAAGCAGAGAGTGTAGGTGCTTCCCACCTTGTTTGTTGGCGACAGATCAAACATTGCGTGTCTAACCTTGCTGCACAAGGTGATTATTTCTGATTGGATTGCTTCCAAACTTGTCCCGCCTCTCTACATACCTTAATTCTTTGTAATTGGACCTCATGTAACCAGAATATTTTCGTCTCGTTTTTATTCGTCCACGCATGTCTGAGCACATTTCATCATATTTTTTGTCCTCGTGGGTTGTTTTTTATTTAGTTATCGTCTCGTTTTCCTCAAAAAAATAACTTTGTGAATGAAAACTATGGTGAAATTACTTAGCCAACGAAATTAACACTTTAGTAGCTGAAAGTATTGTTATTTTGTGGTATTTGGTACTCTGGTTAGTTTTTAGGAGTAGCAGGGCAGATTTAAAGTACACTATTGTGCCCAGGGTCATGATAACAGGGTGATATTATTGTATGGTGATACTGTGTAACTCACCATTTGTATTTGAACACTAATAGAAGTCTATGCAAAATAGGCTATGTCAGGTTTTGGCTATCTGGGCCTGTGACTAGATTAACAACCTGGGGTGGATGGATGAATGAATGCTTTGGGTCTTTAGATTAGTTCCCCAAAGAAAAACACCTGCTAACTTCTCCATTGCTTTTATTATAAATACAAGGTCTTTGAAATTGGGTGCACTAATATAAATGGATTCTGGTCTTTCATTTAGAGTGTACAACAGCAGCTGGCTAGGTTTCTGAGCAGACAGGTAGATAGGAACCCAGGCCTTTGATCTGTAGCCTGTTTGCCTGTGAACCATACCCTAGGGAGAGAAAGGCACCCCTTTGGGGGGGAAAAGCCTTCATCTTCTACTGGCAGGGGAGGATGGGCTGCACCCTGAACAGCTCTTTAACATAAACCATGTGTGTTAGAGGTTGGTGTCTAACTCAAGTCTGCAAAACCATGGATTCTCACATAGCGTGAGCAACATAGACATCAAAAAGCTTTCTGCATTTTATTCATACAGCACTTGCTTCACTGCACTGCTCAGAAATTTTTCAGCCTGCAGAAACATGAACTTTTCATGTGCTAAATTTAACCGTCTAACACAGAAAGGGGCAGTATTATGAGGAACTGGTCAAGCCACGTTCAAATTCACAGTGTTGCTACACATTGCAGTGATTGCTGTGAGATGTATTAATCTCTTTGGCAAGGTTCCTTTCTTTTAATGTGTACTGGAATAGGATTTATTTTTATTTTTTGCTATTGAGCGTACACTTTATGTCACTCTCCAAATTTAGCAGATTAGGTATGAGTACATATTAATACATACAGTATCGGATGCATCACTATAACCACCCTGCTGAAAGAGACAGTTTAGAAAGAAACTCCAAATGTCTGAGCCCATTAACCTGATCATCTCTCAAATTTTCAAATTTTCACTTCATTTACATTTTTACTGGGAGCATCCCTACATGCCCTAAAGTAGCTCACTGACCACACGTGTATGTTCAGACCACTAATGGCCTCTGCATGGGAGGGCTGTTGTACAAGGAGGAGAAAACATACACAGCTGAACAAATGTATGTACAAGATATATTTTGCTAAGGAACAAAATTTCGGGACTTTCGGGAGCTTCTGACCATCAGGGGAAACAACAAGAACTTGAAAAACTACTGAGGCAGACTATTGCATGTTATACAGAGAAATTGAAAATAGATATTGGTCATCTGGAGAAAGAAAGAAAGAAAAAAAGAAACAAGTCAGATTTCAGATAGGATTTCTCCAAGTCCCGTGAGATGTTCTGACATTGATAGACGGTCGAGTTTGCCTGCTGTGACACTGCCGACTGTGCTGTGGTCAGATGTGAAACATAACTGAAAACTTGAACCCACACGGAGAAGAAAAAAGCATATAATAATAATAATAAATTAATATTCTAAATAATAAATTAATCCAAATATTCTAAATAATAAATTAATCCAAATAATCTCACTTGCAGAAGCAAGTGAGATTATTTGGAAAATCGCGAAGCAACTGCTACATTTCGACTCGTCTGATGTTTACTTCACACAGAGGAAGGAACATTTTTACTACATGAATTCAGAGATGAAAGCAACTTATTATTTCAGTGTTTTAAGACAGAATAGGCCGAAGCAATTACCAAAGGGAGCGAAAACAAACAAACAAACAAACATACCTTTTTGTGTTTTATATTCAAATATCTCAGCGTCCTGTCCTGGAGTGAAGTGCCTGAAGTAAGTGCAATTTTCGTCTGTGAAAAGAAAAAAAACAAACAAAGCAAAACCATATTTAGTTTAATTTTCTCTTCAAATCTGCACAGAATATTTGTACTCCGTTTTGTACCAGCACATTACGATAAAAACACAACATTAAAATACAGATATTACATCCACATGTTGAAGGTAAGTTTAAAATTGATTATTTTTAGGGCTTTTGGAGTTCTAATGCTCTTATTGGGAAACTTTTGATTTTACAGATTTTTAAAAAGTTGGCCTCGTCTTGCAAAATTTTATTACAATAAACTTAAATGTCTTTATATGTAAATAAAAGCTCTACTGATAAAAGGCGAGAGAGCCATCAAGAGGGTTGTGAAGCACAGACATGATTAGTTAATTCTGTTGGGACTCTGATGGGAGCCTTTAATTGCACACAGCTATGATGAGTCAGTGTGGTATTCAATATGTTGCTATGTATGACCAAAAACCTTCCCGGACTTGAATCTAGATGCTCATTTTTGACCATATAATCTGCCAGCAAATAAACCAAATTGTCATAAAAGTGCTTTTACCTTGTGTTTGCTTGTCATTGACTGGGTTGTTTGGTTGTTTTTAAATTCCTCTCAGATCAAGGTCATATTTGTCAATGCCTAATTTATGTTTTATGATTCATTTTTATTTGACAAAATTTCTGTTTCTATTAAGACAGTTTGTTTTTCTTCTTTCTCAGGTTTGCTCCACATTTGTTTGCCCCATTAGCTGCATTCACCTTTTGTCACACGCCTTTGGAATATGGTACTTGTATTAAACACTTCACTTGGTCTCAGCTATAGCTTCCATTTTTTGTCCAAAAGGGATTTTACATCCCAAGATAATGTTACAATTAAAAGCGGCTTCCCTGCAGAACTTTCTCCTTTGTGTGGTTTGACTGTGGTTGCAGACATCAAGTTCGGTTTCTGTCATGCAGACGAGGTGTTATGCCTTAGGGATTTACAGATATAAAGCCAGGCGTTATGCATTATGTGATCACATAGTTATTTGAAAGAAGAAGAAGTCTTTGATGCTGTGCCAGGTAGAAATGTTATCCCTTTTAGAAACAGGCTTGGTGTACATACAAAACTTGATTACATTTGATGATCTACCACATTTTGGCCATTGGGATATTTGGCCAAAACATCGGGAAATACGATCATTCAAATAATTAAAAACATTTGAATGATCATATTTGCTCAAATAGTGAGAACATTTATGCATGCAGCACCAGATCATCAGTTCTCTCATGCCCAGTCAGGTGCATGTCCGTGATCTCGACGGTATGAGGGCTTAACACACAGGCACATTCCTAATCCCAGTTTCCACACGCGCTCATCATGGGAAGTGAAATGCTTTCATGTGAAAATATGAAGTACTGCATGGTATGATTTTATGGTAAGAGCTTGATAGCTCACGCTGGGATAGCATTGACATTCTCCTATTTCTCAAGAAACTGAGCTAAATGGGATGTCAGGTGCCCCTAAAAGGAAATAACAGGGTAATTTGGTGTAACAGGCGCAAATAGTATTTATGAATCATATTTTTCCAAGTCAAGTCAACAGTGTTCACAAAAAGCTGTGTTGAAATGGCAAGCTTTTAAAGCCATGTGTCATACTGTGTGGGCCTACATGCAAAAACTAAATACATAAAAATGTTTTTTTTATGAATGAGGACAGCGACTGGCCATCAAAGAAAGGAAGAAAAAAAAAAACCCAGTGGTTGTTACTAAGCAACAAGCGCTGCTGTTTTTCACTGGAGAATGTGATAGAGGGTTGTCACCTACTTGTATTTATTGAGTCAAACCTTGCATTCAAAACAGATGGTGGCCTTTGAACCCCCCCCCCCCCCACACACACACACACACACAAGCCTAAATACATAATGCTGATCAACGTCAGTCATCTACCAAAACATAATAATAAAAAAATAAAAACACATGGTCTCGATGTTAGAAAGTGTTTCATGATTATGTTCATTAAGCTTAAGCTTAGCAGGTTTATTCCCACATGTGACTGTGTGCTGCCCAATTAAACTTACCTCAGAGTGCATGTTTTTATAGAAATGTGAGGAAGAACTGCTGGATAAAAATGTATCTGTTATCATCTGTGGAAGCATGCTACAACAAACACAGAGACACACACACACTAATCCAATTTTGGGTTACTTGTTGTTAGTCCTCGTCCTGCCAGGCTGTTTTGACGAGCTCTATAAAGCCTCCCTTTTTCCAAATAGGGCTGTCCGCCATCTTTCGACTGACAAGGCGAGGATGCAGGATTAGCAGCGTCTCTGCACATTGTCATGTCAGCGCAGCGTCTTTCCTCGCATTGATTTGTGGTGTCAGTTCATTTTTGGCTACATTTGGCTGTCAAAGCCTTCCTCATTCTTTGCTTTATCAGCTATGACAAGTGGAGTGTTGTTGCAGGGTCAAGAAAAATGTATATATCAACCAAATTACTTTCAGTAAAGGTCGATCAGTGGCTTCTTTCAAACTTTTGTTACTACTTTGCTGCTTTTGCATGGAAATGTGTCCTAACGATGAAAGGTGCACTTTTCCCTTCTCTGTAATACTCTGTATCTAAGCACCCTCTTTGCAAATGCATAAAGCTTTGATCCCACTACAAACCTCAAATAATGCATGGATGCATGCCTATTTAGGTCAGAAAGGCATCACTAGCACCCTTTCCCCATATACAATGCCCATCCCTTGGTTGCTATGTTGCATGCCTATATAGGCAAAATACCATTGATTCCATTGCTTTTTTGGGCTGTGAATCCCATCCTCGGGGAGTGTGAAGTAATTTGAGTGGTGGGCTGCACGGAGATGCGTAGCTGCAAGAAGGTCTTGAGGGAACAGGCTGTGGGAGAGCAGGCCTTAGAGCTATGCCTGACTCTTTCAGGCGGCCCCGTCACTCAGAGGACTTGGCTTGAACACTTGACCCTCATGCGGCACAGCTGAGTATTTACGTGGCCTATATTTATAACTACAGCGGGTGTTTGCTGAGCAGTTTACACAGTAATATATATATATATTTTTAAAATCTCATGTTTTTTTGAACAGTTTTAAAATTGCTTACACTTTTGGCCAATAAAATGTCAGCGCAAAATTGTTGTTTTCAATACTATTGAAAATTAAACATAGGGTGAAAAACTTGGAAGCGGCTTGCCAGAATATCTGCTGTTGCACATTAAGACTTAACAGCCCCGATACTCAAAAGACATATGCAGTTAAATATAAAGCAGGATAATGCCAACAACTAAAATATTCATTAGGTTAATTTGTTACTTTTTTTCTCAAAGCTGGTGCTACATGTCATGTAAATCTTTATTGTACACTTAACTTGATTTTATATCACAGTCTGTGCTTTATCAACAGCTGATATAAATAACAAGTCAACCCATATTTTCCAGTTGAGTCTCTCTCAGCGAACACAATCTCACACGCTGTTCAAGTCCTGTGTTGGATTAGAGTTTGACACCTCTCTGAGGACAAGTGGTTATGATAAACAATATTGTTCCTGTCCAAATACAGTGGGCCTGGGGAAGCCCCTGGAAACATGGGACTTCTGCCTGTTTTTATTTACTTCTTCTAAAGCTATTTGCCAAGTGAAACGGATCTGTTTCATTTCAATGACTGTAATATATTGCATTGTCTAAAAATATTCCAGATCACTGCTTTCATTGTGTAGTTGTTTAAAAGTCAAAAACTGCACATGAAGAACCCAACCCAAAAACATTTGTCTCTTGGAGTTGCTGTCTTAAGAATTCCCTGTGCGCCTGGGCGGGTCACACTTATTTGGAATATTCAGCACATGCCTGCAGCAACAAGCCCCCCTCAGGCATCTCACTTGCTCCTGAGATGGCCCTGCAGTGCAGACAGTGTCTGGGATTCCTAAAAGTTGCAGGCTGCCACAATCAGGTTCTATTTGTAAGTAGTATAAATTTGGTATGTCTGGGCACGCTTCCAAAATCTCATATAACTTGCATCACCTATAAACTGTGGTGGGCAAAGTATTTAGACCATTCAGTTAAGTAAAAGTATTAATGCCAGTGTAAAGTGACATGTTGAGTAGGCTGGTGTAAGCATACACCACTGCAAACACAATCCAGAAGGAGAACAGCCTCCATTTGATGTCTCCGTGTTATATTAAATATACCGACATTTCTATTTCTATTTGATGCACAAGCAGCATTTAAATTGGATCATTTTTGTGCTGTTTTCACCTTACCTGCCTTGTACAGACTGAAAGATCCTTAATATGTTAAAAAAAAAAAAGATGAATGGGTTTTTGAAATGAACATGGCCAAATTAAAAACTTTAATTTCCCATGGCTGTGGCTGTGGTAATATTAGACTGTGAAATCTATCTCAAAAGTGTCCTCAAGTAAGATGTTTGAGGAAAGGCTTTTCATCACTTTTCATGGAGGCTGCTCTATCCAGTTTCTCTGTATGTCAGGGAGCTCCAAAGCAGTGTCCATATCCATATGGGTATTATTATCAGCTGTCTGCAGGTTCTGTGGCAGCTGACTGTACTAATAAGATTATCTGCCAGAAAAGAGGAGCCAACCAACAGGATCAGCTGTTAGTCTCCTGCTTAGATTTCTCTGGCTGATCACACATCTATCTACTGTTATCTCATGTCAACACTTTACATCTATGGTTGGTCATAGTGGTTGGTCATTCTGGGTGCTGTTTATTCCAAGACCACCAAGATAGTTTAAACACAGGCTAAACTCTTCGACTAATATTTATATTACACTACTAAAACACATTTCAAAGATGTTTCAGAAGTCTAATCAAACAGGCCCTGAAATGCTGTCGGCACATAACAATATGTATCTACAGGAAAAAAAAGAAAAAAAAGAAGAAGAAAAAACAAGCTGAATGCATGAAAGGACTAAAACATGAGGCATACAACAGGATGTGTTTGTGTTGCAAAGGGAAGTTTAGAAAGTCATATGACATGTCTAGTGATCCTGCATCAGGATCTCTATTCTTAGTAGCTTCATACCTTAAAGTAGCATCTTACTCGCATGCAATATCTTTCCAAAAAAGACTGAACCTTTGGAGAGATAGCACAGCCACAGAGACTGAAAACTAAAAACTGGCTCTCAGGTTCACTTTCATGCTCCAGTTGCAAGAAGTTTTCTCTCAGATTTTCTCTTACCTCCAGGCAGGCTGATGGGTCCGCAGCCTTGCCCTTCGTCGTAGTGTTCTGAGCTGATGTAGATGTACTTCTTGCACAGCCTCCACAGGCCGAAGTGGGCCGCCTCACAGGTCTCATTGAGTTTCTCCACCTTTGGGCTAAGAACTGCCCAGTGGTCCGTTACCACTGCCGTGAACATGCATGCCATACCCACCAGCAATACAAAGATGGCAATCTTAATCTTTGTACGCTTGTGCATGTTCGCAGGTGGTGAGATTTCTGTTCAGTGAATATTTTCCCCCTGATAAAGGATAGGAAACCTTAATAAAACTGGATGCTCTGCAATGTAGACACACTGGTCTGTGTCCTTAGGGCTTCTTTCCTCAGTGACTGCAGCACAAAAATCTCTTCTCCTTTTCTCTCACCACCCAAGACTAGTATCTTCTCTCCTCCAGTCACAAATCTGTGCTTCTGGTTGGAAAGGAAAGGGGCCAGACGGCTCTGTCCTACTTTCAAGTCTCCTTTCCCCTACTCACTGTGAGGTGCTGCACAACTCAGGGGCTGCAAGTTTAGATAAACAGCTGTTGAGGTAGATCAGGGAAGTTGATGACCAAAGTGTCTACCATGGTGGGTAATGGGCGTAGAGGGGGTTGCAGCATGTGCTGGTCAGTGTTTTTCAGGGGCGGGGGGATGCTATAAATGTGATCGGTGAGTCAAGTTGTCAGGCTGTCTTCTTATCTGGTTACACTGCCAGTGGGCGGAGATGTGTAACGTGGACTAACATTTGTCTCTTGTCTTCACATGAGAACTATTAAAGTAAACGTCTCAGCCTTGGAAATATAGTTTCCTCTGCTTCTCAGTTTCATTCATCACACTGTTTGTGTCTTGTATCTCTCTACCTCACCTTAACACTGCGTCTGTGTGGATTTGTCTCTGTAAACTATTTATAAGGAAAAAGTGGAAGCGTTTACAAAGAGCAGCAACTGTGTTTCAGCTGACAAGAAAAGCATTTTCCCCCTGGAACAATAACACTTTTAGTCTTCCTGTCAGGAGGGATACTTAATGTGTCTTATGTACTGCATATAAAATTTGTCATAATTTTTCATTTTCTTTTAATAGCTGAAAATGTACTTATTTTCTATCATTACAGTATTAGCAGCATACCAGATATAAACAAAAAAACCAAAAAAAACTAAACCAAAAAAAGAAAAGCAAAAAAGAATAGAGACAAGGGACACACTTGAGGAGGAAAAAAATGACAAAAGGTGTGCTAATCCCGTTGATTCCTCTCCGACTGTAAGTCATGTCGGCACGGTTTTTAAGAGTTGGCCCACTTCAAGTCTCTTTAAAAGACTTGTGGCCCACTTTTTCCCTGGCGTGAGCAGAGACACCAGTGAAAGTCAAAAAGTCATCACAGCAGCAAAATAGAACCGTGAGAGATCACTGCAAGCTAGCACACACACACACACACACACACACACACACACACACACACACACACACACACACACACACACACACACACACACACACACACAAATATGAGTGAAGCCTCCAGCTGACAGATCAGTGACCAGCTACACCCTTACATGTTTCCCAAAGACTTTCAAAAAAATTACATTACTGTATTTTAATCTGCCTCTCACATTGTTTCTGTTTTTTCCCCATGTGGCCAGTATTCCTATCAGTACTGATATCACTCTGAAGCTAGTGGAAATTTCATCATTTACTTTTATAGATAATCCATTGTTATTGTTAGCAATGATTTACTGATTCACTTGTAAAGTGAACCAATATTTGATACCAGTATATGTGAACAAATCTGGGCTTTCTTTGAGTTGACTATTATACTAATACTTCTATGACTGGATGTTATTAGAGACAATGCCTTTCATATTTTAACCTGCAATATGTTTTGTTTATTTATAGAAACATCATAGTGTGAAGTAACAGGTTAATTAGAAAACAGATGTCTCCTTTTGGAAAAACAACAAAAACTTCTAACATTATCCTCATTGGTTGATTGGTTCAGAAATCCATGAAGAGAAAAGAAACTCTGCACACAAGGATGCAGCATTTATGAACCTGTGATTCTATATTAAAAATATCTCTTTATGTGCTATCTCTGGATATATAATCCAGGCTGTTGGCTGTTTAATACAGGGCACTGCCTTTGTCAAAGCTTTATCTTTGTACTTAAGTTTGAATAAAAGTATTTTTACCACACTATGCTTAGCTATGAGTTTATGAGTTGGAAATGCCCAGCAAGCCTGATCCACATCAGTTGCATTTCATAATCTGTCATAAAGTAAAGTTCATACAGGGTCAGGCAACAAAGCATAATATTACTTCAGCTCAAATAAGCAATTTCATTTATTTATGTATTTATTTATTTATTTATTTTGGTTAAAATGACTGCATGATAAGTCATAATTTGTCAGGTAAATAATTGACATTCATCATTGATGAATTAAACATTCATGGTTACCCGTTTGCCACAAAAGGTGTTTAACTTTCTCCTACTTTTAATCAAACATCCTGGCATTATATAATTTCGCAGGACGAAAGAAGGTAAAGAAGGTAAAAATAGCAAAAGTGAGTATTCAGTACTACCTAAACAGATTGTAATGTATTATTGTTCTGTAATGTGTTATTGTAGGCTCTACCTCACAGTATAAAGCGCCTTGAAGCGACCGTTGTTGTGATTTGGCGCTACATAAATAAAATTAAAATTGAATTGAATTAAAGGAAACTCAATAAATTCAAACTTCCATTCTTGTATTATACAACTAATAATAGATACAAAATAATAGATATCAAGATAATAATAGATAATAATAGATAAATAAAACAGAAATATAATGGGGCACCACCATTGCGTCACAGAAAGAGGAATCCAGGCTCAAAGACATTTTATACCACCAAATCACAACAACAGTTTTCTCAAGGTGCTTTATATTGTAAGGTAAATGTAGCAGAGAAAACCCCAACAATCAGACGAGCAAGCACTTTGGTGACAGTGGGAAAGAAAAACTCCCTTTTAACAGGAAGAAACCTCCAGCAGAACCAGACTTAGGGAGGGGTGACCGCCCTTCCCTAAGTCTATACGCCACAGCCGTTTAGGGTGAGGGGAGGAAGACAGGACTTTTAAATACTATAGTATAGGAGAAATATGCTCTCTCTTTCTAGCCCCTGTCAATAATCTTGCTGAAACATTTTGGATCAACTAAAGGCTTTTCAGGGAGTTTTAGGGCATCCTGATTATAATGAATTACATTAGTCCAGCCTAGAAGCAGCAAGTGCATTAACTAGTTTTTCAGTGTCACTTTGAGACAGGATGTTTCTAATTTTAGAGGTATTGTGCAAATGGAAGAAAGCCACCCTACATATTTGTTTAATGTGTGCATTCAAGGACGTCCTGGTGGAGGTCAAGGTAATCCCATCCAGAGTAAGAATCTGGTTAAATACCATATTTCTAAGATTTTCAGGGCCGAGTACAATAACCTCAGTTTTATCTGAATTAAGAAGCAGAAAGTTAGTGGCCATCCAGGTCTTTATGTCTTTAAGACATTCTTGCAGTTTAACTAATTGGTGTGTGTTATCTGGCTTCATGGATAGATAGAGCTGGGTGTTATCAGCATAGCAGTGAAAATGTATACTAGGCCTTCTAATGATACAGCTTAAGAGAAGCATATAATGCAAACAAGATTGGTCCTAGCACAGAACCCTGTAGAGCTCCATAATTAACCTTAGTGTGTAAAGACGACTCTCCATTCCCATTAACAAACATGCATGGGATTAGGTTAATTGGTTATTTAAAAATTCACTGTAGGTGTGAATGTGAACATGAATGGTTGTTTATCTTTATGTGTTAGCCCTGCAGCCCTGCCTCTTGTTCTGTGGCAGCTGGGTTAGGCTTCAGCACACCGCGTGACCCTGAACTGAAAAAACAGAAGAAAATGGATGGATGGATATTTAAAATTTGCTTGTGTAACACGTGTACGTATGTACAGTGGGGCAAAAAAGTATTTAGTCAGCCACCGATTGTGCAAGTTCCCCCACTTAAAATGATGGCAGAGGTCAGTAATTTGCACCAGAGGTACACTTCAACTGTGAGAGACAGAATGTGAAAAAAAAAAAATCCATGAATTCACATGGTAGGATTTGTAAAGAATTTATTCGTAAATCAGGGTGGAAAATAAGTATTTGGTCAATAACAAAAATACAACTCAATACTTTGTAACATAACCTTTGTTGGCAATAACAGAGGTCAAACGTTTACTATAGGTCTTTACCAGGTTTGCACACACAGTAGCTGGTATTTTGGCCCATTCCTCCATGCAGATCTTCTCAAGAGCAGTGATGTTTTGGGGCTGTCGCCGAGCAACACGGACTTTCAACTCCCGCCACAGATTTTCTATGGGGTTGAGGTCTGGAGACTGGCTAGGCCACTCCAGGACTTTCAAATGCTTCTTACGGAGCCACTCCTTTGTTGCCCGGGCGGTGTGTTTTGGATCATTGTCATGTTGGAAGACCCAGCCTCGTTTCATCTTCAAAGTTCTCACTGATGGAAGGAGGTTTTGGCTCAAAATCTCACGATACTTGGCCCCATTCATTCTGTCCTTAACACGGATCAGTCGTCCTGTCCCCTTGGCAGAAAAACAGCCCCATAGCATGATGTTTCCACCCCCATGCTTCACAGTAGGTATGGTGTTCTTGGGATGCAACTCAGTATTCTTCTTCCTCCAAACACGACGAGTTGAGTTTATACCAAAAAGTTCTACTTTGGTTTCATCTGACCACATGACATTCTCCCAATCCTCTGCTGTATCATCCATGTGCTCTCTGGCAAACTTCAGACGGGCCTGGACATGCATTGGCTTCAGCAGCGGAACACGTCTGGCACTGCGGGATTTGATTCCCTGCCGTTGTAGTGTGTTACTGATGGTGACCTTTGTTACTTTGGTCCCAGCTCTCTGCAGGTCATTCACCAGGTCCCCCCGTGTGGTTCTGGGATCTTTGCTCACCGTTCTCATGATCATTTTGACCCCACGGGATGAGATCTTGCGTGGAGCCCCAGATCGAGGGAGATTATCAGTGGTCTTGTATGTCTTCCATTTTCTGATGATTGCTCCCACAGTTGATTTTTTCACACCAAGCTGCTTACCTATTGTAGATTCACTCTTCCCAGTCTGGTGCAGGTCTACAATTCTTTTCCTGGTGTCCTTCGAAAGCTCTTTGGTCTTGGCCATGGCGGAGTTTGGAGTCTGACTGGTTGAGGCTGTGGACAGGTGTCTTTTATACAGATGATGAGGTCAAACAGGTGCCATTCATACAGGTAACGAGTGGGGGACAGAAAAGCTTCTTACAGAAGACGTTACAGGTCTGTGAGAGCCAGGGATTTTCCTTGTTTGAGGTGACCAAATACTTATTTTCCACCCTGATTTACGAATAAATTCTTTACAAATCCTACCATGTGAATTCATGGATTTTTTTTTCACATTCTGTCTCTCACAGTTGAAGTGTACCTCTGGTGCAAATTACTGACCTCTGTCATCATTTTAAGTGGGGGAACTTGCACAATCGGTGGCTGACTAAATACTTTTTTGCCCCACTGTATGTCTGGATGCCTTACCATATAAGGGAACCAGAATGACCGTTTAACCAGTCTAGTCCAGTCTTTCCCACACCTTAATATAGTTTTGATTGATGGCACTGACATAATGACTCTTTATAGAAGAACAACAGCTGACCTCAAAGACATTAGTTGCTTCACCCTTTGACCTGACTGGAACTCAGGGAGCCCACTGGAGTTGTAGGTGTACATCCAATTCCTCAGGGGAACTTTTCTGGCTCTTCAAATATCTTCCAAGGGAAATCATCTCATTTTGTGGACTAATTGGACCAGGAAAAGCTTAATCACTCTGTGGTCATCTTTGCTCTCGTCCGACCAAAATCAGTCACGTTTGTCTTTACAAGTTAGAGATATCTGGATAGAGCCAGTCTATGTTTAGATTTCAATACCAGTGGGATCTTATTTGTGAACACTGCACAAATTCATAATCTGGTGGTGTCATAATTGAGAAGCACTGTAATGATTCTCAGAGGAAGAGGATCCACGTGCAACAGACAGCTTTTTTATTTCTCTGTTTTGTGCATCTTTTACCATCCTTCACAAAACCTGGAAATCCTTCTTAAATCACCATCTTGCAGGATGTATCAATTGCTAAAGCACATCTGGAGGAGAGAGAAGGAGGCTCACCAGAGGAGCTGGAATCAAGGATGTAAGGGCATATCTTTTGTAGAAGTGCTTTTCCTGTGACTCGAAGGCGAGACACACAGCTGGAATATAGCAAGCAAAGTACTCTAAAGATAAGTGTTCCTTTGGATTTGGTTGTTTCAGTTGTTTTAGTTATTTCAGGTGATCAAACCTTTCTCCCACCATTTTTGTGATCTCTGTGCCGCTATTCATATTTGATTTGCACATTTTTAAAATGAGTAAAATGAGGGCTTTGAAGGATTGATGCTTCATTTTGCCAAATGCCTGCTATGTCAAATCCTCTCCCTTATGTATTTTGTTCCTCTCCTCTCCTCACATGTCATTTGTTGGTTTCTGCTGTTGTAGTTCACCTGGTTGGGCTTTTCACTTGGCTTTAAAATAAAGTTCCTGACTATATCTCAATATGAATAGCAACAACAGAAAATAAAAGCCATTCACATTTGAAACAAAATCATACGTACCTTATTTCTGAGGAGGTTTTCTATAGTCTTCATTTTGACCAACCACCAGTCTAAAAAGAACTGAATGCTTAAACTATTTGATAGGGTAGCTGGTGGCATAATACTAAAAACAACACTGCATAAATGATGATCTCATAATAAAAGAACAGAGCGTGTAATCATGAGTAAAGGTTAAGATGATTATCAATCATTATTGTATGTGAGAGGGCTATTGTTATAATTTGTAATAATTAGCAATGCCCTCCTTCACCCATTGCAAATTACACTGGCCAAGATTTTGTAAGACCAAAATCTAAGACTCATTTAGTCAGAAACTGCAGTAACCAGATGCCTTTCAGTTTGTATTGAAACCTAGCTGTCAACTCAACTTGCTGCCAGATAGGGGTGCACCGATACCGATACTGGTATCGGGTATCGGGGCCAATACTGTAAAATGTGTGTGTACTCATACTCGTAAAAGTTAACCGATACCATGAACCGATACTAACTTATTTCATTAATCAGAGGGTGGCTTGTCATTTCTGTTGTAGTCTTTTAGATTGGTCACTAGGGGGACATCCCGTGCTAAACAGGCACAGGGTTAGGCGAGTGAGACTGGCAGCTCCAGATAAAAAAAAAAGAGAAACTGGAGGCTGCTGTAGCTAGGCTAAACAAATTTCAGCAGTGTGGACCGGAACAGCCAACTGCAAGTACTCAGATCCAAGTATCGGTATCGTATCGGTTTGAAAAAATTGGTATCGTTGCATCCCTACTGCCAGATTGTTAATCCGCTGATGTGGTTGTGTATACACCAAAGAAAAGTCAGACTTTCTTTGCTTTAGCTGGCTCAACAAAACCTAAAACCCCAGTGGAAGATAACAATAGCAGTTATTAATTTTCTGTGTTACGCCTGGATTGCTGCTTTCAGAATCACATATAAATGGATATTTCACTCATCATGTGACTCTTTTTCCACAGAAAATGATCCTCAGGACCGCTGCCTACACCAATCAGATACATTATTAAGTAATGATGATAAAAATAATTATAACAATATGTAAAAATATAACTCTAAAACACAGAGCTGTTGCAAAAAAGACTTGAAATTAACTCTGCAGACAATGGTTAAAATCATTCCAGTGCTGTTGTTTATTCTTAAGGTGATGGCTCCAAATTAGAGTTCTGAAACTTAAAAACTGATGGATTTGAACATCGAATGGTACCTCCCAAAGCCTAATAGAGGAGGTGGAAATCACTTTAATTTGTTAACAGATCTGAGCAAAATTAATCTTAGTGATTGAACAGATGTGTTATGTGTTCTAGAGCTGCGATTTCAGCTGTGTAAAGATTCTGACTTTAAGCCTGACACAGCTTGCTCACTGCTGCAATACTTACCTGCAGTCATTTCTTGTTGTCATTTGAAAGACTGTTCATTAAATCTGAACTTTTTGATGTTGTCCTGCGTTTGAAATCTTCTGATGAACTTTGACAAAGTGATCTTGCAATTTAGAGGGAACCCGCTGCGGAATAACTCATCATCTATCTGAGCTCCCACTGATGGTGGAGGCTGAGATAGGTGCTTTACTGGAAGGGACACAGTTAGGGAGCAGTTAGGGCTGTCCGTTTTGTGGTTTACCGCTATGGCAACTGTTGGATCAATAAACCATTTATTTTTCTCTCTGCATGCATCAAACCTCATCTTCTTTTGTTAATGAAATCAGGCCTGAAGCTCTATCACTGTCGGCTTCTGCACCAGTCTTCAGCTGGACTACCTTGTTGCATGTGATATAAGGCATCTGAAACAACCAAGATCCGCTCGACTTGCCATGGAATCAAGAAAGGGTAAGCACTGATAGGTTTTGTCACCAGTAATGAACTTAATCCAACTGAGAAAATGATGTAAAGCAAAGACGCATATATTATATGCATTTTACTTTATTTTCTCTTCTGACATGCATTTAATAAAACACACTCTTTATGTGTATGCTTTGCAGGAGCATACATTATAGATCATTATTTTTATTTTAATAAAATTCAAAGGCCTCAAATGGAACATCAAAGTTGTATTTAGACAACAGATACTTAACTGTGACAATAACGTAAAAGAAAATAGTTGCCACCTCAGCCAGCTTCATTCTCACCTCTGTGATGACTGATGGTCCCTTGGTGCTCTAATTTTAAAGTCAGCACTAAAACTGGTGCCTGAATACCAGTTCCCTTGTGAATAGCTTTCCCACAGAGTCTGACTTAATCAAAAGGTTACTTTGGTATTAGCAAAACAGCGTTGCATTAATGCTTGCTTATTGTCAGCTGCTTTTCTGCAGACTGTAATATAATTGGATATGTTACGCTACACCATTATGATCTGGTTTTTGATGTGTCATAGCTGCTTAAAGGGGTTAAACTCCAACTGCTGCTGGCTAAATCCGGTCTTAGTGCAGTGACAGATGCCGTCCTAATGGTTGCCCGTGGCTCCTGGATTGACGGTGTGGCACAGGGAGTGAGGAATCGTGTCCCCTGCTAGGAATAATGTCAGCCATTTTAAATTTTAAAAAGAAATCGGGAGGAACCAGAGAGATGTGATCAAGCAGAGGAAATCATATCTGAGTTTCACATTCGTTCTTTAGCCTCACAACACATTCTGTGCTAATAAACAATAGGCAGATGACATATTACAAAACTAGTCACATCCTATGCTTTGTTAATGGGTTTTCCTTGTGAAGGCCACCTCTGAGTTTGAGTTCCTGTATGTCTGCCTCTCCACTTTCCTAACTGTGTCCACCTGTGCCTCGTTTCCAGTTCGCTCTCAGTGTAGTGGGCTATTCTCCAAATGGATGGACGGATGTTCCCTGTGCTCCATGGACTTTTTTACCTTTATTGCCATTAAATTTTGTTTGCCTTGAGGACCATCAAAGGGGCAACCGTGCCACCCTCCTGGGAAGAGCTGAGGAGAGCCCCAAACGAGAAGTCACCCAGCAGCCACGGAGCAGAGGCCAGAGGGGGTTGCAGTGACGTGCCCGCGGGCTCTGCCGGCAGCCAGCTGTGCCAGAGAGCACCGAGCTTCAGGCCCAGAGGCCTGAGGGCACCCCACTCCCTGGAAGGGGCCCAGCCGGGCCACAGGTGTCAGGCCCCGCCAATCGGCCACCAGGAGTGAGTCGGTACATACATGAGTGCCCAGCCCCAGACACCAAGAACCACGAACACACCAACGTCTGAGGGCATCAGCCACACGCAGGGAGTGTGGTAAGGGGAGGTAGGCCTCCATGCTTTGGAGAGCCTGAGATGTTCCCAGAGAGGTGGAGTCTAAGACCAAACCTGACATGTAGACAGAGACGAACAGGCGCACGCAGACACAAACGTGCATTCCCACCCCCATATACAGAAACAAATACTCGGCACTCACCCAACGTGTAGACAGACACAAATAGACACTGCACAGACAGTCACACTCCCCAAACATACTCTATATCCCAGGTCCAGGTACACCTGCCCCCAGAGGGGCAAACAGTACCTAGACCCAGGAGATAGTATTTATATCTTCAAGCCAACAACATGGTGTATGAGGCTGACCTTGTAGGAGTACCATTTTACAGCACACAAAAATGATTTTTTCTTTGTGCAGTCCCTTAAGTCAAAGCAATAAATATTGTTGGTTGATTAACTTTATATATCCAGTTTAGATTTGGAATTAGGACAATTATAGCTCACACACTTGTTTACCTGGTAAAATAAAGTGTTGCTGTTGTAAAAGCTTTGCTATGGCATTTGTGTGGGTGTTTTTTCATACAAAGATAGATAAAGTATGAGCTGTTGTCCCCTGCTGTCCAAAAACAGGACCAGACTTTAAATCCTGAAATCTTATTCTATCCTTCCTGAACAGCAAGATACTACTGCTAACAAGCATGTAGGCTAGTCCTGCGACTGCATGGAGAGGTGACCCTGCCATTTTCCTCTCAATTACTGGAGAAGAATTTGATGGCGCCCAACAGGAAGGGGTGGGGTCGAGAGAGGGGGGCATAGCTTTTTTATGGATGAAAATATCAGTGGGGGCTCATGGCATTCATAGGGCTTAACAGCTTGGGTGATGGCTGGAGAGAGGGGGGAAAGATGAATTGCTCAAATTCAGGGCTGGGATGGAAACCGGGTCATCAGACCAGTTCAGCATAATAAAGATACATCACACACAAGCAAGATGGAAAATAAGTCTATTGTAATTCAAGGCATACCCTTGTCCACTTCAGTGACTTGAATGACAACGATAGCGGGGAGAGCAGGGACTTTACAGCGACTATACAGGCTCTCCTCTCATGGATCGGTAGCCTTAAACACACAGTGCAACCACTGTGACACCGATTTGCGAAAACCAACATCCAAATTAAACCGATTCCAGCTTCTGCTAAAAATACCCAACAGGGAAGCAAACCATGACACGGAAGCCAGACAAGCATGATGTACTATACCGAGAATGAGTAATTTGAACTTATACTAGCCCTTCGCGCACACACACACACATGCAAAACACCCACTTTACTCCAGCTCTTGTTTGGAGACAGGGAGACAAGCTTTTCAAAGTCTGGATGAGTATTTATGAGCCTGTTAGTTCAGTCAAGCATTAAGTTGGCTGATGCCGATTTCCTTTAACACCCTGTGGTTGGCCGCCTGTCTTTCATGCAGCTTCATAGTAGAACATAACAGGCCTATCAGCCCTGCGTCATTACCTAAATACTTCTACGAGAAAAAGCAAAGGCTATGAAAAATAACGGCATGCTGTCTGTTCAGACTGAGTCTCAGCTCATATTTTGCATTAAACCAAATGTGAAGACAGCTGAAAGTTGAGTTTTGGAATTTGTCTCCCTGGTGGATGAGCTTGACAAATTTGCATGGGGGTGGCCATGCTTACTAAGTTAATTATATCCCGTTGACACACATGCACATACAAAATGTGCTCATATATAGTAGTCAAATTATATCATAAGCAAATCACAATTTAAATGGGAGATTGCAGCGTTAAAAACTCTCCATATATTTGTGTTAGCTGATGTTACCATGTAATGCTAGCAAGCTTGTTTAGAAAGCTGTATTCATGTCCAGTTTAATGCAGATGTGCATATACTTGCTTATTAGTGGTAATTAAATGGCTAATAAGAAAAAGGATTTCACCCAAAAAAGAAGCAAAAACTGGGTGGAAACAGACATTTTAATGACTCTAGTGAAATCTAGCAGACAACAATTGTTGTAGCTGCTTTTTTAGGAACAGCTATCAATGAAAGAGGTTCAAAGAACGCCCAAACTTTAGGGTCCAGATGGGTTATAAAGTAATCCACTCTATCTATTAGTGGTTTAGACACTCACCTAACACATGAAAGATCACCAGATTGAGACTGGGATTGGTTGCATCAGGTATAAAAATCTACCAAATCAGACATGCAGCAACACAGTGCATGTAAATATAAGGAAGTCACTGAGAGACGCTAGCTAGCTAGTTCACTAGCACCAACGTCTATTGTGGTATTAGTTTGAAGAGAAATCTTTTTTGGGAAATTGCTTTGAGCAATTCAATTCAATTCAATTCAATTTTATTTATATAGCGCCAAATCACAACAAATGTCGCCTCAAGGCGCTTCATAGATACAGAGAAAATAATTAATAATTAATAACTTTAATCCAAAACATTTAAGAGCATGAATGGATGTGTGGTTAACTGTAGTCATCATTGCTATAATAATGCCAAATCTATACAGTTAGACTATACAAAACAAAGGGACATTATTACATCCTCACACAAAAATCTTTATTGTTGTTTTTTGTTTTGAAAACCATAACTTCCCCAACAGCTGATTTTGATATGGATCAGTAATAATACAGAAATACTTAAATATGAGATTACAAGTGTCTGCAAGTGTATTTTTTTGGAGCATGATCAAAACTCTGTACCAGACAGCCCTCCCATAAAACCTTCCCCAACACAAAGAAAGTAAAGGCAGAAGCAGGAGTCCTGTTAGAGAACAGCAACACAAAGAGCATGATATAACCTATGCCTTTAAACACGCCAGCTGTAACAGTCTGTCTGGCTTAGGTAAGGAACTCATTTGTTCTGTACATCGTCCCTGAGCGAATGGAGAACAAACTACACAGGCAGTCTGTACGTATAAACACTGACACATTACACAGCATACTGGAATGTACTGACATTAATATGTGCCTTGTCACTTTTAATATACAGTATATATACAGAGATCCATATTCATAGCACAATTACGCCATGGTGTGGTAGGCGTGTTTGAGATCCATAACACACTCACACACACACACACACACAACCCCGTCCAGCGATCTTAGCGAGGACCTTCATTGACATAATGCTTTCCCCAGCCCCTTACCGTAACCATTAAAAATGAATGCCTAACCCTGACCCTAAACCTAACCATAACCTAATTGTAACCCTGACACTAAAACCACATTTTGAGCCTCAAAAAGGCCTTCAAACTTGTGAGGACCGGGTTGTGTGTCCTCACAAGTGACTGTTGGTTCTCACAAGTATAGTAGAATGCAGATTTCGGTCCTCACAAAGATAGCTAGACAGGAACACACACACACACACGCGGCAACACATATTTATGACATGACTCATGTACATGATAAAGGTTATTAAGATGCAATAAAAGTATTCAAATGGGCTTTGAAAGGCTTAAAACTATAAAAGATGTACAGATTGAGTTAGCACCATTTGTGTTAAGGTACAAACAAATACAATACGATTATATTCTGATAACAAACGGTTACATAGATCACTTTTGCAAACAAGTTTGGCGGGTTATTTTCATCTTAATCAAAGGAATTCTTTTTCTGAGACTAAAGGTTCAAGGCAACGTCATAAATGACTACCTTTACAGAATACAAGGACGGGCACATTTCTTTCTGTAAGAGCAGAATATTCCTTCCAGATTTTAAGCATTATATTTTTCAAAAACCAAACTCTTCAAATATTGCTACAAAATTGTGGCAACCACAATCATTAAAAGTCATTTCTTTCTCTCACCCATTGAAATACTGGTGTTTTTCTATCACAGAGGGATGTAAGAAAAGCAACTCTAAATTCGGACCTTTCATTGCTGCCGCTGCCAAAAACAGTCCTGGGGAGAAAATACCCTTTTCTCATCAACTGTAAACATCTAATGTGTACCATCAAGTTTATTGTTGGATACACTCCTGACCTCATACTGGAGTGGTTCTCCTGTTTCCTCCATCCTTGACATCTTTCTGGAAGCAGTTGTGGACTTGTAAAAACCTGGAGTCCCGCTCTGGGCTGTAGGGCCCTGCAGTACCACTTCCACCCTTCAAAGGGTCCCTGCTCAGGGAATAAAGGGATATACCGCCTACTGGCAAATTCAGCCCCAGCCCTGGTCCCCCCCCAATTCCTCCGCCAATCTTCATTCCCACTGGGGAGGGCTCACGGGATGGGTCACTTGACCTGGAACTGGAACGCGATCGCCTCCGCCTGTAGCGGTAACTTGGTATGCGAGAGTACGGCGAAGAGGATGAGGTGGTTTTGATGAAGTCACGTTTGGATCGGGAGCGCGTCTCTTTGTTTTTCTCAATATAAATGTTGACTGCAAGAACGCCCACTGACTCTGCTACAATGAAGGAGAGGGCACCGAAGTAGAAAGACCAACCATAGCTGTACTGGTTCTTCTTGTCCTCGTCTTTCTTGTCACTCGGGTCGCCGGCATTGCTGGAGATGTAGACGATGATGCCAATTATATTGCTCAGGCCTGAAGAGAGGATAAACGAGAGAAGGAATGCTGTTGTAGGAAAGGTCAAAACTGAGACTCTACATGTAAAGAAAATCAGTGTTTTTGCCATTGTCCTTTTGTGAGTGTGAGAAAGGTGCACTCTAATGACTTAAGACATTTTTGAAGTGCACTGTATCTCAGAATAAAACCTGACCTTTTCCTTCTTTCACTCTCTTGCACTACACACAATCTATTTGTTGTCACCTTGGTTTTGATTCTTTATCTGTGGTACGCTGTCTGACTCGTCCTACCTGCAGCTACAAACAGGATGCCTGCACTGAGCAGGATGTTGTTCTTGCTGCTGTAGATGCGTCCAATTCCAACACACAGGCCACCCAACATCAGAAGGATTGTGCTGAGAATTGGAAACAGGCTTGATGCACGAACTATACCTGTTTAGACGAGAGAGACAGAGAGTGTGAAAATGTCTTGTCAGCACAATTGAGAATATAATGTAAACTACTTCAAAAAGAGAAGATAACCACTGTAAAGTGGAGCACAGGTGAAAAATATATACCCCTCAATATTAGATTATATTACATACTGGCACACAGACATTATGTCTAATGGGTAAGAGAACTAACTAAAAAAGGACAATTAATACTGAAAGAAATACCATTAGCTTCACAGGTGTTTGATCCTAGACTACAGATACTACAGACCCAACTATAATACAGAGAAAACCCAAGAAATCAGATGACCCCCTTTGAGCAAGTGCTTTGGCGACAGTGGTAAGGAAAAACTCCCTTTTAACAGGAAGAAACCTCTGGCAGAACCAGGCTCAGAGAGGGACAGCCATTTGTCACAATCATTCAGGGGTGGGCGGAGGGAGACAGGACAAAAAACACTTTGTGGAAGAGAGTCAGAGATGAATAATAACTAAGGATTAAATGCAGAGTGGTACATAAAGACATAGGGAGTTTAGTTTTCCACTAAAAAATAATTCACTCATATTTCCAAGGTCCTTACTAAAACAGTTCAGCTAATCCATCACCATCTCATCAGTTAGAATCATTTTTTCATTTTTTACATTTCACCATTTTATTATTGCTTTAGTGAGCACCACATGAGGACTTAGCGGAACTGCTAACAGTAACAGTGGTTGTTGCCAAGGCCTCTGTTTTGTCTTGTCTTCTTTAGTCTGCAGGCTCTCTCCCTCTGCTTTGAGTGAGTGCAAGATTACTTACAGGTGCATAGAGTCTGAACAAAGCCCCACTGACTGTAGCTGCTGAAGTTACCTTTAAATGCTCACTGCTCAACACCAGAACATCGTCTGTGCTTCAGCAATCCTTTGGTTGATCGAAGTCTCACTTGCCAACCCAAGCCCAAGCCTTTAACACAGTTTCTAGTCCAAAACTACAAATCCAAGTCTAACCCACAGGCTAGGCAGCTATACTGTAAGTTTTTATTCTTTTACAGTTATTGCAGTACAGCACCACACATTAGTAAAATAACTGGAATCGTTTATTCGCCTTGTTTTATCATCAGAATTTAAACCGATACAATTTATCTTTTTCCCGCAAAATATAGAAATATAGTAATTTCTCTTTCTAAATGGTTTCAGTTAGCATATAGGCAAAAATTGTGATGGGTATGTTTAAAATAAAAAACTCCAACACTTAAATGCCACTAGAGGGAATTTGTGAGCAGCCTAAAAGCTGAAGAAACAGCAGTAGGTGACACGCCCTGCCGAACAAGCATCATTACTCTTCCACGAGTGAAACAAATGAAGTGAAATAATGTCCGGTGGCTCAGCGCATAAAGGTTTTTACAGATACACAGTCCAGCTAGCATATTCAGCTGCCTTTTTAAAAAAACAAAACATAACCAAGTGATTCCAGAATATTTTTTTCTTGAGCTTATTGAAATTCATATTGTGGACAACGCACGAAATGGTAACAGTTGCCTTGAGGCACAGAGCTGATCTGAAACCCGAAACATAAATAAATATTCAGTAAAATGATTAAATGCTCTGTAATTTTCAGTGCATCTGTTTGTTTATTTATTTTTAACAAGGGTATTAAGCAAAAGGCCAAGGCCAAATATGAAATCTGCTCTCATGTGGCCAAAGTCTGGCCTGTTTTGAACGGGCCTTATTACTCAGCACATAACACACTTCATTATCTCCATTGTTCCAATTGCTGTCATGACATCAGGCTTTTTATGGGAAAGGGATAGACATGCCATAACACATTAATTAGCCCGGTAATAACTCTATCACATTCAAGAAAAAAGAAGAAGGAAAGAGCAGGGAGTGAGGGATTAAGTGTTGGAGTGTTTGAAGATGAAGCGGTTGCAGTGACTTACGTAAGATGTACTCTGAGCTGTCTGTATCGTAGTCGTTATCCTCTGGAAAATGATTGATCCGAAAACAGCTTCCTTTGTTGATACCTGTGCAAAAGCCAAAAACACACTGAGTATGAATGTGACTTGTGGCAGAAAGAGTCTGTGCGGGTCGAAACTACAAAAATTAAAACAGCAATTTGGGTCTTCATGTTGAAAGTTAACACGAGAAGCTCAGAGATAAAAGGAACCACACATCGACCGTTCACTCAATCAGCATGCAACTTTTATGAACCTGAGACAAATATGTTGCAGAAAGCTAAAGTCTATTCTCAGCAAAGTATATCTAACCGGGAGAAGACATGTCCTGTTTTCACCCATAACCGTGTCAAAAACCATTTGAGGGCAGACCACTGTGGATCTGAGATTCTGAAGTTCCCAAGCCCTCGGGCACCTTCTATTCACCCAAGCTCTTCACTGAGAAAATCTTCCCTCCACTTTTAAGAGAATAAAACATTGGAGCATTATGAATATTGAAAGGTTAGACTTTGAATTTAAAGTCTGGCTCTTGAATTTCCTGCCTGAACTTATATATTAGAATTTATTAGAACTTAAATCAAATACACACAGTATCTTAATCCAAGAAATCAAACCATGCCTGTCGATTGTCAGCCCTGTCCCGTTTAATTCTGCAGATTTCAAATTGCTAATGTGAATAAATGTGGAAGAGTCATCCAACATGCCAATATTACACTACAATTAAGTGGAAGAGATGAAGTACTGATATTCTATCCTAGTCCACATGCAGTAGATTCTTGAACTCAGGCATAAGCAATCAAGTGACATCTACCTTGTAGAACATGGGTGCATGTAAACAGTCCATAAGGAAGAGCAGCTGTTTTAGAGGGAGATGTTTCTAATCACTAATTATAATCCAAAAAGTCTGTCACTATTCAACATCAATTCTCCTTCGCTTTGCCTGGCGGGGCGACAAAGTCAATAAGATGTGAGTTAACTCACATCTTATTGACTTTTCCAAACTTCAGCTATGCCAGTTGCCTGCTGTCATAGCCAATGAATCTGATCGCGATGGCATCATCCCCAAGAGCTCTGTAAAGGATGGAGGATTGTCTTTCTTCCCTTCAAGTTGCAAATTTGTTATGACAGTCTTATTCCAGCATCCATGGCAGAATTGTTTAATGAGATGTTTTTCAGTTTTACAGGCAAGAATGTCTCATCTTTTGACAACAATTCAATGTGAACAGTAGTCACTGGAAGTAGGCATAGGGGCTTCCACTGGGCCCATGGAGTGTAGTTAAGAATTCAGCAACGAATTCTTTTCTGCCTTGAACACTGGCCAAGTCCGAGTCAAAATACTGTAGGCAAAGAAGTCGGCGTGGCTTCAGGAGTCAGATCTGTTGATCACATCAGCTTAAAGGGACAACAAGCTTTCGAGAATACACCCAGTGACATCCACTGACAGACTAGAATCACCAGGAAGTAATCCACTGTGAGCTTTTCATTAGTTTTCATCAGCTTCATCACTGTTTTCTCCCCCTCATTGCTAAGCATCAATGTCTTTGACAACTCTTTGCATTTCAGGTGTTTTTTTTAAATCAGTCTTAACTCTTTAGACCTCTTCAAATACTTATGAATTTCCTCGTCTTTTTTGTATTTGTATCACCACTAACAACTAAATAACTAATAATCATAGAAAGTTGCATCCACCTCTAACTGTAACAGTCCAAACTAGGGATGCACCGATACCGATACTGGTATCGGGTATCGGGGCCGATACTGTAAAATGTGTGTGTACTCATACTCGTAAAAGTTAACCGATACCATGAACCGATACTAACTTATTTCATTAATCAGAGGGTGGCTTGTCATTTTTGTTGTAGTTTTTTAGATTGGCCACTAGAGGGACATCCCGCGCTAAACAGGCACAGGGTTAGGCGAGAGAGACTGGCAGCTCCAGATAAAAAAGAGAAACTGGAGGCTGCTGTAGCTAGGCTAAACAAAATGTCAGCAGTGTGGACCAGAACAGCCAACTTTTGGAAAGGTTTTGGAAAAGTGATGAAAAATGTCAAGAGAAAATCCACTGGCAGTTTAAATAACAGAGGCTCTGACTCATTTTATCGCTCTGGATGACCAGCCAATGCCGGCCGTGGAAAACATAGGATTGCACTGTCTTCTCAGCATACTCAATCTGCGATATGAAATTCCCAGCCGCCCATACATCAGGGAGATAATGGTGCCAAAACTTTCTGAAGAGGTAAAGACAAGCAGTGTGTGCGCGATGTCAGTCCTTGGTTTAACGGCACAGTGGACTGATGATCCAAGGGCAGATGGGGAGTTCATTTGTCAATGCCAAATACATTATTTTGTTTGTTTGTTTACAATATGGACACCCTGCAATAATTTAAAAGTTTATTTTATTCGCAAACCTAATTTGTATTTATTTATTCCGAAAGCTCGAGACAGTGCCAATAATTCAGTGATATTTTGTAAAATTACAATGTGGAGGCTCTGCAATAATTTAACAGAAGTGTTTTTCTGTATTTTTCACTTGAAATTTTTTGTGGTCATTTTCATTAAGATATTATTTATTATCGGCAGAGAATATAATAAAACCTGTCTTCCAATTAATTGTATTTGTGTGTGTGTGTGTGTGTGTGTGTGTGTGTGTGTGTGTGTGGTAGAAGTATCGGTTTTTGTACTCTGTATCGGCAAGTACTCAGATCCAAGTATCGGTATCGTATCAGTTTGAAAAAATTGGTATCGTTGCATCCCTAGTCCAAACCTTATGTGCAATCATTATGTACATTTTATAATATGTAAAATACCTCATGTGAGGTGCACTTTTCATTACGTTACATAGACATGCACATAGCTTCTAAATAAATGCACTATTAAGTGCCAAACTCACTATAATTTACTATAATACATCAGTTAATCAGTTAATTGTGTTTAAATATTGTACTTTGTATTCCTATCCTGTCATTATATTGTATTGTATTGATATTATTTAAGCCTTTTTTTTGTACCATATGAGGGAGTATTGTCTTAATTTCATTACACTTGCATGATGACGATGAAGAGTCTTGAATCTTGAATCTGGAATGAGGTGCCTTTGATTTGCAGGCACTCATTAACTGTTACTGAACCTTGCAATATCATAGACCAGCGTATGGAAATCTCCACCAGGTAGCTTTGAAGCCGGTTTTCTGCAGCTGCAATCTGTTATTCAGTGCATTCAAATGCACTGTTGCAAATACTGGGAACAGGATTTCCACTGATGTTTGAGCAGTTGTTATTAGTTTGGTCAGCAGTGAGTTGAGGGTTAAAAATCAAAATCAGCACGAACACTGGCTGATTAGCTGCAATCACTGGCTGCTTCTTCTATGCCCAAGTGGCTTTACGCATCCTCAAGCTAGATCACGTTTCTGTGATCGACAGCTCATTCAGATGGTTCATACATTTTTGGGGTGGAAATGTTTTATGAGGCAGGACATGCATTTAGACAACGTGACACAATGAGTGCAAAGAAAACGTCTATGTTTCACATTTAGAGCTTATGTCAGTGTTGCCACCAGCGCACGGTTTTGATGTGCAAAATTTATGATTCTTACGGTTAATTTCTGAGACAGCTGGGAAAGAAAATTAAAGTCAGGCTGAGATAAAGTGATGAAACATCCCTAACAGCCCAGATTCAGTCTGTCGGCTCCACGCTCTTAAATTCACTCTTTCAGTCTCTTTGAACACCCATTCTGTCTTTTTTTCTCTCGCCACAATCATGTCTGAATAAGCCACTTTATCCACTCAGTTTTCTTTTCAATTTTTTTGTACCAAGAAAACTTGTTAAGTAAGATTATTGTGTTGTATATTTGTTATATTTGTAAACATACTATTTTAGTGACACTGGATCAGTTTTTTGAGTGTGTAATCCAAAAGGTCTAAGGAGCAACAGGTATAGAATATTAAAATTTCATATATAAAGTACACATATGTATGGTTACAGTTGGATGTATAGCCCAGGAATGTTATATCAGTGTCAGAAAATTCAAAAATCAATAACATTACTATAATTATATGGCTTCTAGATTGAACATATGAGTAAAAAAATAACAAAACAGCTGACAGTTAAAATCTATTATAATAAAAATGAAATAATCTACCCCACTGTATTGCTTAATCCATTAGGAATCATTAAGAATTGATGACCTACCCTATGCTCCATTGCATGGGGAATTTTCCATTCTATTTTACTTAAATAGCCCCAAACCAGTTTCCTCAAGGCACTTTACACTGTAAGGTCAAGACTACAACAATCAGATGACCACCTCTGAGCAAGTGCTTTGGCAACAGTGGGAAGGAAAAACTCATTTTTAACAAGAAGAAACCTTTGGCAGAACCAGGCTCAGAGAGGGATGGTCATTTGCCACGACCAGTCAGGGGTGAGGGGAGGGAGACAGGGGAAAAAAAGCCTAGACCTATTGCACAAAGGATTCAGGGTCACCTAATCCAACCCTAACTATATGCTTTATCAAAAAGGAAAGTTTTAAGCCTATTCTTAAAAGTTGAGATGTGTGTCTCCTGAATCCAAGCTGGGAGCTGGTTCCACAGAAAAAGGTCTCAACCAAAGGCTCTGCTTCCCATTCTACATTTAAATACCCTAGGAATATCTGTGTAACACACATTTTTCGAGAAATGGGGCAGGGCTACCTCAGTAGGTAGGGTGGTGGCCCCCATGATCGGAAGGGCGGGGGTTCGAATCCACTGAACGACTACCCTGAGGTACCCCCGAGCAAGCTGCCGTCCCTACACACTGCTCCTTGGGTGCCCAATGGCTGCCCACTGCTTCACAGAGTGAATGGGTTAAATGCAGAGAGGAATTTCCTCCCGGGGATCAATTAAGTATAGATTATTATTAAATGTTCAGCCAGTTTGGGAATTGTTTTGTCCAGCTACAGGGGCTGTGTTTCTCAGGCCATTGTTTTAACTTAATTAGAAATGTTTTTTTACTTTGTCAGTGTGGTTTGTGTAATATTCATATTTGATAATATTGTTCCTCAGCCAAACATCTGGGAGAATGAAAGTCATCTTTTCACCTGATATTTTGGTCTATCCAGAGACAGTCATGGTGTCATGAATAAAATCAAGAATCAAGAATCAGGTGCAGTTTAGAGCTAATTCCAAGGTGTCCAGTCTCTGCACGTTATGCATCCAAGCTTATTCATAGCTTTGATTCATCCTGTGATCAATCCTGGCATGTTTTTAATAGAGTTGTGAGATCCAAATCGATAGCATACATTTCTGCCTGTTTTTTAAACTGTTGAGGCTCAGACATAAAACACTTGCATTAAAGCTGACAAAAATGTGTACGCTAACTTTTTTCACCCAGACAGAACATTGATCTGGAATCAATAAGGGAGATGGACCTACAGACACAATCAATAATGACATTTTCTTCAATAAAATCTTACCAATATCCAACCTGAGCTCCCCCCTCTGTATGTTCACTGTGGGGACAATGCAGTCACTGTGGCAGTTAGGTTAGATTTACTCCAAATATGCTCGACCTCATCTCAACAGAGTAAATTTATCTTGGTTTCAAAGAGCTCCCAGCAGCTTCTTTCTATGTTCTTTAGCACCAAATAAGTTTTTTTTCTTGACATTAACACATTTGCCCATTTGTCTTTCACAGCGAGACTGTGCAAGTATCACACTGTCTTTGATGTCATTTTAGGAGGACAGCTGCTGTGAGTGTGATTTTTGGCATTTTTACGTGGGTCCCGATTACTGCTGACACTGTGAATCAACAAATTATTAGCTGGTTAAAGGTCTTGCGCTGTCCTTTCCTTCTGTCTCTGAAGGAATTCTGAATTTTTATTTTCTCTGGTCCATTCTTTGTCCATTTTAAATACGTTCATACACTTTCACAGGCTAACAGTAAATCACAAGTGTACTCTTTTTTACCCCCAATGATTACTGAATTTAACTTGTCAGCAATCACAGGTGGATTCAGTTTTGCTGTATTTGGTTTATGTTGTTATTTTAGTGCATTCTTTCTAAAGTATGTTTTTGGCTATTCATAGGTGGAAGCACTTTTCTTGTCAACTTAAAAAAAAATATTAAGAAGTGATATAACTTTAAATCTTTTAACAAGTTCAGAACGGTACATTCACTGCTATGGTATAGTTGATTGTGTGGATATAAATCAAACATATGTGAAAGTAAAATAACCATATCAATATTTCATGCAACAGCAGTAACAAAATGATCAAGGGAATGTCAGGAGAAAAGAAAAGAAAAGAAAAGAAAAGAAAAGAAAAGAAAAGGAAGCTCACTGGGGGAAGTATCTCCCAAGAGGCCCTGTGTCTGAGAGAGCAGGGCCCATCTTTTATTGCTCAGCATAGCTTCACCATAGCAACCTCCCCCCAGCAACCCAGAATCACATTTCTAGCTCTTCTCAGAGGACGCCTTTGACATCTTACTAATGCATTCATCAGCCAACACACACGCACACACACACACACACACACACAAGAAAAACAACCCTAACCCTCATCACCACATACAACGCCACATAACAGTTAACTAACCTTTCATGACCTGCATGAACTGAAAATTTAAAGTCAGACCAAGTGTTTGCTTGAAGTGTGAGTTTTTT
This sequence comes from Neolamprologus multifasciatus, assembly GCF_963576455.1. NCBI lineage: Eukaryota > Metazoa > Chordata > Actinopteri > Cichliformes > Cichlidae > Neolamprologus > Neolamprologus multifasciatus. The sequence continues at coordinate 13,847,334 of NC_140444.1, forward strand.
ACTTATTTCAACAAGACTCCACTTGTATTCCATTAAAGTTCATTATCCACCAGTGCTCACCTTCATCTAACCATCAGCTTGTTCTACAAGACAAGGCACTTATAGATGTCTGTTTGCTACTCTTTGCAACATTAGTCAACATCTCCTGAGGCTCACCCAGCATCTATGCTGTTGAATTTACTTAATAAAAAAGGATGGATTCCTTAGTATTATACACTAAGTTGTAGAAACTGAGAGACATTTTTTTAATGTTACGGGAATGCATTTAGTACTACCGTTTTCAAGAGGCTGTATCCCAACTGACTGGACATGTTGACTTAGCCTGGGTTTGTATGTGTCATGGTTCTGGGTCAGTTTGACCCAGTATTTTGAGTTATGTTTTGGTGTGTTTTTGCATTTTGGATTCTTTTCTTATTATGATGATAATGATGATTATGACTCGGTTTCAGTTATTCTTGTTTAGGGATTAGTTCGTAGGTTTTGTTCTCATGTTTATTGCAGGTTTAGTTCAGTGTCTAGTCTGTCTCTCAGTGTCGTGTCTGCATCTCTGTTTAGTGGTGTCTTGTTTCCTGTTTTACTCTGAAGGTTCATGTTTCTGTCTTATGTCAGTGTTTCTAGCTTTGTTCCCCCTGTCTCATTAGGTCTTATTCCTCCCAGCTGTGTACCCCTTCTGTCTCTAATTCCTCGATGACTTCCTCAGTGTATTTAAGCCCAGTGTGTCTTTGTGTCAGTGTCGTGTCGTCTGTTAACATTCCTGTCATTCTAGCTACACGTCATAGTTTTTCAGTCTCTGTTCTGGTCATGTTCATAGTAATCTGCTCCTGTCATGTTCTCATAGCCTTTCATGTACCAGTCCAGAAGACTGTCCTTTGCTTTTTCTTGTCGTGTGCATAGCTCTTAGTTACAGTCCAAATCAGAGTCTTAGTTTTTCTTAGTCTTTATTTGTTTCCCAGTTTAGGCCCTTTGTTTAGGTCATTATGTTTATGTTTGGTTCTTTTTGCTTTACTATTTACCGGCCCTAATAAAGGCTCACTTTAAGTTCAGTAAACATTTTTGCCTCCTTCGTCTGTGTCCGCACCTGGGTCCTCCAAACACCCTCCTCACGGTCTGCCCTCGCAGACCGTGACAGTATGCAGATATAGAGGTGTGCCACTAGATAGACTTACACAATATTGCAGCAAAATTGCTGATGTTCTCTATGCATGAGAGAGAACAAGGAAAAGAGCAAGAGAGGTTGTGTTACTTTCAGTTCCAGCTTCATGCAGATTGTAACACCCTTCTAACATTTTAAGCAGGAAATGAGAGGATGGTGCAGAGGGAAGATGTTTGAGAACAGCGTGCACGTCTGCTTGAATCTCTTAGGAAGATTCAGAGAGGGAACATGTCTTTTGAGTAACAGGATTACAAGAAATCCATAAATAGCCAGGCTTTAAAAAACAAAAAAACAAACAAACATGAAATTCCAGTAAAAGTAGTAATGGTAGGTGCTTGGAGTGTGAGTTCAATAATGGCTGTATTCATCTCCACACAAGACAGACTCCTGGGTTCTGGGAAAGTGCATTGTCACTTAGATCCCTCACCCCAACTCTTTGGAAAAGGCACTGTACCCCAAGTTGTTCTCCAAGTTACTGGTGATAGCCTGCTTTGCAGCTTTGTAAATACATGTGAATTATGAAACACAGTAAGGTACTTCGTCATTGACGAAAAAAAGGCGCTTTGTTTGACGGAGCATTCTTCTATTGTTGTGAAGCGATTTTATACTTCTAATTTAGTTGTTCTTCAGGTAAAAGAAAAAAAATCATTAAGACTGAGAATTTCAGAACCAATGGTAATGGACAGCGCCACAATCGAAGACGTCATTGGTGACTACTTCCGCGGATCAGCTGATTGTTTGCGTCTATTAGAAGTCTTTTCAAGGAAGCGGTCCGATGGACGGTGGATAGGTGTGTCTAAACATTAACGACCTGTTCTCACAACGTCTCACAACATGGAAAGGCGATCAGGAGCGAGATGCAGAACAGCTGAGGGAAACAACAAAATTCCCTGAAACAACAAGTCAGACGCTCCTCGGAACAGATTAAAACAAAGTCTAATACACCGGAAAGCGCTGCGCCCCCTCTGAATGCGAAAAAAATCATTCTTCCATGCTCTGCCATAGAAGCAAACTCACAGCATTAAATCGTATTCGTTTTCAGGCCATCATCTCTCCGCTCTTTCCCTTTTCAGTGAATGTATAATTTACAAAGGGGGAAAACATGTAAAAGATTCGTTACGCACACACAACTCCACCTTGGTGCGCAACACGAAGCTCTTTCAATCAGATTCTCATAGAAAATATAATACTTGTGTAAATTATTAAATTATGTTTTATGTCATTCCATCAAAAAAGGGAGAATTGACTCTGATAATAAAGTTCAGAATCAGCATACTTTATTAAACCCTAAGGAAATTGTGTTAAATGGTTTGTTATAATATCACACAAACTGTCGCAGGTTCCAAACAAATGCGAACTTTTTTTAGAAATTAGCAACGTTTCTGGTCTGGTCAGGTGTTCAGACTCGTTGACTATTTAATTAATCTCTCTGTGCACACTGTCACCTCCCCCACGTTAAAGCAAACATTCGGAAAAAATCAGGTGGCGCAACAGTGAGAAAATCGTTCATAAGCAGTCGAAATAAAACAAAAAAAAGTTTGGAAACTTACACAGTCACTGCATAAGGTACCAGACTTCGTTTACCTTCGATGCAGCAAATCCTCCACAGCCCGGAGTGCGTCAGGTCCCCTTTGACTTTCTTGGTTTGCATCTGGGTTTCATCGGTTGTTGCATTAGTTGCATTGCAAATATAGGCTCGGGAATAAAGCCAGTAGTCGGTGCCGATGGCGATGGTCATGAGGCTAAAGGCGACGAAGGCCCCCACAATAGCCAGCAAAGTCTGAACCCCTCGGTCACACCATGCCATGGCGTCTCATAATGTGAAGATTCTCCACAGCAGCTTACGCACACCGTGAGGAGCGCACGGTACCAGTGATCATGGCTTGGGGGGAAAGGACTCGCGTGTTGATCCTCGTTTTGCTTAATTAACGCTTCACTTTCTCCCAAACTTCAATCGGACTTCAAACCAAGTTGCAGAAATTGATCGACCACAGCTTTCGTTTAATTCCTTACAGTGAGCTGGTGTCTTCAATCCTGCAACAGGTGGAAATTTAACACAAAACACAAAAAAAAGAAGAAGAGAAAAATTCCTCGAACAAGTGCACTTTTTTACCACAACATTTTGTAAATGACGTTTATAACCGCAGCATTCATACGGATCACACACGGCTCAAGCTTCTTTACAGCTCAGTGTTCAAAATAAAACTGGTCGGTTTAACAATGGACGCAGCATCGCTCATCCAGACCACACCTATAACGGATCTAGCCAATTGGAAACGGTGATGGTAACAGCTGTTAAATGAAGAAAACATCACTCTACTGGCGGTCGTCGTGTGCGGGTGGAAAACGGTTCTAGTGCACATAAAATGAAGAAATGATCAACAAGTGTACAGAAACGAAACATAACGAACACTCGTACACACGCACTGTAAACACGCACTGAAAACTGGGCTTCAAGTGTTTAAATGCATATTTAAAATCAAGGAAAAGTCTTAAAAAACACACCACCACTGCTAGGAGAGAGAGGGAGATGAGAGAGATTTGCTTTGTGACTGTGCAGGAACTTTAGAGTTGAAAGGATCACCAGTGATGAAATATTTCTGAAAACATCCATCAAAACAACTTTGAAGTCGGAGCAGTCAGCGTGCAACATTAGTAGAAAAGTAAGAGCAGATCTTTTCACAACGAAAAATCCACGAATCGTTTCTGCTAACTGATAAAAAATCCTATAAAATTATCATAGAATTCTGCCAGTTTTAGACTTTTTCTCTCTCGTATTTTATCTGGAAAAATGCCACCGGACCCCTCCCATCACACATAATGCGATACAGTGTGATGCACATTTTCATCAAAACATAAACGATACAAATACATCCAGTGTATTCTGCATATTTTTTTTAAAAGTTTCTTTTAAAAATTTTTTTACAATTGGTTTATTAAGCCAGTAATTTCATGTATTTAAATAAATTAATAAAAAGGATCCGATAAATGTATAAAAATAAAGGCCAGCGTGATCCACGCCCCCCTGTCGTGGTCTTTTTCACACTAAACAAGAGAGAGGGGTCCATCCTTTAGTATAGATTCAGCTCTAAGATTCCGGACTCTGACTCACTTCCTGGTCCCTGCAGAGTGAGTAAAAAGAATTCATAGTCTCTCTCTCTCTCTCTCTCTCTCTCTCTCTCTCTCTCTCTCTCTTTGTGTGAGTGTGTGTGTGTGTGTGTGTGTGTGTGTGTGTGTGTGTGTGTGTAGGAAAGCCTGGAAATATGAAGTAGGACGGAAAAAAAGAGGATTGGAGGGCAAAAGATAAAAACATGAAAACAGGAATGAAAGATGGAGCAAAATGAGAACAAAGAGGGTGGACAAAGAAAATGAGCACAGGAGAATGTGAAGGCAATTTTGCATAAATACATTTACTGGGAAGCAAGTTAGAAGTATTTGTTCCACATTTTGGCATGTTATGCCAAAGCACAGGCTAAGCTCTCACTCAGATGGTTGATAGGACTGGAGTGCATCCACCAGTCTTTACTCAGTCAGGCTTTATCCTTAAAATGTTTCTTTTTAATAAAGTTTATGTGGACTTGGGTGACCTTACGTCCAAGATGGAAGGTCCTGAGATGTAAAGCACCTCTGAAATACTTACATCTACTTAACCTTCAATTAATTTATGCTACTATTGCAAGATACTATTGTGTCTTCACTTTGGATGTACCTTTGGCAAGTATCTCTGGCTCATAACTTGCACATTTCTGGGCTAAGCAAACTGATTAGTGGGGTTTTTTCAGTTGGTTTTGAATGCACATTTTTTTCTCTCCAATCTACCGTCACTTTCACCGGTCAGGGCAGATGGTCTTCCTCCCTAAACCTGGTTCTGCCTGAGGCTTTTTCCTGTTAAAGGGGAGTTTTTCCCAAGTTCCTAAGTGCATGCTCAGTGACTGGCTATCTCCCCACAGTCTTGTTTCCAAAAACACGGGATGCTATGCAAATAACAGCAGAATGCAAAATTATGAATGTAATATTGCATAATATTGTAAGCTCTTGACCTCACTGTGTAAAGTAGCTTATGTTGTGATTTGGAACTATATAAAAGAAACTGAACTGAAAGGCGAACACGAGACGATCACAGCAGGTGAGTGTTCAGAAGATGAGATGTGATGCTTCACATTGCATCATTAAACAGAAAACCTAGACTCTGAAATCTTCTGTACCGTCATGTAATAGAAAATCATCAACTATCTATCCTTTCATCTATTTTGGACTGTTTCAAATGCTTCCTTGTCTGCCGTGGCTTTCAAAGCAAGTCAGAGAAATTGGTCCAATTAACCGTAAGCTGAGGCGAGGCTGGTAAAATACTGCATGTCTCTTAAAATAGTCGTGTAATGAGTCAATTTATATTAGAGGTCTTGTACAAGTTGGAGTAGAGTGCTTGCAAGATTACCCAGATCATAAAAATAAAAAAGTAAGACATAAATTTTTGTCACGACTAAACAACTCAAATTTCCTGTTACTAGGAGTGTTTATTATCAAACCCTCGGCAGTTTCCAGTGGAGATCTTTTTCAGTGACGCAACCTTCTTCACTTTGACATGGGGGGGCAGACTGGTTTCCCAGCCAGACTATCTCAATGTACTGTAGGAGGTGTGTGTGTGAGTCTTCCCTGCATATGCTTGTTGTGGTTTGGATTCCAAGTGCATTGTCCTCGGGCTATTTTTGCATCCTGACAAGAGATGTCTGAGTACAGCTGACATTTGAGCTTTTCAGCCCAGCCTGGCCAAAGTAAAGAGTGGATGAAGGCAAGCGACAATGAATTTAACCATTTTATTAAACACATCTCGAGCTTTTTCCACTCTCCATTCGACAGTTTATTCCTTTCTCTATTTGAGAGGATGCTGGGACAGCTCTTCATTTTATTCAGTTTACTGATTTTTCATTTTCCAGCCGACTTCATTATCTTTTTTTCTTTTCATATTTTTCCATCCAGATTGTGGCCTTTGCCATCTATAACCTATCTTTGACCTTTCTGAGATTACCTTCTATATTTAGGTTTTGAAGCATGGGTAGCATGTGTTTTAACTGCTTTTATTGGACTGTTTTTCAAGTAGTGTTGAGTAACTGGCCTTTTCATTAGAGGATCCAGTGAAGCTGCCTGATGGACAGAATTAGAGAATGTGGAGGCTTATCAGGAAGTAAATTGTTATTTTCTTAGAAATGATCTTAGACTGATTTCTGCTAAACTGTAGTGCGAAGGCAGAAGTCTTCTGATTTGTTTATTTTTTATTTTTTTTTAATGTTTAGAAGCACATGAGAGAAAGTTGGCCTGGGTAAGATGGGAAAAAGGTCAGAGGCAAGAAAAAAAAATTATATATGCAAAGAAGAAATGTACCAGCTGTGAGATGTGGTAAAAGATCAGCTTAAATTCAAATAACATTTTCTTAGGCTTCTGAGACCAAACAGAGCAGCCTGCATGTTTTAAAGTGAGTTGTTTTATATCTCAGACTGAGACTGTAGCAATCAGCACAGCACAGGGATGACCTCTACTCAAATTTGGTCGTATATTCTCTTCTATTGGAAAGCTAACATGTTATCAAAATGAAATCCATTTTTTCCTATTATTTTGTGAAGCCCATTTATTGTAGGCTATAACTACTTTGAACGAGTGGAGAAGTGTGCTGAATAAATAGCTACATTATGTTAAGGTTAATCTAAAAAAGGTAGCAGTAAATATAACAGGTTGTTGATAGCTCTCAAAAACTGCCAAAGGACACCAACAGTCTTAAATATAAGAATCTCTGTACATTATAATTTCTAGTGACTTAAATAAAGGACGTGAGTATCTGTTATTCTGAAACAGCCTGCACCAAAAAAGGGTTAAAAGATACTGACCAATGTGCCCAGCTATGATCCTGCTCTGTGTCTATTGGTTCAGGGTTAGCATTAAGCAAAGCAAACACATGGAGTCCGCCTGCTGCAGTCACACGAGGAGCTGTGTGTGTGCAGACAACGCCTGAAGCAGAAGAGAGAGATAAAGAGCATATGAGATTGGGCTAAAAGAAAGCAAACACAGACTTATCCGTCAGGCTGCCAGAGGCTGGCTGCGCCGTGACAAGCTGTACTTTACACCAGGAATTTTTCCTCTTTTGCCTATTTTTACCCCTTGCTTAAGAGGAAAACAGATTATTTCACCTTAAGTTGTATCTTAATGGTTTTAGACACATTTGCTATGTATGTAAGGCCTGCTACAATAAAGCCAGTTATGGCAAAAATCAAGTCCTGTGCTGACTGTGAGCTTGTCCAAGTCGTACTGTTCTTACTTCATACTCCAACCACACCTCCACCCAATCTCATCCTCTGAATTGGACAGTTGGAAATTATTATTATAATGTATGTTAGGATGAAAATAAGACCCAGATCTAATTAAAGCAATTTTTTTTTTAGAATCACGTGAAATTTGAGAGAATTGTGCTTCAGTGGGGACTTTTTCATATAATAGATGGATATGAATTCAACTGTCACATCAAATGAAACAAGCTATAAATGGACAATGTTTCCCCCATTCTCTGTTTTTGCTAGCCACTCAGCAAACTGCTGTATCAGCGCCAATACACCAAGCTTTAAGGGCCCTCAGTGTGGACATGTGTTCGCTGTGCTTGCTGACTTTTCAAACCTCTACATGTTTTAGGCTGGAGACTGCAAGCGGTGGGTGGTCTAGGGATTTTGAAGAGGGTGCATGCTGGAGGTCTGATCTTCAAAGACTAATTTTCAGTTCCCTTGACTCCAATAAGACTTTGAATCTGGCTTCGACACTTGCGATTAAAGGCATGACATTCTCTCTGAATATTTCAGGAAGCCAAAGCTGTTGCATCTTCAAAAACAGTTGCTTTGTCTTTAATTGATTTGACAGTTATTTGGTATTAAAACAAGCAACTAAAAGGAGTCGTTTAATTAATAAGTGATGAGTCAGAGTTTATTTTTGTTGTATTTTTGTTTTGTTTGCTATTAGCAGTCTGTTTTACACACTTCTGTGCGGCTAGACCACCTAAAGCGCAACAGTGAGACACATCTGCGACCATGAACCACAACATCCACTGATTGATACTGACTGGTGACCTTAGTTGCATTTCATATATCTTGTTTTTATTTCCAGCAGTTAAATAGATCCAAATAAATAGATCAAAATCTATAAAAAGAAAATGTTTTGACTGAGATTCTCTAGTTTTGAATCAATCACCCTAAATATTTAAACCAGCAACGCAGCATAATTGTTATCATTTGCTTGCTAACTATTTTTACATGCACCCACAGTACACACAGGCCTACACATAGACAAAAGTATGGCAATATGTAAAGAAACCCCACCTCGTCGTCTAACACCTTCATCACAGCCACAGAAGGAACAGCTTTGTGATTCTATTTGAAGTTTCTGAGGCCTCTCTTTTTTATTTATTTATTTTTTTTCTGTCTCCAGTTTTAATGAGTAAACATACCTCAGTGATTTATCCCACAGCGTGCACATTCTGACCTATTCTCAGGACCAGTGTTTTAACTTCCAATCAGCTTTTGAAAAAATGGAAGCAGTGCAGAGGTCCAAGTGTTTGGTGCTTGTTAGCGACATCCCTCGAGGAATTAATCTCTGTTGGATCTGCTGTTGTTTCAGCTCAAAGAAAAATGTTGCTTAATAGTTTGTTTTATTCTTTTATACAACAACTTTCTTACTCTCTTTCTTTTTTGTCTTTGCTACATCTGAGAAGAACTTCGCTCGATTTTTTTTAAAGAGCAGGGGGTTCACAGTATGAGTGAAACTAATTGTACGACCACTGAGTGAAAAAGAGCTAATCAGTTCCCTTAGTTTTATGCAAAACACACACAGCCACAGTCTTGTTTTCATCAAGTCAGAGGACATTACATCGACTTACATTCTTTTCCTCAACATTTAGCCCAACCATGCCTGCCCGTGACCTTTAACAACTAACTCTAACCTTTAAATCAGGTTTTCCTTCTCATGCTTTCATATTTTATCCAGTTTAGTATTTTACATAAAGACTTTATAAGAAAATATTGAGAAGCGTATGGTGTAATTCATTTAAAAAGTTGGTTGGATATATTATCTATGCAGCTTTTTTAAAATCCATCTGGTGGCATGTGGCTAAAGGAAGAGCCTATGAAAGTTTCAGGTTGATTTTGAGTTTACTTTCTTTAATATTTCAGGTTTCCTTAATAGTTTGTGCATTGGCATTAACATAGGGTTCAGCATAATTTCCTACACCCAGATCCTGATGGGTTTTTTTTTTTTTAAAAAGAGAGAGATTTGCATGACATTAATGAAAACAGATGATGCACGCATTGATTTGCATAGATGTCAATGCTACACCAAATTGTCCTGAGTACCCTACATTTTTAGTAAAACATTTCAGATATTAAAATGCAAGGCGACGCCCCGTTATTTTTAATTTTTTAATTATATTTTGCCTGATTTAGGTCTACATTACATCTGCCAAACACAGATGTAATGTAGACCTTGTACACATTAAAGTACAAGACTCAAACTGTGAGACTCGGTTGTTCTCTCCCTGTTGAGTCTAGTTTCCCATCACTTTAGGATAATATGTGATTTTCATTTCACTGATATGATTTCAATATGAATGTGATTTTGTTACTCAAAAAATATTGTGTGTTTTTCCATCCAGCTAACTTTTACTGCTGTTGCCAGTCAACTGCTTTTCAGATGCTACATAATGGTGGATCAAAATCTGATGGCCCATTTTTATGTTCATAACTATGTATTAACAGACTTCTCTGCATTGAATCATATCTGTTATTAACCTCTGGCTCTCTTCCACAGCATGTCTTTTATCCTGTCTTCCTTCTCTCACCCCAACCGGTCGCAGCAGATGGCCGCCCCTCCCTGAGCCTGGTTCTGCCGGAGGTTTCTTCCTGTTAAAAGGGAGTTTTTCCTTCCCACTGTCGCCAAAGTGCTTGCTCATAGGGGGTCATATGATTGTTGGGTTATTCTCTGTATCTATGAAGCGCCTTGAGGCGACTTTTGTTGTGATTTGGTGCTATATAAATAAAATTGAATTGAAATTGAATTGAATAACCTCATCAATTTTGGATCCCCAACCCCCCTGGCTGAAATGCAGCCTTACTGTATGCACTCACTATTGTTCATCTCTGGTGACCACCTCTGTAGATATTGATGAACCACAGAATTTTAAATCTGGAGTCATCACTCTAGAAATTTTATGTCTATTTCTTGTGTGATTTGGGATGCCAGAGGGTTTTCTTCCTTTCTCATTGTTTCCCTTCCTTCTTGACAGCCACCCTTCCACTGAGACCATTTCTGATGGCGCTTCAGGGAACAGCAGGGATCAACTGAAAGGTCAGATGCATCTCTTTGGTTCTGCATCAGATCTTTGCTGCAATTCCCCCCTATTTTTTAAGGACATGCCTTTCAGAGACCTGTTTATGTGCTTTTTCATTTTTCCATAACTTGCTTAGTTTCCTCAAAGTTTTCAAAGACACAGTGCACACCATGCCAAGTTATGGCAAGTTATGCAAAACTAATAGCTCTTTAGGGGAATCCCAATACTGGTGCAACGATACTATTTCATGGACAATATACAGAAAAGATCAGTTGCTCAAGACTTTAGCATAGTAATCTACCGTAGACTATCTAAATTATCCAGATTACTATTCCTACACTAAGCAAGATGAGAGCTTATTTAACTTCAACTTAAAAAAATCTCATTATCATTAGATTAAAGAGGATTGTAAAGTTTTTTTTGGTTTTGTTTTTTCCCTTGTGGTAGTTTTGGTGTTTTAGCTATTTCCTCTTTATGAACCAATAATGAACCATAGTCTCGGTTTGCTCCAGTTCCTTGAGACACATATGCAGCTTGCATATATCACTTTATTTATCCTATTTACACCTTGAATTAGTGATTCAGTGTGAAGCTGTAAATGCATTTCTTACCTGAAACAAAACTGTGTTGTTTCCCACCTCTGTGTTTTTTGTTTGGGGTTTTTTTTGTAAAGTTTCACACAGATAAAAATTGAGAAAACAGGTTTTGGGTTACTTATAAATGTCACTGCATAATGAACAAACCGGATTCCGGTGTTGTTGGGAATGAAACAAAAGGCTGTTCTGTTTGTAGCATTTTTTATTCATCTTAAGATCTTTGCATGGTCGGTGTACATTATGTGGATGTAAGTGAATGAGAAAGAAAAGAAATGACCTGGTAGTGTTGTACATTCACAAAAGTAACACTAGATGGAGGTGTTGTCAAAAGGCACTGGGTCCCCTTCTAGCCAAGACAGAAGAATTTTGAAGAAGTGCAGACACATATTCACTTGATTCATCTGGAAATGTTCTTCTTTAATTATACAGAAACTAGAAAGGGAACTTTGACGAGTTCAAATGAGCGTGTGTCCCAAAATGTGTGTTAATTACTTATTACAGTAATTAAATTTGCAACAAATGGTTTCATTGTTATAGAGGTAATCAGTCTGGGAATGTGCCATCTCATCAGGTCAATATATAAAACGGTTCATTCAGTTTGTGGGCACATCAGTGCACGGTGCAGATTAGCCTGTTTCCATCCTGCTGATAACCCCATTAAATCTCATCCACGTAGATGGTGCCAGTTCGCACAGGGAGGCCTGGTTCAGAGAGAGTGACTCACTGTGGTCGTATAGTTCATAAAAGACATTACTGATTGCAATGTATTTTCTCTTAGTCTAGCTGTTGATTTACAGATTTATTTAGAGGCCACATAGTGGGAAAAGAATTTGACATTGAACGATCAGTGGTTGATATTCTTCTGTTTATAGGTACATGTAGTTGCTTATCCATCTTTGGTCCTCAGAACCTCCTTAATTCTTCCTAGCATAGAGTCAACAAGCTACTGGAGAAATTACTCAGAGATTTTAGTTCTTGTTGACATGAGAGCATCACACAGTTCCTGCAGATTTCTTAGCTGTTCACATCCATGATGAGAATGTCCTTTTCCACCAAATCACAAAGAAGCTCTAATTGGAAGAGATCTGCTGATTATGGAGGTTGTTGCTGATAGGAGGGGTACCCAGTGTGTCCTTCTGCCACTTCAAAGTTCACTTTTGTACCTTCAGAGATGCTCTTATCAATAAGTTTATTGCAACAAATGATTATTTGGGTTACTCTTGCCTTCCTATCAGGTTGGAGCCATTCTCCTCTGACCTCTGGGATCAACAAAGAATTTTCACCCTGATAGCTCATTAAATATTTTCTCGTTCTCTGTAAACCTTAGAGATTGTTGTGCAGGAAACTACCAGCAGAAAAGCAGCCTCTGAAATACTGTCGTCTGGCACCAACAACCATTCCACGTTCAGCATCAGTGAAATCACCTTTCTTCTCTATTCTGTTGCTCGGTTTGAACTTCAGCAGGTCATCTCGAACATGCCTAAAGAGATGCTGCCAGGCAATTGGCTGATTAAATATTTGCATTAGCGGCTGAACAGGTGTGGCTAATAAAGTGGCCAACGGGTGTGTAACCACAGTTTCTATTTGTTATGCATTTCCACCCTGTGCCAACAGAAGGTGGTACTTGACTACACATTTACTATACTTTGTAGTTTACCAGCAGATCATTTTCTTTAATGGCAATAAACATCCACAGCAAATGGCTTTACCTGCCTGAGAGTAACAAGTGTTAATCTCCTTGCATTAGTTTGTTGTTTTGTGTTATTGATCGAGCCACAGTCTCCTTCCCTGACTCATTTTGTGCAGTTAACTGAGTATTAGTTTAGGCAAGCTATGAAGTCAAGCTCCACAGCCCCGCTGCATCTGTTCTCAGTCTTCTCAGCAGTTCTCAGTCTGCCCACAGCTGCTGAGCATCTGCAAGCCGCTTTGTGACCCACATCCAGCCCACTGAACCTGATCAGCATTATGTCTGTTGCTACTGATACTTAGCAACAAGACTCTAATGTGATCCCTGAACAGATCCACAGCTAAATATTATACGAGCTATTACAGATGTAAATAACAGTTTCCTCTTGAATATGATACTCATGACTGAATTTAAGGATGCTTTGCTGTTTTTATTAATTTTTAAGATTTATTGTCATTTTTAGCTGTAATACTCTTGGATTTTTAGAGATTTCAGGTTCAGAGTTTTTGAATTTTGAAGGACCCTTTAGTGATATGCATGCACAATAAACTCAGACTTTGGTAGATTCATGCAGTGAGTATTTATCAAATAATAATTTTATTTGAGAGAACACACCGTCAATTGCACATCTAACATCATGAATATGACTGAATGTAAAAATACACATATTAACATTTCATGACACCATTTGGGATACTTTGCATTAATGCAAGCTTAACAATATGAAAAAGCTCACCCTGTCAATGTGAAGCAGGAGGCAAAGCAGCTGTCAAATATACTGCAAGTAAGTCTACCCAACAATAAAACAACCAGTTTTTACACGAATAGATGTCTATACAAAAAAAATCTATACACATAGATGATTTTATATTTACAGTGTTTAAAATAAACAAAATAGAATGGGTGTGTATACTGTAGTTTCAAAGAGTGAAAGTTTAACTTGGCACAGTTTGTGTTTGTTAGTTTTATGTACTTGTGCAGGTGGAACAATCTGATCCAGTGATGAAATGTTGCATGCATTAATATCACGTGGAGCTCACACCATATACTGACAATAAGTAAAATTTTATTTATATGTCAAACTAACACAAAATTATCGCAACAAGACGAAATGCAGCTATGTAATGTGTTTTTTTACACTTATACTGCATGAAATGTGTATATTCAATACACTGGTGCTTAACCTGGATACAGTGTCTTCCTTGGCACACTCAGGACTGCGGTGCATTTGTTAACATATAAGAATATTCTTTCTTTTTGAGGGAGAAATAAAAAAAATACGCTTACAGAACTTGGTTGAAGTGTCTCTATAGGTGAGGTATTTCACTATATGCAGAAACATCCCACTTAGCAGCATCTCCTTTGCACATCTTACATTCACAATAAACCCATCTGAAAATGGTATTTAATACAACCTGACTGACTCGTTCTACATCCAAGTAGAAACTTCAAACTTCAACTTCTCCCCTTTGACATTATCTGATAAACTAATAGTTTATAACTCTAAGTTAGCAGCAACATTCAAACATTGTTGCCTTTCTGATATTTTTGTTTCCTTCTTGTTTTATTTGTTTCAAAACTAATAAGTGCACAAATTAATTATAGGTCCTCTTTGAGTAAAAGGGTTGTTTGTATACGGATAGTTAAGTTCGCCGGTGTGACGCAGTCCTGTATGTAATTCATGACGAGATATGAGTGCATATAAAGCATTAGTTTGTTTCCTATGTACAATAAAACACTCAGTTTCTATAGCCATTAGCGTGTTCGTATTTAGGCCTTTAAATAATGTATCTCATATGTGTGAACAAGCAGCCTATAATGCAAACCTATAATGCCTATAATGCAAACTTTGATGTCAACATTTACATTTCTTAGATGGACCAATGCAAACAAGCTTGAAAATGAGTAATATTATGCGTAAATACAAAATAATGACATATTCCTGATAGTGCTTAAAAAGTTTACAAAACTCTCATGGCTTCACAACAACAAACGGTTCTTATTCGGTGTACAGACATGGAGAAAATCAACTAAAAGTCATATAAAAATGTCAAATACCAGCTGCATTGGACCCGACAAATACATCTTTTAACTGTTTATTTATAAGACGGAACATCAGTAAAATTATCTGAGCAGTTGTGATTCACAGCTGTTTCATCACCTTAAGCCTGCACTTGAACATGAAAATGTTCAAAGCTGAATTTTAGAGCCTTCACATGAACACGTCTGAAACAACTGTGATGTGCATACAAAGATGTACATGGCAACAAAATGTGCAACGCTTTGCAGTTGAGGCTACTTTAATTAGAAACAGCTGAGCATGTGAGCATGTAATGCCTGTGTACACTAACACCGCTGTTGCACATGCACCATTTATAGAATAAATGAGAAGCAATTTTCTGAACCCTGTTAACCTTTATGAATGGCAAGTGCACGCTATTTGCTCAATTATCACATGATAAGAGAATCAGAGTGAGGAAACATTTTCTCAGAACAAGAACCTGGGATGTTTGAAGCACATCCAGCTATACTATGTGATTCCTCTGATTAGCTGCTTGTTTCTACGTGAAACTACGTCGATGTAAAATGTTTGCATTTGAGGAAAAACCTGCAGATTCTACAATAATTACATATACAGAGCCTACTGATCCAGTTATTACCTAGAGTCTAAAGCTAGCAGGGTGGCAGCCAGCTTTCACGAAAAAACTTTAGAAAAAGCTAATAAAAGTAAAATCAGGTAAAACTATTTCCTCTGTCACTTGTTGTACAGCCTGGCAACAAAGTGAACCTGCGACCTTCAGTTTACTGTTGCTCTCTACAAAATCAAAAACAGCTTAAAAAAATTAACGGTAGAGAGGGTAAAGATAGTTCAAACAGCTGAAGCGGAAATATCGAGCTGGATAATATTAAATTATTCAATAATTTTATGTCAAAATTCAGGCAGCTCAAAAAGACCCCATCAGTGAAACAACCGCGCCTCATCTGCCTCAGCAGGGTGAGGAGGACATTTGTTCATACTCTGGACACTTGAGAAGGGCGGGGTAGTTAGAGGAGTTCATCTGGAGTGAGGCCTCGGAGGAGATGGAGGAGGCACTGCGACCACGTCCGGCCCAAGCGTCTGGATGGAGGAACTGACCGGAGTAATCTGAGCAGTTGCTGAGACGAGGTCTGTAGAAGCCCTGATGGGGCCTGTACATTTCCTCTGCTGTGTAACGCTTCATGAACAGGTACACTGACATCACACCTGCCGTCTGGGGAGGGAATAAACAGATTAAGGCTGGACACAGTACATCTTCAGCTGATAATTTAAGGACAAGATTTGCTAAATGCCTAAAATACAAGGCAAATGATGCGATTAAATCTATACAAACAAAACTGAGACCAGTGCTAAGTTTATGTACATAAAACCATTAGTTAGACAGAAAATGGTTAAATATTACTGTGGCTTTGAAACATTCTTGTAAAATGTGAGATACTATTTGACTTTCTGAAGTTACCTCAGTGAGCAAGAAGGAGATGGCAGCAAACGCAAATGACCATCCATACTTGTAGCTGAAGTAAGCCTCATTAGTTTTGGTCCTGTTCAACATTTCATCATTAATATTGGAGATGTACAACACCAGACCAACAACCAAAGACAGACCTGTGGAAGGCAGAGAGACGAAATGATTAAAACCTGTTTTATATAGCAAAGGTACACATCACTGATAGCTGCATAATTTTGCATAATATTTTATGAATAGTTAATGAAAACAATCATTCTTTCATATGACAGTGATGGACATGCACAAAAATATTGGGCCACAGTCTCTCTTAATCTGTGAAGGCATGTGTTTTCAGTCCATTGCCACAGATGTATGAAATCAAACACCAGGATTTGCAAACTTTGTGAAAAAATTGGAAAGTTTTGTTTACTTTCCTGCTGTGTGCAGCAGGGGTCTGGTAGCTGCAACACTGGCATACTGTAATTCATTTTACAGATTATAATGTGACAAGATGAATGACGTGCAACAGATAGTAGCACAGTTGAACCTTGCCCCCCAACCTCCCACCAAGCAAGCACACGTGCATGCACACATGGCGCCACTTTGTCCATCTAGTGCAGATACAGTAAGTACAAATCAAGTACCTGACAAGATGAAGAAGATTCCAGAAACAAAGGCCAAGATGGTGCGATGTGGTCGAATGTGGCCAATATTACTGAGTACAAAACCAATGAACATGAAGAAGAGGCTGACCAGAGGAAAGGGTGTAGAAGAGCGAATCATCTCTAAAAGGAGAAGCAAAGGGAAGCAAAAAGAAAATAAACTGATGAGTTTGAGTGTGTTTTATGGGTCCTTATCTTAGCTAATATAAAATTTCAATATCTGTATTTATTTATCTTTCTTATTTAAATTTGCTGTCGTAGCAGCATGAAATATTCAGTTGGTCTATCTTATGCCTCACTCTCATGGATTTAGTGTTTAATGACCTTGACTAACTTTTGATTCTTTTATGTTAAGATGGAGCAGGGCCTGCTTGCTGTGAGAAAATGGCAAAAGATCTCTTAGAGTCTCTGGTACTTTTTCCCGAACCCCCATTGTGTTCTTCATTACCCCCAAAATATAGCCTTTTAGCTAAGTGGGCCAGATGTCTAAGGCCATAATCTTAATGGAATTTGGCTTTAACGTTCATTAGCTGGTAAAACTTTGGATTCAGTGGCAATCTTGCCAGTTGAAATCTACAAGAAATATTCAAAAATCTTTTCAGAATGAAAACATAAACATTTGGCTAGCAGATACATTGGACAGTGGTTTACTTTCAATGTCATCTTAAATGGCTTTTTTAAACATCCACTGTCACCAGATCTGGACCCAAATCATTGAGGACTGTTCACAGCATCTCGATTAATTTATGGCACAAAGAATTCAGCCAGTTGTGTAAACAAGAGGAAGTCCAACCTAGTTCTAGTCCTAATTAATTAAATGGCTGGTCAGTGTATGCTCTCCTGTTGTTTCCCTTGTCTTTTGGCCATTTGTCCCTCTTCACAGCTTCCTGCTTGCCTCCTCATGTCTTTAGGTATTATTATTATTAATTTGTACTTTGCTGGAATTTTGTTTAACTCATCCTGTGGCTCTCATTTAGTTATTTCCTACTTCCAGAAAATGCAAACCCTTACATTTTATTTTTCAACTTTTCTGCATTTGTGTCAGTTTTTTTCAACCCCCACATAACAGTATGAAAGAGTGTGCTAATCTTTGAGTTACTGCACCTACTCAGTATAACTATATAATTGCAGGCTCTGGAAAACCTGACTTTTATATAGCTTGGCAATGTTATTTTCCTACAATTTGCTTGCTTGACTTGGTGAGACTCTGCAGCTTTAAACTTAAAGTGCCAAATGCTAATGCGTATATGTATGCCCATGCATTTTCACCATGTAGGGAGTTATTTAAATAGCATCACTGAATTTTTTATTAACACTCAGTATTTGTCTTGCATGCATTTGCCTTGGGGATTATTCCATAAATTGCAATATTACTCCATCCTAAAAAAAAACCCCACATACTGTATGAGATGACAGGACAGCAAAGAGGTGTGGACTTAATTCATGTGAGTTGTACTCAGGTAAAACTTAGTTCTTTTCTGTTATCCTGTTAGACTTTACAATATCAAAACAGGATTTACATATGAATTGAGTGTTTGTTAAGAATAATCTTATCATTGTCTTGTAAAAAAAAAAAAAGACTTCTGACAAATGTATGTGGCTTCAGTTAACACAGTTCTTTCACACACTTCTGTATAAAATAGTAAAATATAAAAATATAAAAATATAATTATCATCTTGTTTCTCCATTTCTGTGCAGTAGCTTTGGTACGGTACATTTTACTATGACTAAAACCGCTGTGCCTCTAGATGCTATTATGGTGAAGCATTTCAAACTAAATGGCATCTTTTCAGTTTAGAAAATAAACTGAAAAATGGTCAAAAATAATCATGACATGTGAACAGTTACTTACTGAGTACACTAACAGTGGACTCAGATGTCATCTGCACATTAGTGGGCATCACATACTCAATGGTAAAACACCGTCCATTCTCCTCTCCTGGAATAAAACACAGGGAAAAAAATGATATTAAGTGAAATTTCAGTATATGTTTTTGTACACAAGCGATTAATTAAATCCAACCCTGAAGGTCATACAGTACACATGCAGAATACATGGATGTCTTGACATGATGAATACCTATAATGGCAAAAATTAATAAATGTCACAAATGTCATGTTTTCAAACAAGTTGTTGGAACGACGAGTTGCAAGTGGTATCTAAGGACCAAGCTCAGTTTATTTTCTCTGTGAGGCTCTTAAATTTAAATATCACTTAAAATCAGTCAACTTAGAAAGAGAATGGGGAGTTTATAGCTTCCACACGGTTTATGCTGTCAGTATTTGTTTGAGGAACACCCAACATTAGACTTTAACACCTTTCTCCTTATCGCACTGACACATACAGTACAAAATGTGGCAGCAAAACACACCAACTGATTCTTGTCATCACTTCATTAACTCCACACACTATGAGGTGTTGGATTAGGTGATATTCTGGGGTTCAGCATATGTGATTACCTTCATACTGCTTCCACAGAATACACATATAAGGATGTGTTATGTTTTTGCATAGATATTTAAGAAAAATATAATATATCAAACAAATCTGGGAGATTCTTGAGACTGTTCTCAGTTATTGACCCCATGTTTATAGTCTTGCTGGTTTTCACTTTAATGAAAAGTCAGTTTTTATTGTGCATTTCTAGGGTTTCTTTGTGTATGCAAATATCAGCCCCCCACTTCTTAGTGATATCATATACAGTATGTCTACATTTGCACATATGCACAAATACAGTCTGTAATTTGTTAGTTAATAACCTAACTATATCATGACATAGTTATATTTAACAGACATTAGGATTAATATGTCTGCATATGAATATAAGACAGACAGACAGCAGGAGAAACTGATGGAGGAGAAGTTTGTAAACGCAGAATGATTGGACCAGTTCAGGTCCACATTGTGTATACATATGTATGTCACTGCAGATCTCCCTCAAACTTTGTCATTGTATCAGCTTTTCTTTTAACATAAAGTAAAAGCTTGAGCCACTATGCAGTAAGTCCAAGGTTACAAGGTTGAAATATTTTGTACTCCAGTCAACAGCGTTTCTGTACTACTACTAATCACCACTTTCCTTTTTATTCCCAACAAAGGAAAATAACGACTATTACTTTCATGATGAAGACTTGTGTTATTATTTCTATTTTTCTCTTATTTTTTATTAATCTCTATAATAACTGATTCTGGAATAAAATACTAACTGTAAAATGTGATATACTTCACCTGTCGCAACACCGTGCAACCTCATTCACATTCACTGGTGTAACTACACTCTGTGATGGTAAGCACTGGTTGTTTCTGGGTCAAATTAAGTGGGCAATAAGGCCACTCAATTGCCCCTAAAAAACACACTAAACCATTAGTTCATTTAAACCAAAGGCCTGCTTCATGGCAGCAGAACATCACTTACATAATCACAACTGGAATCCCAACATATTTACCAAGACTTAACCATTAACCCTGAAAAAGGACAAAGCAGTTCAATTGTCGTATAGATTAAATCAACAGTACGTGGACTGATGTTAAAGGTTATGTTACCATTTAAGAAAAACACAAATATTCTTCCTGTCCATACTGATCAAAATAATTGAAACATTCCCACTGTAGGCTGGCTAAAGTGAAATGTTAAGCTAAACAATACAAGTTTGTATAGATGAAATTTAATCAATAAAATCAGGTTTGCCTTTTTAGGTTTGCTGTTCTTAAAAAGGAGACTGGAAAGGCTTACAAATTAGTATTAGTAGTTTATAAATAACTATAATTTAATGCAAAGCTAGACAAAGAAAATGGAAGTGTGGCTAATCTCCCTAGATGTGGACATTCAGTTAAAAACAAGAAATACTGGTTGGTGGTGAGCAATATCTCATACTCTAGACAGGAAGCAGCTGGTGTTCTCCAGCTGTTTTAACACTCCAGCAGCTGGCAAACCAGAACAGATTAGATCTACAGAAATACTGGGAAAAACTTGCTTTACGGTTTTCCCAGGCAGCGCCCAGAACTTAACCAAGTAAAGTGAACTCTGAAACAATCTAAAGACAGCTCGTCTGACTTAGAGTATGACTAAGCTCAAACACTCCTGAAAGACAAGTCCTTCTTGTCCTGACTGATGCATAAACAGTTGATCAAAGAAAGTTAAACCAATAATAAAAAAGAAGAGTCAGTATGATTATAACTGTTGGTATGTCTACTACGGTGGGTTAAATACATTGTGTTGATCTGTACTTGTGAGCAAAATCAGACAAAATCAATTTAATGACCAAGCAAAAGAGGGAAAAACATGTTATTTTAATTGGTTAATATACATCTGGCTTCTGTAGCATAACTAATAAAAGCATCTGTAGTGCAGGTACATGTCAGCTGACAACTTTTAAAGACCTAAGCACAAATATCATTGGATGCAATACAAAACATAAAGGAGATTGTTTTTTTCTTTGGTATCTAGATATCCAGCAAAATAACAGAACATAGTACTGCAAGTACAGTAAATTGTTGTGATTACTGGAGGAATCGAGAGGGTAAGAGCAAGAATGGATACCTGGTTTACTCTGGGACAACACTTGTCTGGACGGTTGTTTCTCTAAAGAAAAGATTTAAAACGGTTAGTATTTCCAATATTTTCCAATCAAGAACTGTGGAGGAACACGTTAAGAAGGTGTTTATCCATGCAATGTGCTATGCTTCTGCAGTTGCTTTTAATGTGGAATGGTAAAGTGAAAAAATGCAGGTCAAAAAGAAGGAAAAGGAAAGTCCAGTTAAGGAGCAGAGAGGAGTGTCTGCACCAATCAAAACTTCATCTGGCACCACTGAATGTAAATCAGCAATCGGTTAAATCATGAGAGAAGCAGTCTTGAATAGCTCTCTATCAACAGGAAAAGTGATTTTGAAGGATACAGCATAGGACTGGAAAACAGTTTGGAGATAGTATACAGGTAAGGTGATGGATCATAAAGTTATGCAGAGGTGAAGGCAAAGTTTCAAAGTTCATGCTCAAATATTCAAGTGCAAAGCAAAAACAAAAATACATCTTCTATACTTGCAGCAGTCTAGTGGTTAAAGAGAAGTAAAAAAAAAGGAAAGAAATGAGAGGGAAAAAATGCAACGCACAATATACTGCAAACGAGACAATGCACAAAATTTTGGTGAATCTGTGCTTGAAACTTAGCTGTGTATAATAAAAATAATTCTGAAAGATGGCATCACGATTTCATTTCCACTTTGTTACTGCTTTTGAGACTAACAGGAAAGCTACTCTACTGTGTTCAAACTGTATTCTGACTTCAGACTAACTCACCAGCCAAAAAGCAAACCCTCCACAGACCAGAGTGCAGCGACATGCGCATCTCGGTGCTCTGGTTGAGAGGAAGGATGACGCCCTCCTCCAGGTAGAGCCAGTAGTCGGTGCTCACGGCGATCCCCAACAGGCCGAGGCCGCAGACGGCGAACACGCTGCTCAGCAACGTTAGCGCCTTCCTGCCACATAGGCTCATACCACAGCCTCAAGAGCAGGGGGGCACCGGTGGCGGAAAAGGGAGCTATGAGAGGGAGAGAGAGATAAACATTTTTACTTTTAATTTTTTCCTTTTTTTTTTGTAAAATCCACTTTTTTCGGTGCTCAGAGGTGGTGGTTGTGCCTTTGGGTGATGTCATGTGTGACACTCTGGAGTTGTGCAATATTTAATTTCACTCGAACTAAGGCTTACAACTGAAAATGGAGAGCAGGTAGAAACAGAAAGTAACAAACGCACCTGCAGATAGGACAGTTTTATCTCTGCCGAAGTTTAAATCTGGGAATGAGTCTCTTTCTTTCAAATCCCCCATTAATCTTTAAATAACCAAACTGTGCAGGACGAAAGATTTAGTAGAGCATGTTTGAGGAAAGCTTTTCACTTGACTACCCTTGACTGCTTCCAGCCAGAGAGAACACTCCTGCAATGTGCCTAACAGCACTGATTGCACCCAAAGGAGAATTACAAAACTGAGTTTGTTTTGATTTGTTTCTGCTTTAATAATCATAGACTATGATTATTAAAGCAGTTATGTAGTAGATACATAACTGTCTGTTATGTATCTACATTATGTTAAATTTAGTGCCATACTACAGCTGGCATACAGTATGTCACGGCATATCAATGTGATTGCTTGCCAAACAAAACGATGGCTTTGTTCTTAGCTGAAGCCCACTTTTGCCGGAAGCTAAAGCGCTGGGAGGCTGAGATACATGTTGAAAGGAATTGATTTCACATAATGAGGTCTCAGCATGCTGCTACTTTGAGCACCCACTGTGAGCTTGGGAAGATGGAGAGAGAATTTTTGAAAGGATTTTGAACATTTCAGAAAATTCATCGCATTTGGAAATCGCTTTCCTCCAACAATTCCTTATATGAAAACTTGATAAAAAGCCCAAGTTAGAAGAAAAGAGTGAGATCTCCATGCAACTGTCAGCATGTAGTGAGGAACAAGTTTGCATAGTGAGGAAAAGTCCATGTAATATAATAGAGAGAAAGCCAATCATTTCCCTTTAAGCAAGCTTTTGGTAACAATGTGAAGGAAAAACTCCCTTTTAACAGAAGTTAACCTTTGAAGTATCAGTCATCTGAGGGTGGGCATCTCAACCAGTTAAAGCAAACAGTGAGAGAAAAAACAGAGTCTGATGGGGAAAGTAACTTTAGATCAAAACCACACAGTTCATATAGTGATGCCAGTTGTAAGCAATTGAAATGCACATACTGTAAGTAATCAGAATTCACCAAGCACAGGAGCAGCATTAATGGAAAAGGACTATTACTAAACCCAAGCTATTCTTGGCTCTGTTGCAATCAGTAGCTATTCATTTACAATGACCATAAAGGCTGTATATTCAGGCAATTGCTACTGAGTTGTAAGTAGATGGATGCATTCCACTCAGTAACCATTTTTGTGTACTTCACTTACCCAGAAGGGCTGTTTTAGCTGTACAGTACAAAACCCACACACTGGAGTAGTGGCTGTGCTTAAATATACAGTCTTGAGCAACCCTTCATTTTTTAAAATATTTTTTAATCAACAGTTCTCCAGGCTTTCTGATGATCTCTTGGGACATTGGCTGCCGGGGGCACTACACACCACCCAGAATTTCCAGTAAATTAATCAGTCAATTGGTTAAAACAGATTATTATGAATTTCAAAATCTTATTTGGTTTTCATATGTACCTATTATCAGAGATATCAACTCTAATAGCAGGGAATTAACTAAGCAAATGATTTTTTCTTTCTTTCTTTTTTTCCATATTTTTTCAAGTAACCTATATTTGACAACAGCATAAATAAATTGGGAAATTCTGTTTTTGGTGTGCCACCCCATTAATTTTAGTCGCCCCCATATTGCCCCTATGAAAAAATTCTGGAGCCACCCCTGCCCCCTCTGTCCATCAGTAAATAAGGGTGTGACAATCATGGTGACACTGTAGAATCAAATAACTAAGACCCCAGTCACACAGGCCAAGAGAATAGTTCATGACCATCTGGCAACCAGTTTCAATGTGACTGGATGCCTGAGGTTGATGGTAGTTGTTGGGGAATGATTGTTAAAGTCCCAGTCATGCTGGCCCATAGGCAAGTCAGTGACCCCCTGAAAACCACTTATCATTAGAGAAAAATGTGTATTCCACAACTGGTTGGCAAAAGACTCATTGCTTTAGTCAGTAGCATATTGTTACAGTCATGGTTTGAATGGAAATGATGGACTTGTCTGCAACAACTGTCCAGCTACACTCCAAGATGTAATAAGAAAACTAGTTTGCATTGCACTTTTTCCAAGTTTTACTACTGTTTGGCTAATAATTAGTGAGCATTTCAAGACAAACATGGTGTGCACATGGTGTGGGTATAGATATTTGTCCGTAGAAATCTGTGCTTGTATCACATCCAATATGGCTGTCAACATTTCAGCATGGTGTGCATGGCATCAAATTTTAATAGTGCTTGGTAGAAAAAGTCTCTATTAATAAACAGCTGAAGCTGTTTCAAACAAAATAGTTCAGCTAATATCTGACTAAATACAATTGCATTGATGTCCAAAACGTTTCTTGCCTTTCTGTGTGTGTACCAAGTTCCCATCTCTCTGGTGACTCAACCTGCACACCTGATAATCAGCCAGTCATCAAATTCCAGCAGTATTTAAGGTTCTGGTCTTTACATCAATTGCTGCAAGACCTTTAGTCACCTCCACGTGGTGCTAACACTACAGGTTGGATTTATTTTTGTGTGCCTTGTGTGTGTGTGTGTGTGTGTGTGTGTGTGTGTGTGTGTGTGTGTGTGTGTGTGTGTGTGTGTGTGTGGTAATCTTTATCTCCTGTCCCTCAGGATCAGTTTCTCCAATTTCCACTGTGCCAATTGCCTTGCCCTGTTCACCACCTTCACTCTGCCTTCGTAAAGTAAACCTGTCTCACTTCTAGCTCTGTCCATTAAACTTCCATCAGCCAGCCATTTCCCTCACCAGCCACAGCGCTGGGGCCTTTTTACTGGAAAAAAGAAGTATAAAACCACAAGCTGTTTTCAATTAAAATCAGTGTCTCGGACTAGAAATAACCATGGTTGACTTTGTGTTACCTGACCAAGTAAAAACAATGAAAACCAATGAGCACTGCTGATTTTCATGTTTGGTCTAGTCTACCAAATACTCAATAATGTTTTACCTGACTTAATTAACCTCAATAAAGCCTTCATTTGTGCATTTGTAAAAGGGGAAATCACAAGTCATTTGTTGTCAGTTTACATTACGTGACATCACAGATGCATAAATTACAAATTGGTATTTTTAGAAGCTGCTTAAGCAAGCATTGTAGCATGCCATAGGGACTGAATACAAGACAAGTTTTAAGTATTAATCTAACAATGTTTTTACGGATGAGTTCATAAATTAATACCACTGCTCTCCAAACAGTTTTAACCATTTCTCCCTACGCTAGGCAAGAAGTGAAAATTGCATTGCATAAAAATATAATATGACCCTGTCTCTATTGTCACAGTTTATGGTTATTATGAGGAAACTGTTGCACTGGCAAATGGAGGAACTTCTGCATCACTGTCCCTGTAGTGTCTGGCTGAATTATGCTTCAAGTGTTAAAAACGTTTGTAGAGTTTGCAAAATGTGTTACATTTTACTCCCTAAGAGTATTTTACAAAATTATTTGCAAACATATACCAGTTAATAGAATGTGCAACCAATAATAATAATTCCCTCATTCAGGGGTCCCATACTAACAGACCTGGTATTATTTTTCATGTTTGTTTCTTTTCTTTTACATTCTTCCTTTAAAAGAAAACCCTAAATAACAAGTCTTCTAGTTTTAGATGTCATCTTTAGACTTAAGCACTCAATTTCATCTATCATCTATGTGTTAAAATAAACTACATGTAGGTTTGTCCTAGCTTGTGTTTCTTACTATTATGAAAAGCAGGGACCAGGAGTAGAAAAGACAGCACAAAAAAAAAGGTTCTTAGTCCATCATAATCAGTGAGATCCAACACACTTGTCAACACACACACAATTACCATAACCAGTCATTCATTGATACTAATAATTCTGTTCATTGTTCTGTTCTTGAAAGGACAGTAATTGGGACTGATCTTAGATGAGAAAAATGTGTTTTCATTTTGAAAGCTTTCTCTTTAAATGTTCAAAGCTATGGGCACCAAAGCTTTGGCTCTTGTTGTGGGATCAAAGGAGTACACAAAACACTCTTCTCCTGCATACTTATCAGAGCTGCCTTTGGAGGAAAATGTCTGAACCTGTGACTAGAAACCATCCATCAATAAATGCGAGGTTTGTATTTGTTGCCGTCTTCTCAAAAGTTGCGTGCTTGTGCAAAAACATAGAAATGGCACTAAAAAAATAAGCAAGTTAAAATGTCAGTAATGAGTTTTATTGGGCATGTTTATGCAGTTAATGGAAGTCAGAATGCTCAAAATGCAAAAACATTTGCTAATTAATTTGAATGAAAGTAAATAATGTTCACATTTTCTGCCACTAATGTGATACAAGGCCACTAGGGGCCCAGAGGCGAGGTAAGGGAAATGTACACAACTGCTAGAGTAAAGGGCACATCATCACCAAAAGTAGGGCAATTCCTTTTCTCCCTACTTCCTTAATATGCACCGACCCTCCTGTCAACCCTAATCTAAATGGCTCACTGCCAGAAATACAGCATTTTCCCTAAACTGAAAATCCAGAGGTTTTTCATCAAACGATGGCAAAGCAAGAAAACACATTTTGATCTATATTTTTTTGGTAATAAAAAATATATTGTAACTTGAACACAAATTGTAGTAAGTTATCCAAATGAAATCAATATTATTTATATCAACATATCTCTGTATAATTATGATATGTCAGTAGTCCTTTTGTGGTTCATGAAATAGCATTGCTATAAAAAATTCATGATTTTTGACTGATATCTTTGATTGTCAATTAAAATATGCAGTCACAAATTAAAATAGACACAACGTTACCATGAAGAATAGATGATGTCCATCACAGCTGAGTTTGAAGTTGTATTTGGAATTCAATTCAAAATGCCACAAAATGGTTGTGAAACCTATGAAATCTCGCAATGAACACCCTCAATTTGTGTATTTGTTCTTCTGCGTCAAGGGTTCGTCAGTGTCGTAGCGCGGATCTCTTTTGGCATGCTTATTGACCCAGTTACTGTGGCTGTAAGAGCGTGGCTGAGTGCATGTCCCTCTGTTGCTTCTGATGTGGACAGGCAACTAACACTGTGTGAGTTAGTTCCTGTTGGCTGATGTTGCCAGGGCTGGCTGGGGGAGCCTAAGGACAATAACAGTCCAAAGCAACAGAGAGGAGATATGCCGTGTCATCAAGCCACAGTCACAGCTGGGTGAAGCTGGCAGCCCCATCACTGTGTGGCTGGGAACTGCTTATATATTTTCAGCAGGCATACTAAAGGGGAAACACATGTCAACAGTATATATCCACAAGCTCATCCACGCATCAGATCTACAAATATCCATGAAGTGGGTCATATGGTATATCTCACAAATTATACTTGTGAATGAACACATCATTGCAGAGCCAGTTGTCTACAGCCAGTTTCTGTTAGCCTCACTTCACACATAATAAATCTTACAGAGGGAACGTGTCATAAAGGGGTTTCAAGCAGTGCTATTTTCTTTATGTTTCCTCAATCCGTGAAATACAAATACAATCAAATAACACAAACCCAAATAAATGACACAATTATTTTACATTTACTATCTCAATTAAAATGATTCATTTAGATAAGTCACTGAGTTTAGTTTCCTTATTATAAAGACTACTTCATATCAGCATATAGTCTTGGCTGTTATGTTATCCAAGCAAGGTACCATAAACAACAGTTAAGGTTGTAACAATTTCTTTACATATGCTCTTGTGTATAAGCGAGCATTTTTGATACACACCAGCCTCAAGCACATAGCTAACAAGCAGGAATAATTTCTCAGTGGTCTAATTTTGGACATGCTTCCACTCTTGCTTGAAGGCATGCCTACTTAAAATCACAAAATTCATACTATAGTCCAAGCCAAATCTCTGCTGTAGGCCAGACAGCTTACAATGCCTCATCTGGCACGAAGCAGAGAAAGGTGAAGAAAGATGGTGGTGCAAGTTCAAGTTGTCAAGACAGAGGATAGTTTTAGTATTTTTAAAATAAAAAAGTTTGGTGAAAAAATTTGCCAATTTGTGTTACTATGTTGCTACGGCAGTTTAACCAGCTGACCTAATGTGTCTCCCTCCCACTCTCGGGACTCTAAAGCAGTCTGTATCACAATGCAGTCCATCTCTCTTCTGTAATGTCAGATCATCTTAATTTGACAGGGCAGCTCTGGATACAGAGCTGAATATAGCTCAAGCCTTTAATTCTGTTCCAAATGTGCTTCCCTTATGATTTTTAGCGAAGCATTTTGGCTTCAGCCCCTGAGGATGCCATCATATAACATCATGATTTCTTGTCTCTCCACTTGATCTCTATATCTTCTAAGAATAATAAACAAACAGAACATAAAATAGTAGCAAAAGGCTGAACAAAGGCTATAGCTTATACCCGTAAATATATAAGATCATTTAAATACCCCATTTCCTTTGCCATGAATTTTTTTCACTTAGACATATTCATAACAAAGAGCACAGATAGGTTCACTTTATTTAATAAAACGAGTGAATGGCACTTTTGTGATCTCTAAAAGGGTAGACACTTCATTGACTCTGGCACAAAATAAAATAGTGACCCACAGCAATAGCACTAACATCATTTCCTCATGTTTGTTGTAAGAACAAGTCTCCCATTTATTTATAAGTGCCTGACTTGGCCTCGTCGCCAGGCAACGCTATACAGAGAGGCCCACAAATTAGTTAAGCATGAATGAGCTGATGAGTGAGTCCCAAAACAAGGCTTCCTATTTGGCTGTGCACTTTTACATGCTGGGGAGGGGATAGAAAGGAAACAGGAGAAAGACACGGGGAGGCAAATACATTTTAAAGGTTTACAGAGGGAAACATTAAAAAGACATATTACATGTAGCCACATAGGCACAGAATGATCTCAAAATGTAACTGGAGATAAAATATATCTAGAACAGGCATCCTAAAGTACATCCTGTCTACACTCTACAATACATTTACTTTATTTTTCCACAGACCCAGAAAGAAATGCTTAAAACTCAGGTAAAACTTTAACAGCAACTTTGAGAGTCTTACTCAGAATAGGTGTTTAAAAACTGGGCACATGGCAGCTGTGATCAGCAGAGAGCACTGTGTTTACATTTTGGGGATATTCCCATCGGGGTGCTTTTTAGAGGGTGGCCGATCGCTGAACCAAGTGATTTGCTACCAGGACAGTAACTGATGTAATGGGGAACACTTATTTAATGCACTTTGTTTAATTGCTCGTGCTTTGTGCCCACACTGGGAATAGAGAATGAATTTAATAAATCCTGCAATTCTGACAAAAGACATATTGTACGCGGGTTTCTTTTATTAATAGATATGCTCATTAAATCATGGATTAAACCTACACCGATCTATTTACTAATGATATGTTATTTATATTTTTTGTCAGTGTTAGGTGATTGCAATGTTTTCTGCCACAGAGATAACAGACGAACATGGAAATTGTTCACATTTCTCAAAAAGGAGCTACATTTTGCTTTTGTCATGAGTGACAACTGTGAGCATTGGTTATGTGTAAACAACAAAGAAATAAGGAAGGGGAAAAGAAAAGAACTGATTATTTTAATGGCAAGACACAGGGACAGGGCTGTATAACCCTGTGTAGCACAGTCTCTGATCCTATCATGTTTGAAATGTAGCCTATAATAATGTTTTTCAAGGCTGCCATGATAAACATAAAAACTGGCAGCCAGAGATTAAACATGTATTTAATTTATGGCATTTATGACATTTGAGAACATGGGCACAGAAAGAAAACAGTGCCTGCAGAAGTTTAATGATGAGATCAGTAAAAATCAGTGCTTAACAAAAACCACAAGATTTAGGTCGACTGACTTTCAATTAAATACCAAACCTCTAGATACATCTTTGAGCTTCTTTAAGAGCTATGTGGCTAAAGAGGCTTTTACAGCGGAGAAAAATTAAAAGCTCTACAAAATGTGAGGGGCTAATTCTGCAAATCTAACAGACTCAATTGAAAGTGCATGAAGTCACATTTTCTGTCTTTGAGTCACAGCCTGAACCGTTATGTCCAAATAATAATAGACTGTAAACTACCTTAATGTACCTCAATGCAACAAGTAGTTTCTCACCTGGCGAGTGCACAAGTATCCACAATGCAGCCTGTATGCGTCTGAAACTGTTGAGAAATAATCCCCATACTGAATGAGTGTTTTAACAATGTTTGTTTGGTTGACACACTGACCCAATGGCACGAGCTGCCTATTTAAATCTTAAATTGTACAAATGCCAAGGATTAGTTTAGTATTACTTTACTATAGAATAATCATGATTTGTATTAGGTCAGATTATAATGCACACATGTATCAGATCTTACAGAATCAGAAGCATTTTCCATCACAACACCACAAAACTATCTGCTATGTTAAACCTCATAACTATAACACAATCATTCTGAATCGCCACCATCACATTAATGGAAGCAACAAATCAAGTAATTATTAGATGTCAGATGACATAAAGCAAATATATTAGCCTTATATTCAATCTCGATCGGAGTTTTCAACAAGCCAGAGAGACTCAGTTGTTTGTACTGCAATCAGCCAGCTGTTTGTTAGGCTACTGATACCAGTTAATCTTTGGCTCCGGCTTAAACCGCTGTCCGCGGTACTGAACCACTCACACACGTTCTCGTATTGAATCAGTGATAAACTTAACCAAACCTGATGCGAAACAAGAATACCTCAACTGTCCTTTTAATACACGCCCTAGGAATGCGCACAGTAAATACTGCATCTTCTGTGTTATTGGCATGGGTCTTGTTTTCCGTTTTAAAGCCGTGGGTTTTGCTTAAAAGTCTCAACGACTCTATTTTTTAATTCGTTTCCATCCCTCTAATCCTAAAATATCTAAGAGTGATATTCTTTGTCACACATGTGATACTTTAGTTTTTCTGCAAGTTACAGCACTTCACGTGTCGATTAGCGGCATTGTGACACAATTGAAAGGGTGTAATAACCGAATAGACTTTGAGTCGGGATACGGGAGACATCGGCTTCTCTTCAACAGCCACTTAAGGCGCACATTTATCTTCTAAGTTTTTGTTTTAATCAACGTGCAACAAATCCTTATCGGGTTTGAATATCGCTAACATGTGTCAGAGAAAAGCAACTCCACTCTTCACTTGCAAATTCAAAGCTTAGTAAAGGCTTCAACCGTAATTATGCAGAGGCAAAGAGAAAACATGTGTTTTACATGTTAATATTTCAAACAGGTCTCAGTCTAATTGGAGCTAACCAAAAGCATTAGTAGCATGGGGGAGAAAAAACAACAACAGGAAAAGTACTCCGTGGTTGTTGTTTTTTTGTTGTTGTTGTTTGTTTTTTTGCTTTCTCCTCCTCGAAATATTCTCTGTAACGACTTGCTTACAGTGGACACTCAAGGAAAAGTTGGCTAAAAATAATTTACCTTCGCGAAGAAGACTCGTCGATAAAACGCCTTTCTCCTGGTGTCCTGTTATCGTCTCTCTTTTCTTCCTGTTCAGTCACTCCGCGTTATCTCGGCTTTGGCTGGAAATAAGCCCGTTAACTGAACCTGACCCGCAGCTGCGTCGCTCGCGCACCACTACTATCCAAAACAGCAATACCGTCTGCCCGCGTGGAGTGAGGCACGTGGCACCCCAACTCCTCACTCCACCTCTCTTCAGGTGAACGGGAGGGAGGGAGGTGAAGTGATGTGATATGGATCAGTGAATTTGTAGTTCAAACCACATGCAGCGATAAGATTTCAGCAGATATTGTTTTGATATGAAGCAGCAGCACAAAAATCAAGCTCTGCTATAGGATTTACCACAATTGTATGCATAAAACAAAGAAATGACCTGTTTTGCAAGTATCTTTGTGACTCTGTGGTCTACCTTATAATCAATCTAATCCCCTTTGACCGCTGAAAATATCTCTATAAGCCTGTTAAGTTATATTTGTTGCAAATTCTGCTGCCATCTTGGCCATTTCTTAAAAAATACATATTTTTTTTTATCTGGATACGCCCAAAACAGCTTGTACCTTGTGTAAAGAATACTCTCTCTGGATCACAGTGACTTTCATGAGAGATATGTTTAAGGTATCTTGACAGATAGGTCAACAAGTCACTTACAACAATGATACAACAATTCAATTCAATTTTATTTATACAGCGCCAAATCACAAAAACAGTCGCCTCAAGGCGCTTTATACTGCAAGGTAGACCCTGCAATAATACATACAGAGAAAAAAACAACAATCAAATAACCCCCTATGAGCGGCAGAACCAGGCTCAGGGAAGGGCAGCCATCTGCAGCGACCGGCTGGGAGAGACAAGGAAGACAGGATAAAAGACAAGCTGTGGAAGAGAGCCAGAGATCAAGGGTGCAATACTGTGCATTTAATTATTAAATTATGAGTTATTATTCACCTCTTTTGTCTTCCTGTCAACCCAAACCAGTGCTGACAGATGAGCCTGGTCCCACTGGAGGTTTTTTCCTGTTAAATGGGAGTTTTTCCTTCCCACTCTCGCCAAAGTGCTTGCTCATAGGTGGGTCGTTTGATTGTTGGGACTTCTCTGTAGGGTCTTTACAATACAATATTAACTTACCAACTTTATGTTATATTTTTGCACAATATAAAAAAAACTCAGCACGGTGGCACGGTGGTTAGCACTGTCGCCGCACAGCAAGAAGGTCCTGAGTTCAATTCCAACATCAGGCCGGGATCTTTCTGTGTGGAGTTTGCATGTTCTCCCCGTGTTTGCGTGGGTTCCCTCCGGGTACTCCGGCTTCCTCCCACCGTCCAAAGACATGCAGCTTGTGGGGATAGGTTAATTGGATAATCCAAATTGTCACTAGGTATGAATGTGAGTGTGAATGGTTGTCTGTCCCTGTGTGTTGGCCCTGCGACAGACTGGCGACCTGTCAAGGGTGTACCCTGCCTCTCGCCCTATGACAGCTGGGATAGGCTCCAGCGCCCCCCGCGACCCTGAAAAAGGATAAGCGGAAGCGAATGGATGGATGGATAAAAAAAACTCTTCCAAAGGATATTACCGGAATTTATATTTTGGTGTATTTGTTTGTTTAATTTTGATGAAGAATACTAAAACATCAGTACAACATCATCCATATGGGTAACTGAGTTTATATCCAATGCTTGTAATGGCCATCATGTTCATCAAACGATCAGGCAAAGTTCAAAATCATATTCCTTCAGCATAGCTTGCTACCAGCTTTTAATAGCTGTACTCAGAACTAAATGACTAGATGAGTGAGAGTGAGTGGGAACATTTGTGTGTCCTCGTTGTTTTCCCATATCTAACCTTAACTTTTCCATTAAGACGCAAACATTTTTTACAATTTTGCAAGTTGTGTCTTAAAAAAGAGCCTTCAACAGGCTTTAATTCTTTTTCATTCCCATTCATTTATGTAACATCTGTTTCTACTTGCACTTGAAACAGATGCACTGTATAGTCTGTGCACGTGTTTCCACATGAGATTAGGAGCTTTGTGTGATTGCTTAAATCGATGAAAAAAGAATTCAAAAAGTATGAAACTTATTCAATGTACTCATGAAGCTTATTCAGTAATAATTTTTAATGTGATAGTGTGGCAAAGCACTAATCTGTTGGGTTCTTTTAAGACTGAATTTAGCACTTCTATACATGGATATTCATACAGTCATATACAAGCATGCTAATCACTCCCAGATGACTAACAACCACAACTGATCACAGGAGTGAACAATGAGCTGTCATCAGCTGTGCTCTGACTCGGCCTTGTACATAACCACTCTCTGGCTCTACCGAAGCCAGACAGGCCCCTTCTCTTTCTATTTTCCATTTCTTCTTGTTTAATAAGGCTATCTGTATATATGTATATATATATATATATGTATATATATATATATATATATATATGTATATGTATATACATATACATATATACATATATATATACATATATACATATATGTATATGTATATGTATATATGTATATGTATGTATATGTATGTATATATTTTTTTCTGCTTTCAAACAGAATCTAAATTCAGAAATGCTCAGCATCATCCTTTTTCATTCATTCTTCATTTTTTATGTATCTAAAGCAAACATAAATCAGTCAGCTTCAGTAATGCACTCTTAGTCATTAATCACAAAGATACAAATGTGTATCAGGCAGTAATAGTAATGTATCTGCTCTACTTAAGGCTAGAGCAATTCTCATAAAAACTATGACAGTATATCATTTACAGTAGCTCTAGAACTTTCACAACAGCTTAAGTTATTCTGATGTGTTTGTGTGTGTGTGTGTGTGTGTGTGTGTGTGTGTGTGTGTGTGTGTGTGTGTGTGTGTGTGTGTGTGTGTGTGTGTAAAATAGAGAATGAGAGAAACCAATAGACTGAAACATAACAAAAGTTCACACACCAGCTGGGTCCAACACTAAACATACTGCAGGACGATCAGATGGTAGTTAAGCATTGTCTCAAAACCCTGTATACCCAAACAATATCGTCCTTTTCTCTATTACAACCCATGGCAGAATAAATAAATACAATTTGGATTCATTTAATATACTTTAAGTCATATTAAAGAAAACAAAATGAAATGATTCCCTTTCAGACTCACGTTGTCATATTTAGGTCAGATTTGCAGTGTGACGGGCTCAAAAATGAGATTCAAGAGCTGTAGAGCAAGGATTGAAAACTGAATAAAACCAGGCTCAGTTTGTTGTAAAATCCTGGCCTCTTCTTATTACTCTAAGCCACCACTTAGGACATTGGCTGCCTGCCAGCAACGAGCTATAGTAATTATGGGCTCTCATTTAAGAAAATTTCAGTAAGATGGATGAAAGCTATCAAGTGGGTTGAGAATAATATGAGCTCAAGTTTTGCGATTAACAAGATAAAGGATTCTCCTCTGTCTTGGTCAAGGTTGAAAGAAATTAGTGGAAAACTGTTCAGGGATCAATACTATAATGGAGGCAGCAGTAAGAAATGCTTGCAACCTGTTTTCACTTGTCTTTGTTTCTTTCTAAGATTGAGAAGATTAGCTCACAATGAACACTGAGATGGTTACTCTCTTTTGTTTTGCTGCTTTCTTTAAATTGGCACAAGGTACATGTCAAATGTTACATTTTGTTTAGACTACACTAAAGAGGCATGTCAAGCTTATACTGTCATGTCAAAGAGAAAATATGCTAGTGTGTGAGAAACAACAAATATGACATCACAATCTATAACAGTAAGCACTATGGATGCTGGTGTGTTTCATGAAAACAAAAATCTGATATTCTGACAGGTATTTGATTAGGTGGCAATCATGCTATGCTTCTGAAATGTCAGCGTAGTCCTCAAACATGCTAATGGGCTCTACATTAATCCTTTTCTGGTAGAAAAGTAAAGCCCCAGGTGCACCAAAAACCTAATCTGCACCACATCTAAAGATCGTGCAGTGTCCCTCAGCTGTGGCACATCTGTAATGCTCTTCAGTCTAAGTCAACACTGATTACTCGTGACAGCAGTGACTACCACACTATGTCTTCCATCAATAACAACCCTCTTCCTTCATCCGGACTTCAGCTCAATAAAGTCACATGTCCTCCATCTGTGCAGAATATAATCATCCTAATACATTTCAAGCTAAATGGATGAATGCAGGTAAAAATTCAGAAATATGTATTGCAGCACATTAGATGTTGGACTGATTGATTTTATACATATCTATATCTATATATATCTATATATTTATATATTTTTATATCTCTATATATATCTATATATATCTATATATCTATATCTATATCTATATATATATATATATTTATATATATATATATACATATACACACACACACACACACACACACACACACACACACACACACACACACACAAAGAAGATGGAAATATAAAAATAAAATTAAGCCACAGACTCACCAACAACACTCAGTTCAAACTTTGTCTAAATTGGTCAGTATCAATTTTATGTGTGCGCGTGTGTGTGTGAGAGACACATCATGTGACACCAATGACACATTGCTCAAAATAGACTAACATGCTTGTGTTCCATCTCAGGAGAAACATAAACTAAACCCCAACAATACATTGCATTTTGAAATAACACACAGTTCATGCAAAGTTTGAAAGAAGCCAGTAACAAAAACATTCACTTGTGTAAGTATGGACCTCATTTTGCTTTTTTTATTTGCATTATCATACATTAGGTACAAATGACACAATCAATTACAAGGTAAGTAGCTCAGACTCATTTTAAAGGTTTCAGGCTGACAAGGGAAAAAAAAAAAACAAACATACACCATTTGCAAAATACAATATGTTCTTTCTTTTACAGTCTATGTAGATATCTAATTTAAGTCATTTATGTACAGGACAGGGGTGCAGAGATTATAACTGAACAGAGGAAAGTGGGAGAACTGGTTACACTGTGGACTAAGATATAAGGCATTCTTGCACATCACTGATCTTATGCTCTGATTGGCCAAGAGGATAGTTTACTTAAAACTCTCTTAATTCAAATCGAGCAGGAAACAGCAGAGTGATGACTAACTACAAAGAAGACGTCATACCAGATTCATCCACAGAAAAGGACTGACAGTACTAATTAAAATCTATAAATTAAAATAAAATCTTGAAACAGCTGTATGACCATATCTTTAAACCTAACCCTAACTAAATTAAAAAAGTTGAGGACATGTAAAAAATGTAAAAGAACAAATACTTTTGGCTAATTTCTTTCCTGTGGTACATTAGTCAAACCCAGAGAGAATTGAAAAGTCTTGGGCTGATGTCGTCTCTGTTGAGTGAATTGCGTGAACTAGAAACTAGAGACCAACTTGTGATGGGATCAAACCAGCTGCAGCACCAAGGAGTTGTAAGACTAGCCCCATAGAGGAAAGTATTGAGTTAATACACCAAATACGACGCTTCATATGGTGATTTACAAATACATATACAATACAAAAGACTGTTTGATAGGGGCGTGATAACAGACGGGGCCACTGGGCCTCTTGCCCCCCTACTTCTAATCTTTTTTTGGGAACTTATAGTTTAGACCACAACTGCGTTTGATCCCAACTACACACCTGTAAAGTTGTGATGTTACTGTGTTCACCTGCTTTTGTGGTAGTTCCCACTACAGTAGGTGTCCCCAGGACCACATTTAGTCTTGATGACACGTGCAGACTCACAAAGTGATACAATAACAACTACCCTAGGATTTAAAAGGTGGGGGACACTATCAATGAGGAATGGATTTACATGCCCCAGGCACTGAGGAAGGAACTACAGATTGATTCAAAGAGAGGACAAAGGAGGGACGGTTCAATATGATGAGGCACGGGGGTTGTTCTTCAAAACGAGCAATTATCATCTCTCCTGTCATCCATTTTGGCTTAACCCAATTCATCACCTGTTCATTCTTTCTTCACTCATCCATCAACAAGCGTAATCTTTTGATATTATTGATACAGAATATTAATTAATTCGCCATGTTGTACAGTCATAAATAGGCACAGGGAGGTAAAGGTAGGAGACACGCAAGAATGAATCCAGTTTAAAATCTTTAGACAGTTAAAGGTTATTGTGACAGTGACAAAAAAACCTTTAAAATTACATTCGTGTGAATTATTATTATTATTTTTATTAATTAACTAGTTTGAAAACACATTTAACATTAAGATCTGAGACGCAGAGTTGTGATATGAAGTAAAAATGGAAAAGAGACTTCAGGTTAGAGCACGGTAGACAAAGAGTAAAAAGAATATGTACAGTATAGGTGTACAAGCTGGGAAAGGCACACAAGGGAGGAATAATCTTTATGCCCACACCGACTGTGACTTGACATTTTGAAAACACAGCAAGTCAACAGAGATTCTATTAAAGGGATGAAGCTAGGCTATTAAGTCAGCACTTGTCACATACAGAGGTGCAAGTTAGGTTTAGACAAGGGCAAGACTGCTGCTGAGCAAACTCTGAGTATGTACAAGGAATATTTTCTCTCATTTCTCTGAAATTCACTGTGAATATCAAACGCTCTACCAAATGAAATGTTCTGCCCAAAGGGAACAACGTGCAGGATAAGTTGATTATCAAACCGACTGGCATTGTTAAGTGTACTGACACAATGTGTACTGGTATACTCGTGTTAGCATGCTACTGTAATGTGGCCAACTGACTGTACAGCGGCGTATGCCTTTAGAAGCTGCCAAACAAAGTTGTTTTGGTGACTCGCAGCTAGTGCGACGCTGCAATTTTCAAATTCCGGTGTTTTCCAGGTTTGGCACATGCAAATGCATCAGATGGGAAACAAACTAGGAGAGATTGGACAAAAATACTGACAAAATATTAAGTTCAGTTACATTCAAACAATATCTATCCTATCTATGTCAGTTATATATAAGCTTTGCAGTATGATATTGAGATATATCCTGTGAAACATTCCTGAATTGTGCAGATGCTAGAGAAATAAAACTGACAACAAAAAAAATGAGCAAAAAAAAAAAACAAAAAAAAAAAACAAAAAGGAAAAAAAAGCAACAACAACACAACATTAAGATTATAATAAACATTCATGAGACACTGGAGAGCGTGTGGTCCCACTGATCTACCAATTATCAGAGTGTCTAAGCCAAAACTCACCAAAGATCTGGACTCTGTGTTCCAAATTCTCTTAGGTAAAGGCAAAAGGAGCATGAGGACATAAAGTGTATACGCGTGCATATATATATATATATATATATATACACACAATATATATACAGTATATCAAGCTTCTACAGAAGACAGCACTGATCTAAGCCCTGTGACAGCGACTAGGTCTCATGAAAGAATTTAAAAAGCAATTTAAGTCTATTTGCTATTACTAGATGTATTTACATTTATGCTATAATAAATGTCTATTCGATAGCATTCAAATCCTGTGATCTGCATTCTTTTGGCAAATCACTGTTGTTCTTGTAGTTTGTTTTCACAATCACCAATCTATCTGCACTGAATGACTGAGACAGCTGACTAGTTTTCTCAGTTAAGCAGCGATAATAATTGGCAGGGATGTGTAACGGCCCACCTTAAATCTGGTTTTTGGTGAAATTGTCTTTTGACCAGTTATTTAAACCTTTCTTATCTACTTTGGCATATAATATACTAGAGAATCCTTTACTAAAGAAATCTCGAAAGCTAACAATCAACATTGCTGCTAAGGGATGCAGACCACTTGCAAATCATTGCTGTGTTGTCCATAAACCTCCTAATACAATTACGTGTTTTGAAATTTCAACAATATGTTAAACTCGTAGGATTGAACAAATCCAACCTTGGTAATGAAGTAACACCTTTTACTGGTTTATCCACATTTATACAGCCCACATACTTCAGATGTGGTCTCTCTAAGATGAACTGCTAGTGGAGCTCACATTCTCCTAGCACCACTGTTGTTTCTCTAAGTCCCTACAGATTATCCTTAACCTTTATTCCTGACTTTATGACATTTTCGATTGAGGTAAAGGAAAAGGTGTAAGAGAGGAGAAAGGAGTTGTTTTTACTATCTAATCTTTTGACTGTTTAACACTCACAAGGCAAGACCTACAAACAAGCTGAATGTGGGTTTGTTTGGAGCTGTGTGGGCGAATTGAGATGGAAATAGAGCATTTTTGTAAAAAGAAAAAAAAAAGAAAAAAGTACAGTTTGTATTAAACAGCACATACAGAATCAGAGCAAGCAGGAGCAGTTTGAGACATTACTACTAACATTTTGACAACTTGTTCCAGTGAAGTGCTATCAGTAGGATTTTTTTTAGCCAGCATGTAGTTAAGCTAATCACGGTCACCATTCTTTAAGAAACCAGTAAAAACATTAAAGTGGATCTGTACTTACTGTAAACCACGATTTTGATTACTGTGACATTGTTATTCTTTGGAGTTTCGTACTTTTTTAGCATGCAGCATTTACCGTAATGTATCACGTGCATGAATGATGCCTACCAACAGCATGCAGATACAAAGGGACAGTCAACAGCCAGATGTGTATCCAATCAACACACAATTTGCAGTCAAAATTGCTCAAAAAAAATTTTTTTTAAAAGAAGAATTTTATATAATTCAGACAAAGAGTAGAACAAATGTTTCACAACTTTCTAAATGTGGACTCTGTTAAGGAAACTGTTACGGTGCTGATCTGTACTGGGCTTTTAACATACAAATATTGGCTTATCTAACTGATGTAATAAAAGCACATTCAGGTGTTGGTATAAAACTGTAACTTGCTATACTTTCTTTTCTTTTTTTTTTAAAGAACTTGCAATTATTTACAGATGAGATACACACCAGTTTTAAGTACATTAAAATATTATTCTGCTATAATGGAAAAATACGGTATGAGAGTGAGATCACATCTGTAAAAACAGTAAAAACAAAACCCCCAAAACAAAAACTGATTTAACTAATAATGGCTATGCAGACTCCAAATGAAAGACAAGTTTGTTCTCATTACAGCAACGCAACGTGAAAGGATTTCAAATTTGATATCAAATTTCTGCATCGAACTTCAGTGTTTTATCAGCTTTTAAGCTGATGACACCATATTCAATAAAACATTTTATGGTTAATGCACACTGATACAAAATGTCATGTGTTCAGCAACTGAAAATTTCTTTACAGTCTCTGTTACAACATTTAAGACCAATGTGAGGCTCTGTGGGTGTAGCATGGGACAAAACGGTGATCAACTCTAAAAAGTGTTAGACTATGACAAACTGTAAACGGTTTGATTTCAAGGTAGGTTAACAAGACTGCCACTGTTAAACTTGTGTGTCCGCATACTGTCCACAAAATCATTGACAAGGAAAGTATACAAGCTGAAGCTTAATAAGGACAAGGGATTGGGAGCTTACACTATTATTTTTTGTCACAATCGGGTCAAAGTGGCTGATAATAGTAAAGCCAAGTGAACTTGTTGCCAAAATGACGCAACACTTTGATACCTATGAGTTTACAGGCTGCATATGTTTTAGAACCTCACCGTTAATCCTTTAGTTGGCTTGCTACACACACACTGGAAGTTGAGACTGGCTAGAACCAATTTGTAAAAACATTTCATTTTACACCACCACCATGAAATCAAAGGAGAAAAAAACTGTAAACATTATACAGGAAACATTGAACAACAAGGTGCTGTTTAAACGCCTGCACCGCCTCTCCTTCATATTTGGCTATAGCATCTACACTGCCTAACGAGT
Source organism: Neolamprologus multifasciatus (assembly GCF_963576455.1). Classification (NCBI taxonomy): domain Eukaryota; kingdom Metazoa; phylum Chordata; class Actinopteri; order Cichliformes; family Cichlidae; genus Neolamprologus; species Neolamprologus multifasciatus. The sequence continues at coordinate 13,889,219 of NC_140444.1, forward strand.
GTTTCTCAGATTATCACATAATATCCATACTGTGATTATCCAAGTAGATAGAATTTACAACCTGCCAATTATTTCTGTAGAATATAACTTCAATCCATTGAGATTTATACGCGGAGAAATACATTTCTTAAATTGTAGACAAATACAGCCTCTCCAATCCATAATATATACTGGCAAATTGTGCATGCCCTAGAATCCTGCTTAGGAATAACACCAACACATTAGGATTGAATGGTAGTCAGATGTTAGGTGGGTGGTTGGTTTAAATGGGTAGCAATGAGCAGAAAGGTTCCTCACAGAGGTTTTACCATCCTTCTCATTCGCTGTTGTTGAGCGACGGGTGTACAAACTGGGGGTTGATGAAAGAGAAACCTGCGAACTCGGCCTGGTCAATGTTGGCAATAACCAGCTCATCTGGCGGTGTGAGCTGGGGCTGGGTGCGTGTGAAGAACTTGTCAAAGTTCTCCGCTGCTTTGCCGCACTGTAAAAAAACAAAGAGAAAGCAGAGAAGAGGGAGCAGTTTAGACGTTAGGTGTGGAAAATGATTTGAAAAGTGCAAGTACATCGACTCTACAGGGCAGACAAGAAATTGTGGAGCACAGGCAGGAGTGTGCACACTGCATCTCTTTAAAAGGCAAGTACACAGCAATTTTTTGTAGGCAGCAGCCACTGCATTCAGCAGAATTTGTTTTTAACTACTAATTTTGCACCAATGCGCCCACATAGCACAGGACACACTCATCATAGTCGTTGTTCAACATCATTAGTTGCTACTATTGTCTTCGCCAGTCATATCGCAGAATAATATTGCACTAGGCTGGGTATTGTGACAATGTGCAACAGGCAACAACTATAAATACGCCTGCTTTAACCTGCCGACTAATCAAAACCTTTCTTCATTCTGCCTCTGACCTGCATAGATATGGACAAGATCTCACACCTAACACCCCCCCCAATGTAAATTACATGCTCCACATCTTGCTCACCTGAATCACAACGCACCCATCTGAATACTGAACCAACATCGGCACAGCTGTGAAACGGCAACGCAGTTTCAAACAAGCAAACTGTGAACTGATTCTATGAGAGGAAATCGTGTCAGGACCTCCAGGATAAGCCACACTCCATTTCCAAAAACTCTGAAAACCTGCTGCAATGCAAAGCCCTTGTTTTGGCTTCAGCTAATTATGTTACAGAAGAAGAAAGTTATTCCTTCAACCAAAATGACAACATCATCGAGGTGCAACAAGGTCACAGAGGGGTTAATTACTATATTCATGAGTGGGGTGCAATATAGAACGGGCGCCGTCAAGTGTTCATGCTCGTGAGTTGAGGGGACACTCAGTAAGATCACGTCATGCGATAGATGCAGTAATGCTTCAGAGAATTCCTCAGCAAAGGAAGAACTTGCATGTATGCAGACGTCGGTGTGCATATCATTTTGTCGCTCTTCACATGGAATGGAAAAAATAAAAACTGTTTTTAGAAGTGCAGTGTAAATATGTATATATATTTTAGTATATTTAATTACAGCGATATGACATGAGTTGCTTGTTTTTCTTCAGACAAAATTTATAATAAATGTAAAAAATCTGTTTTACAGTGTTCAGTGTTTTCTAGTAATGTTTCTGTGTATGCCATTCATAGTTATGCGTATTCCACTGTAATTGTCTGTTCAGGAGTGTGGCTTCCAACCACAAGCATGCCATGGTATCAAAGGCAAAGAAACAGAAACGAAACAATATTTTATTTGTCATGATCAAATCTCTACAACGTTTGTTCAATTCAATCTCCAAGTACAGGTTTAAAATTTTGCCCTCAAGGTAATGATTAAAGCCAAGGGTGGTAGGGTGATACAGTGGTTAGCGCTGCACCTCAAAACCCAAAGGCTCATGGTTCAAAGCTCCTAGTAGGCTGTTCTCCCTGTTTTCATTTAGAAACTCCTGCTTTCTCCCACAATCATTGTCATACTAAATTAGCCCTAGGTAAGGGTGTATGGGTGAATGGTTATCTCAGTGTCCAAGTTTCTCTTAACCAGCCCAGCTGGGGTTGGTAAAATGGTAAAGAAATCAGACAAATTGATAATTCCTTAGAATAATTTTAAAATATTATCTTGTTTAATGAAAATAGAATGATTATTCCTTGTCCTCAGTAAGGAAAAAGAAAACAAAATCCTTCTCTATCCTCATTTGCTAGTCCACCCAGACACAGACTTCATCTATGTGGATGCACAAATTCCCAAATACACATATGCTCATACTCTAGTAACTTAGTGAACAACTTGATAAATGTTCATACTCGATGGAGAGTATTTATAACACAATAATGAAACCTGCTAAACCTTTTCAGATAAAACATGTTTATATCCAGCTACTTAGCCAAGTGGTGACATCTTAAGCTTGATTTTGTCCTCTGCTAAGCAAACTCCTCTTGGCATGCACTGACTTGTGCTTCACCCATCACTTCAAAACAGCCTAGCAGACATCAATCGCCACCATCACAGCATCTGTCCCTTCTCTGGATTGTAAACGCTATGACCACTGAACACCAGCAATTTCAGCTTGGCCAGCCACTATATACTCTTTTCCCCTTGTTTTCAGCCCCTTTCAATCAGTTTTAATTATTAGTATCTGGGCATTTGAAGCCCACGACTGACTGTCACCTGGATTTGAAACTCTTGACTAACTGACCTTTTTCGCTGTTGTCCTATATTCCATTCACAAACAAGATAACGCTGTCTGCCTAAGTCTATGCATGCTTAAATTGCCATCACTGTCACTGGGCATACAGGAAATTCCTTGTTTTTATGTGTGTGTGTTAAGGTATGTCTGTCTTTGTTTGTCAAGTAAACACACACAAGTATGAAGTTGCAGACATTTCTATTTTTATTTTCTCTTTACTATTTTTTTAGAAGGCTAGACAGAGCGTGCCAGGTGATGTGAACACAACATACGATGGAAACATAAGACACTGCTGTTTCTAAGAGGCGTGTGTTTGTGTGTGAGGTTTTTGATTGCGACTGTTGTCACTGACAGGTGACATTCGCTCTAAACCATCACCACCCTGTCAGAGTAGATAGAGGGCAAAGACGCACATCAAGATGTGACTCTCTGTGTGCGTGTGTGGTGGGAATTTTCTGCTTCGCACACAGCGGGCACCTGATGGGTAATCACTAGCATCCTTCAACCGCTGCATCTCTGCTGCCCACTTGTCTTCTTCTATCCATCACCGGCAATCCATCGCTGAAGTGAAGCAGCACATTTTTAACTCTGACCTCCAACGACAATCTCCAGCACCAAGATGTTCCTTTCTAGATCACAAAACTCCTTGTGACATGAGGCTTCTGCTCTCAAGCAATACTCTAACCAGTGTGTACGTAAAGCATATGTGAGCTTTTTTCTCCCCCTTTTCGTCAACAGAAACCACTGTGACAGTGGTTAGTGTTGTTTTTACCCCTCGCAGCACCGAGTGCTGAGTAAACAGTTTAGCTCCTGGCGTCAGATCGTCACACTCCAAGTAAAGGACTTTGATGAGAAAATACCATATTCTGTATAGAATATAAAAAAATAAAGAACAAAACGAGAACATTAACTTTTGACCCACTGTCTTGGAAACATGGTCTTAGTGTTTTTGTGACTTTTTAGGTGCACAAACATGCTCTGCTGGAAAAGCACAAGGCTGGTCTTACAACTCCTATTTTTTACTATGTGATTCAACCAACCTTGATTGGGTGAGACCAAGGCTATGATGCTGCTGATACATTCCCTCATACATAGTGACACAGTGTCCTACATGGGTTTTTGACCTACTTTCTCTCATCTTTAATCTCCCTCCCTCTCTCACTGCACACATACAGACGTGCACGCCTCTGTGCCCAAGCATATTAAAAGAACACTCAGCTACTTAGGATGACAAATGAGTGCCTGCCTCCATTAAGAGTTGTGCCAAGACTCTCTCTTCCTCTTTTTTCTCTACCTTCAGCTCCCTGAAGCCAGCGGCCTGGGAAGCACTCTGTTCTCATCGTCTTCCAAACATTATGTTTTCTTTGTTGGGTTGCTAGTTTGTCAACATCAACGAACCACTTAAGGGAGGACATCAGTCAAAGTGTGGAAGAAAAGGTTTTCCAGAAATGTGCTTTGGATCTGAACAGCTTATCTGTAGGGAAATTTCTTGGCTTTTTAGCTCTCACAAGGCCATAATGTAACTAAATCGCAAAGTACAGCTGAAGCCTGTGATTACTGGTGCAGAAAGATAAAAGAGAGATAAAATCAAAAGTTTGTATTGCAAACTGCACACTGGCTGTGCTCCAATGAATTCAACTTGTAAAAACCCAACCCAAAATATTTCGTTAAATACGTCTTTTGACTATAAGATATTGCAGTGTTGTAGTTACAAATTTGGTCTGTAACAGATAAACTGTGTTTGATGGGAAACCAATAAGTTCAAAGATTTTACAGAAAATGTGATAAAGAGTCGATTTCTCTTGACCTAAAATCAAAAACACATAAACACATAAATAAAACTTAAAAATGAACAGCAAAAAAACAAGAGGAAAGGCTCATATCCTCAGCAAAAGGCAACAGTGTTTGCCTCTTGTTTCCCAAAGCCACAGTGACTCAAAAATCACCCATATTGCCATCATTTTCTCAGTGTGTGCGTGCATCCTATGAGCCATGCACATCCCTTCCTTCAACGTTCCAACGTTCCAAGACTTCTGTGCAGTGACTAAGTCCTCCCACTCTGTCTTGCCCTGCATCCTTGCCTTCATTTACTATCAATCAGCAGCTTTGACCTACTTCTTTTTGACATAAACACTATCGGCCATCCACAAGTAGGCGTCAAACGTGTGGGCATCAAGTGTCTTGTACTCTGAAGAAATCGGCCTGATTTCATAGCAAATACCAACACAGTTAGCTGAATGTTGCTGGCATTTAATTGTGTGTCTGCTACCTGCAGTACACAGTTGAACGGTCACAGCATTCAGCACAATAATGGAACAGTGGATCAACGCTAAGTGAGCCTGCCATGACAATCATTCTACTGCACAGACAATGTCCCTCATGCTATCTGACACCCGGTCCAATAGATACAGATGGTAAAAGTCTCCCAGCTGGGTGCAGCTAGTGTATTGATTGCAATTCCGAAGCTGTCATAAGGCGGATGAAGTGAGATTGAGCAAGGAAAGATGCACAGGGAGAAAGAAAAGAAGAGGAGTGGATTAAAAAGACAGGAACATATTTGGTAAGTTGGGAGAAGGAGATGTATGAAATCAGAAACAACATTGTATTAAATGGCACAGCGAGATGGACATGAGAGACCATAAGTGTCTTTAAATGGCTGCAGGGAGCATTCAAAAATGTTAATTATTATCTTTCCACCTCTGTCATCTTTCCAACTTCTCTGCACCTATTAGATCCATGCAAACATGCACTATGCCAAGAGCATGGACATTTGCATGCTTTTACCTGCCTTCAACTTCAGCGGGAACAAATATACAATCACAGAGACCTTTCTTTCTCCCTACGATATTGATTACCACCCCTACGCGGCAACAAACTTGCAGGCTTGTGCAGCAAACGAACGCAGAGACGAGGCGTAAATGCAAGGAATGATTCCACCTCTGTTATTCCTTAATCTCTGTTAACCTTTTATATTTACACTTCCTCCACACATACATTTACCCGCACATACAAACGCAAAGCATTTTCAGGAAAACCCAGCACACTCAGCAGAAAACTACATGGAAGAGGTCAGGATTCACCTTATTAGAAGAACTGGAGCCCTTGAGGGTTGAAACAGAAGAAAACTACAAAATGAATATGTAATGGACACAGGCACACACACATATAGAGCACTAAGTGACCTACTATATATATTTTTTTGTTTAAAGAAATGCAGCCTATATTGAAATCTGCAAACATATGTGCTCTACATGATTGATGTGCTGCAAAATGTGTGCTCTTTATAACTATACACTGAGATCTGACTCTGAAATGACCAATTGTTGACAAAGCACATGTCATTTGCAGCTTACGCCTACAGCTTTGTTTAACAAGACAAATGAGCATTATGTTAAAGCTGTATCAAATTTCACATGGCTCACTGGAAATCAGAGTGACTTCAGGCTATATTTAATGTAACAGTTCTATTAATTGTCCCAAGCCAATAATTAGGTATTTACTGTGAGACATACAACGCTGTACAGTTCTGAGCCTGGATCTGCTGTTACAAAACTCTAAGACTGATTTCCTCCCACTATGTTTATGACACTGAGTTCTTGAGTGGGTAGTAGATTACTCCAGTGGTAAGGCTCTCCATCTTGTGTTTTAAATTCTTAATAGACATTCCTACCACTGTCAATCACCATTAATGGGTTACAATGGACTGCAGTCACATTAGATCAGCTATTTTACTACACATTATTATAAACCATACGATCCAGTCAGGATGATATATTATGTTCTTCAGTAACACCGTTGGTCTTGTTTATATTCAAAAACAACACATTGGATTACCAACAACACATCTAGTACATATGTGCTCGCACTCTCCTTGTTGTTGTGTGAATGTGTTGTGATTATGCAATAGCTGCTGAGTTATATAAGAATATAAGAGCGTGCAGTATGTAACTGCATTTAATCAAACCTTTTACTGATGGAAAAAAATTGTTGCAATAAAGTAAATCTTCCACCAGAGGCAAGGATAATGACAAGTATTAATGAGTATTAAAATGAGACTGTATCACAGTCAGATCCTAATGCTCACTTGTGCACACATTAACAGACAGAGCAAATAAGTGAGAAAACCATGACATCACAATGTTGTGTAAACAGTACTCCTCTTCAGTGATGGATTTACCGGAATAAACGATGTTTTCCAACTTACCTGTTGTAACTATGCCGATTCGTGTCTCTGAGACTTACAGTAAGCTGTGAGGCAGGAAGCAGTCGCACTGACTTGCTTTAAAATTCACTTTCAGAACTGCAGATTTAATGGTATGAAAAATCCTGCGCTCTTTGTCATCTTTTTCACAAGGTGTTATAGCACTTATGCTTAATTTAGGGGTGATCGTGGCTCAAGAGTTGGCAGTTCGTCTTGTAATTGGAGGGTTGCCAGTTTAAGCCCCGGCTCCGACAGTCTCGGTCATTGTGTCCTTGGGCATGACACTTCACCCGTTGCCTACTGGTGGTGGTCAGAGGGCCCGGTGGCGCCAGTGTCCGGCAGCTTCACCTCTGTCAGTGCCCCAGGGCAGCTGTGGCTACAATGTAGCTTACCATCACCAGTGTGTGAATGGGTGGATGACTGAATGTAGTGTACATGGGACTAAGTAAAGTGCTATACAAATACAGGCCATTTACTTCTTAATGGAGATATGGTTTTAGAAATACCAGAGGGCATTTCGTTGGCGGTTTTAAAAGGTGCATGACAACTAATTAAAACATTGTCATCATATGCCCTCTTGCAAATTCAGCAGCCAAGGAGGAAGCTGAATTTGTAATTCTCTGAACAAACTCCCAAGGTATACTTTTAACCAAGTTGGTCAAAGAGTTTTTGATATCTGGCTGCTAAAGAGCCAAACACAACATGACAGAATGGCTGGTGGAGAGTGTGTGTGCGTGTGTGTGTGCATAAATAAAGCAGATGGGGAAAGACCAGAGAGGAGGGATCATCTGGGAGTTTTCCGTCATTTCTCCTTCACAGGAATAAATCTGTTTAACATAAACTTTACAAAATCCTTAAATAAACATTAACTCATGTCATGTGACATGATGTTAATTTTTTGGATGAAGAAAATCTTTATGGTGCGTTTTATAACACAATCAAGAAATACTGTTTGTAGGGCCTTTGTAGAGCTTTAAAAGAGAATGGATCAAATGCTAATGAACCCCTTAGGAAAGTAAGCACACCGTGTGTCTTGCATAGATAAGGATAATCTGAAATCGCTTTGTCTGTACTTGTGTCTATATAGTTTTTGATCCACAGATAAACTTATATAAATCTCATTTAGCGTCGCTGGATCTCCTATATTTGGATGTTTAATACTTCATAAAATATAACTTTGTCTAGATTATTTTCTGACATTATCCACCATTTGAAAAACACCAAGTAATGAACGTCTGAATACTGTAAATCTAAGACGAAATTTGTGAACATATAAATTCATACAGCAATCAGCCAATAGATATAAAGTATGAGGCATCGTGAAGATGCATTACTCTGGTTGTGTACAGTAATGTAATAAGTTTTAACCAGTAACTCTTGAGTTTTTGTGCGTATTGAGACAAATCTGACTGAAGGCTGAGACAGAAGTTCGTAAACAGCCAAGAACAGATAGTCCCCCAGGGAGTGGAGAACACAGCAGAGGGCTATTAGATGCCTTGCCATAACAGATTTGTCATGTTGAGATAAGCACATCTGTTCTTTATAGATATATGCAGTTCACAAGGTTGTATTTATCTACTTGTCTTGTTTGCATGTGTTTATATGTGCTTAAGACCGAGAGGAGATCACCTGAAGCCACTTTTTATTATGAATTAATAATAATGTTAACAGGATATAAATGTTTCTATAGGTATTTAAGTCCAGTCTCCCTTCCAGCCTCTAAACTGCATCAAGCATTGAAACTTGTGTGAGAGAAAACAGTATGACACAAAGAGGGCCTGTTGTTAGAAGGATTTAAATTACTGACAGATAATAAAAAAGAAATAAAAATAAATGCATAAATAACAGTTATACGATAAAAGAAAAGGGGTTCT